>NC_090386.1:45287834-45589157 GCF_036365525.1 Heterodontus francisci | reverse complement strand
TGGCAGCGGATGAAAAAAATGGCAGCGTGCCCCTGCGGGCCGCACGCTAAAGAGCCGCCGCAATTCCAAGCGCAGCGATCTCATTTAAAATGCTGGGGTGTGCCGCCCCCCCCCCCAATCACGTGGGGGTGGGGTGCTGTCTGTCCTCGCCAATAGCATCAGCTGCCTGTGCGCAGGCGCTGACACCATTATTAAAGAGCTGTCAGCGCTACCGGGAAATTTAAGTATTTAAAGGGAAATGCAATTGAAATCAATAAAACCATCTCTTTTGCCTCTCTCCCACCCCCAAAAACAATTAAATTAAGTATGTGCCATTTTCTCCCCAAAACACTTACCTTTACCTTGTGACCTTCTCCCCCAGCAAACTGCACAAACTTTCAACTTCAACCTTTTCCACAATCCCCTACACCCATGCTGCTAATTTGACCCTGTTCCCCCCTCCCGCACTGATAAATTTACCTCAACCCCACAAGTGTTCTGCCTCGTTTCGTCGGACGGGGATCCGAAGGCGCGACAGTGCTGGCTGCCGGGCTGAAGATTACTGAGGGACATCAGGAGGAGACCTGAGATATGTTAATTCAATTATTTTAATATATTTAAATATTTAAATTGCGGTCCCGTCGCCGAGCAGTGTGGGGCCCACCACAAAGTCTCATTGCCGCCGGTAATGTTGGGCCGGGCCCTGGTGGCATCCAGGACCATGGCAGGCCTCATCAGGGGCCACCTTCAGGGCCCCCCCCCCCCCACCAGGGATCCTGACATCGAGGGCTCCTTAAAATCCAACCCAATGTATGTACAGATTTGAAGAGCAAAGCCACTATTTAGGGGAGAATTACCTTGTTTACTATTTGTAGCAAAATTGCAAATGCAGTGAAGGGACAAAATTTCCCATTTATAAGTCCATTTAATTATTTTCTTTCGTATTTCAAATCAATAATTGGAATCAGAAAACGCTGGAAATATTCAGCAGGTCAGGCAGCATCTGTAATGAGAGAAAAACTGAGTTAACATTTCAGGTCAATGACCTTTCAATAGAAGTAGAAAAAATTGTAAATATAGCAGGTTTTAAGCAAATACAGAGGCAGGGAAAGTGAGGGTGGGAGGAACAAAACATAAATTGAGATGCCCAATGTCACACTGGCAGTTCCCAATGAAAAGATCCAGAGAGAGTAAGAGGTCAGAGGGAGGCAAGTGTTGCTATGGAAACCCATACGGCTCCTAGCTGAGTATTTCCAGCATTTGCTGTTTTTATTTGGATCCTAGCTATGTACGCTTTCTTGTGGGATATGTGGAACATGCTTTGTTCCAGTCCTACACATGTCTCTTCCCTTCTCTTATCGATGCCACTTCTTGCTTTCACCCTGAACTGGAAAATTTTATCAACTTTGTTTTTAAATTGTTTAGTCATCTCTTTTGGAGACGAAATGCAAGAAAATTCTCACTGATAGGCACATCTAACCTTATTTTTTTCCCCCTGATGCAACCTTTCTTGTGTTTTTTTTCTCCGTTTCATCCACGCTATTATGATCATTGTTTCTTTTAACTTGCCTTTCTTGTTCCTCCTAAGCCCTAAAATACCACACTATGTTTTTACTATGTTAAAAACAAGACTCAATGTGCTGATTCCTATTCTAATTCCGTTACCTCACAAATTCTCAAAATTGCAACACAAGCAAGTTTATAATCCAAGCGTCTCTTATAAACAGACTTCCAAACTCATCAACAAAGTAGAGTTTATTGCATGCTGATGGTGTTATGTTCAATTAGACATTCAATACTGGTCATCTCATGATTAATGTATCATCTACTGCATGCTAATGTGCCCGAGACAACTTGCTATCCTTGATTCCTTTTCTATTTATCACTGTTCAAGGTAATGAAGATAAAAATTATATTGCATATAGTAATGAATTATGTAGAAATGAAAGTTCTATTAACAAGCTTCGAAGAACCATAATTTTGGTATAGAACTGGTGCAACAGCTTTACTGAGCTGAATAAAATATTCTGTTGTTTTAGCACATTATTGTAGAATGAGCAATAGTTTAATAAATTATGGAGACCAATACTCTGGCCTAATAAAGTATGTAAATATGCACAAAGGGGCACATTTATAGCATGGCGTTACAGATGTTAACTTAATTAGCAAAGGAGTATGCTGCAAAAATCTGGAAGATATAACATATTTCAACAACAACAGCAGCATATTTCTTAAGCAAAGTTCTGACATCAATAGTGTGCGAGTGTCCTTTGTTGCTTGCTCAGTATAGAAAAAATGCAGTTAATACTGGCTGGGAAGCTCACACAAATAATAATATTTATGTCTATAACAGTTTTTTTTCTGTTATGTGCACTGAGAAAATCTACCATTCAAATTTTAGTAGCATTAATCTTGAAGATGTTATAATATACGTGTCTATAAACATTTTCAAATTTACTCCCTCTCTGTTCATTCTCTGCCTAAAGTTAAATTTGGCCTTATTTCTCTTCTATGCCTTGCAGTTGCAGTAGCTTTTATTTTAAAATGCAATTATTGCGATTGAAAGTCAGCACAATATTTTCTGCTTGTTTGGAGCAGGTTTTAACTTTAAGATAATTTTGGATGGGTAGCATTATCTTAAAAATTGTACCCTGTTTAAATATTAGATTACAATTTAGAGTTTCACAAAACGTCTTGCAAATATGTGAGGAAATAAGTGGCTTAACAGTATTGTACTCTTCCAATGAGATGCAAATATTTTTCATTAAGGTTTAATGTCTCAAGTGAAAGATGGCAACTCCGACAATGCAGTACTCTGTTACTGCTGTATTGAAGTGTCAGCTAAGATTACATGCTCAAGTCAATGGAATAAGCTTGAACGCATGATCATTTGACTTATTAAAATTAAAGCATAATTTAAGAGAGAGTAAAACCACTGATGCGTCAAGGGTGTGGGGGGAAGGGTTAGGAGTGGAATCTACTAGTTGAGATAGATACAATTATTAAATAAATATTTTGCATCAGTTTTTATAAATAATGTGAAAGTTATGATGTAGATGGACTAGAGAAAGACGCGGAACAATTATTAGGGACAACTTTAGGAGAGGAGATGGCTCTGACAAAATTAGCCGAACTGGGTAATGATGACATGCACCCCAGGCTTTTGACAGATGTTAGAGAGAAGATAACATAGGCTCTGACCATAATTTTTCAAACCATCTTAGATATTCAAATTGTGATGTGGGACTAGAGTGTAACTAATGTAATGCTGTTGTTCAAAAAGAGAGAGAAGGATAAACCTGGTAACGAGAAATCAATTAGTCCAATGTCAATTCTAGGCAAATTCTTGGAACATAAACAGTGGAATCTTGTGGACTTAGTTCCTGCCAGAACAGTGGGACCATCTTTGGGACAGGACCCCGATTTCCTAATGGGCAGGCTTTGCCAAGGTTCTTTCCTAGAGCATTATTATCCCACCTCTGGGCTCCTGAGTAATTAGGAAGGGCAGATGGGATGACACATCCATTCTGCCAAAGGAAGGATTTCCAATTCAAGGAACCATGGTATGGATTACAAGGGCTCAACAGCACTTGGATATTTGAGGCTGCAGCAAACACAGGAATGGATAGGAGACCTGGGAGGCTGCTCCCCTGGTCTCGAACTCTTACTTGGAAATCTTGCCATGGGATATGAGAGACTGCAGTGAGGTGAGGTCTTTAAAGGCATGGAGGAAGAGGGCAACATCTCCAATCAAGCAGGTGTGGATAAAAGTGGATGAGGAATGTCAGCAAAGGAAGTGTGCTCCCTCCAACCTGGAGACACTGCAGCAACAGGATCCAGGATCTCAGGCAGGCATGATAGGTGAGCTGTATAACACATTCAGAAGGCAAACTTCACACTCTGATTTGACCAGCATTCCCCTGCACAGCATGTCTCAGGTCAACACACTGTGCTGCTCCACTTATTCCTCTCCTCATATCCCCATCCAAACAGCCAACACTCACACTCAGCCTATTGCCCTTTCTCACCCATGCCTTGTAGTCAAGCATCCACAAATGGTGACCTTGCCTCTCCTCCGTACAAGCCATTTTGACCCCTCACACCTTTCTGTTTTCTCTCCTTGCAGGAGAAGAGAGCTCACAATACGGTGAGAGGCAGAGAACTGGGGAGGAAGGGGCGGTGGGTGATTGCCTGTCACTGGAGAGTATCAATGTCAATGCATATCCACCTGCTCCACTGACAAGAATATCTTGTTCCAGGAGGCTGCAGATGTCAGTAGTGACCTGACGTGAGAGCTTGAGCCTCCTGACCCACTAATGCTTCGACATGTTGAGAGAGCTGATCCTCTGCTTGTAGACCCTGTGTTGGAGACCCAGCTGGATCTCGGTGTCCATTCCCTCATGCTCTGTAGAAAGAATGTGGTTGAGGAGAAGGCAACTGGTGCTGATACTAGAGCTGTTGACTGTGGTGTGGCTTCTGCTCTTGCTGCCACATAGAAGGGGGCTCCCCGCTGGATTTGGAACCTTACTGTTAATCTGTTAATTGTGTATCAATCGTTTAATTATATGCAGGTGTTAACTGGGGTCTTACTTGAGCACTTATAAGCAGACACTTACTGAGACTGGTGGAGGGTATGAGTGAGGAGCTACATGTTTGTAATCCTTTTACTCTGTACAATAAATGTGAAACTGAGCAAAGATAGGCTCCAGCATCATCCTTCCATAACAAGCTTTCTGAAAGTTAACATGGCAGCAGAGGATGGTTGCCTAAAACTGAAAGTTGGAAACTAGGATTTTTTTTTTACCATTTAGAAGTGTTTGGGTCAGCCTGTATGGATTTATTAAAGACAACCTCTGCTTGACAAATTTAATCGAGTTTTATTTTGAAGACTGTAGAGATAAAGTGGACAGATAGATTGCAGTAGGTGTTCTGGGGGAAAGGTTGGATAGCCCCTGGAAACGGACATGAGGATTGCAATGAACAATTAACCCACACCTGTTGCTTCTGATGCATGCAACATGTAAATTTCATGCTGTCACCTCACTTAAATGATCGCAGCATGCAGCCCAATGCTAAACATGCTGCTGGGTATCTACTTACCTCAGCAGGAGGCTCAAGCTTGTACGAGGCTAGCATAACTTAAAGCTAGCCTGAGCAACTTAAAGCCAGCCTGCACCCCTTAAAAAGATGGTGCACTCTGGCTGCAGCATGTGCTGAAAGTGGCTGGGGAAGAGATTCTGACAGTAAGAGTGATTGATGGTGCAACAGTGGAGAGAGCATGTTCCAAGGTTCTCAGATGCTGCATAGGAGGCTTTTGAGCAGGAGGTGAAGGAGAGTTGTTCTCTATCCACAGGGAGCAAGGAGGCCTTCCAGACAGACATTGAGAAGGCAGTGGGTCCAGATAGCTGTCACAGTCAACGTCAATTGAATAGACCTGAATGCAGTGCACAAGAAGCTCAATGACCACACTTGAGTGGACAAGGTCAGTGAATGCATCTTCTACCAACTGAACCTCTAGCGTCAGACACTGCTCAATTCATCACATACCCCATCACTCACCTACCATTAATCTTTATCAATCACGACTCATATTGAACGTTTATTTTCATCAACTCACCCTCACACACTTAGCAATGCTACAAGCCTCACATCCACATCTCACAGCTTACAGTTCTGATGAAGGGTCACTGACCTGAAATGTTAACTCTGTTTCTGTCAACTATTCAACCAAGCTAGGCACATTACCCAAACATATTACATGACACTCAATGACACACTTCCATCTCTCTTGCAGGATGAGGTGGTACAGACCCAGAGACAGCAGCACCTATCCAGAGGGGCACAGGCGCATGTCCTCACCCCGATGAAGGAGACTATGGTCATCATTATTGAAGAGGCCTTGACTGAGGCCATGGCCAGTGGTGGGGCTGAAACCATAGAAGATGATGGTATGCTAATACCTAAACCTCCCTCTCGCATCCCATTTTCCCTTATCCCACAATCATTAACAAGTTGCAGATAGTGTAAGCATGCACCACTTGCTTTCCCCCTCCCCTCACTACAGCCCTACCCCATGTACCTTTCTCCTTTCAAATACCCAAGAACTGCAATCTGGCCAGGCAGTGGTGGAAAGAAAGAGATGGAAGAGCAAGATGACAGTGATGAAGAAGAAACATTGACACTCACTCTCATACTCACAGGTACAAGTTCGGATACTGACACAGCACATGCTTTAGAGGGTAGCTTAGAGGCAGGATCTTCACATGGTGAGACACCAGGCATGAGTGTCTTGCAACCAGGTCAGAGGACAAGGGTAACACAGGTTACAGCTCACTTAAGGGTAAGGGCGCACACAAGTTCTGTTGCCGAGAACCCAGATAATGACTTTGATGGGATGATCTGCAGAAGAAGGCTGATGGGTATACACAATGAGAAGCTTGGTGCATTGGCAGATCTGCCAGAAAGACTGCTGTCAATGTCAAGGAGCCTGGAAATGTCCAGCATCAATTTGGCACAGGGCTTTGTGCAGAGCTTGGAGCCCATCCTCTTCAGCGTGAAAATGGTGGCCAACTCCATGAGTACACTTGTGGATGTGTACATTTAGATAAGTTTCCAACACTGCACTGGCGGATAGAAACAGTAGAGTGCAGCATGAAATGGGGTCATAGGTAAATGGGATTTGGTGTGTTTTGTGGAGTTCTGGATAAGGTGATGTCTGTTTTGAGTGTGTCCCATTTTACTTCAGGTTTGTGGAGGGTCAAGCCTGAGAGGCTAACTGAAAGGATTTTGAAAAAGTCAAGCTCAGAAATGACAAAGGATTTCAGCAATATTGGGTATGCGGTAGGGACTGAGCAACCTATTTGCCTGCTGCTTGTTCTCTTGTAGTTTTTCTGTCCATTCCGCACTATTTCAGACAATCAGCATTGTTGCATTAATTGTGATTTTATTGTGACTCGTTGCTTTCTTATAAATAACATTTGAGCCAGTCAAGTGCAAGTCTGACATACTTTGCACATGTAACATTTTAAAATGTGACAGTAACACATCTGGCACAAGACCTTTAGGTTCTATAGATAAATTCAGATTTGGCTCAGTGTGTGAGCTGAGAGCCAAAGCAGCCAACTCAGGAAGCCATTCATTTCTCTGGACCTGCTGCCGGTCCAAGGGTTAACATCCAGATCCAGTTTGTCAGTATTGATTTTCATAGGACACATAAATGGTGGCATTCCATATAATTTTACTTCTTTGTATGCAATGTATCCTACTCCCTCAAGCTCTTTCACCTCTACGTGACATCTTTGAATTAGGAGGACACAGTGGTTCATGCTGAGAACTTGTCAAATTTAGGTTCCATGATCAACTGACAGGAGATCCTCTGGTAATATTGCAACACTGACAAATTTGGAGAATTGAATGATGTTAGCTTCTCTTGTGCTTGTCATTTTTACAATGTTTCATTTGATTTTTCTCTTAAATTCCTGACAAGAATTTTGGTTTGAGCCTTGTTTTATTTATTTTATTTTGAGATACAGTACTGAAACAGGCCCTTTGGCCCACCGAGTCTGTACCGACCAACAACCACCCATTTATACTAATCCTACATTAACCCCATATTCCCTACCACATCCCCTACCACCTACCTACACTAGGGGCAATTTACAATAGCCAATTTACCTATCAACTTGATAGTCTTTGGCTGTGGGAGGAAACCGGAGCGCCCAGCGGAAACCCAAATGGTCACAGGGAGAACTTACTGCCGAACAGGCAGTACCCAGAACTGAACCCAGGTCACGGGAGCTGTGAGGCTGTGGTGCTAACCACTGTGCCACCCAATTGTTCGAAATGTTCCTTTCCATTTTCTTATGTACATGCATTGCTAATTATCTTTCTCAAAAAGAGTACAGTTATTCACATTTCCAATGTTTTTTCTAAACACTGACCTATGAATAGATTCCGAATATATTTTCATCACAGCATGTGGCACTGTATCCATCCATTCCTAATGATACTTTTATAGTTTTAACTTCCATGACCTCTTATATTCCCATAGAACCCGACATTTTCTTTTCCAGATGTGTACAGATTATGATGGCTATTGGCTGTATCCACAGCTGTAGCCTGTGAAGATTGGCCACACCATCTATGAACTGTGCCCAGTGACTGCATCCCCCTGCATACGAATCAACTGCTCCTGTTATTCAGAACTGCCAATGATGTTTCTACCATGTAGCTCATAAGAACTCATTAAGTGATTTCACCTTATGGCCTCTTTAATGGTATCAGGTAATATACCAGATGGTAACTGCCCTAATTGTCTCCAGTAAAAGAGATAATGCTGACATTGTAGTCATGAATAAAGGACAGAAGACACATTTCTATTTAAAACAGCACAAATTTATTGTGCGTGATGTTCATTACACAAATTTTGCCAGCCTTGTTTTTCTAGCTCAAATCAGTGTATGAGACAGATGTCAAGGTCTTCGCTTTATATGGCAGAGTATTTGTGGGGTTCCTATACATTTAACTACCCTGTGTGATCTATACTGGCTATTCTAAAACTCATTTAAGACTCCATCAAATGTGTATATTATCACAACAGGGCTGAATTTTACTGACCCCCCCAAGGTCGGGACGGCCCTGTCCCATTTTATTGGTGGCGGCAGGACCTCAGAGAGGCCCCCCCCACCCCCGCCGCTTGGCAGCAGGACCCCAATTATCATATGTAAAGCGCTATTTACCTTGCCTGATTATGCATCCCACTGCCTGTCGCTCTACAGTTCTGCATTTTTCGCTGAACGGGCAGCTGTCACGTGCCATTCCGTTCACAAATGAGAAAAGCTGACGGGACAACAGAAGTAGGAGTACTCACTCACAGTGCAGGTAAGTCTGGATATACTGGGGTCTCAACTCTGCATACACAAAGGGAGATGGGAGGGGGGGAAGTTATTATCAGGTTCTCAACTCTGGATACTTGAAGGGAGATGGGGGGGATGGTATTACTGGGGGCACAGCTCTGCAGGCATGAAGGGAGGTACTGCATACCTTCCCTCTGTAAACAATGCCATTGTTTGTTTGTGTGAGTGAATGGCACTCCAGTTACCGTGTGTGTGGGGAAGGTGCCAGAAAACGTAGGTGTGTAAAGGTTACCTGGCTGGTGGGACAATCAATGCAGCTATTACAATCTTAATGTGGTCATGCTGTGCCACTCTTAGTGGGAGCTAAGATGGGCAATGCCATGCCATGCCACATAGTTGATGTATGAAAACATCTGATGCACCAGTCAACATCAATAGCTGCCCTGTTAGGAACCTTCAAAGAAGTAAAGGAACAGAGTTTCATTGCAACTTGGAAGTGGGGATGGTTCATCCTATATTATTTGATCTGTTTCTAGTGAGGATCCATTGCTCCACAGGTAAAACTAGCAGGCAGGTGCAGCCAACATAGAGGCCACCCTCAAGGAGAGCTCGTCACTACAGATCGCCGCGCATCTACAGGCCCCGCATGACATACCTGCAGATGTCAGAGCACCAGTGTCAGAGGCGACTGTGGATGTCAAGAGAGGCAGTGACACATCTCTATGTCCTGCTCAACGATGACCTGCAGCCCATGAGCTTCGGTAGATATCCTATGTCTGTGACTCTCAAAGTGACAGCGGCACTTAACTTTTATGCCTCTGCATCATTTCAGGGGCCTATCGGAGACCATTGTGGGGTAACTCAGTCAGTAGCATAGCACTGCATCAGGGAGGTCACCGATGCCCTGTACCGTAGGGCCGGTGACTACGTCCACTTCACCATAGACCATGGGAGCCAGGCCCAGAGGACTATCGGTTTCGGTTCCATCGTGGGATTCCCACAGATGCAAGGGGTCATAGACTGCACCCATGTGGCCATCAAGGCATCTGCCGGGTGACCAGCAGCATAAGTAAACCATAAGGGCCTCCACTGGATCAACGGACAGTTAGTATGTGATCAACATAACTGCTTTATACAGATCCGTGCCCGCTTTCCAGGCAGTTGCCATGGTGCCTTCATCCTGCACCAGTCCCAGCTGGTGCTGCTATTCAGTGAACTGGCTCAGATGGAGGGGTGGCTTCTTGGAGACAAGGGCTACCCCTTGCAGGCATGGCTCCTGACACCAGTGAGACACCCCACCACCGTTGCAGAGAAGAGATACAACGCCAGGCTTGGAGCTACATGAGCCACCATTGAGCAGGCGATTGGCATGCTGAAAATGCGCTTCTGCTCCCTGCATAGATTGGGTGGTGCCCTTCAGTACGAGCCGGAAAGGGTAGCTCATATCGTTGCTGTTTGCTGTGCTCTGCATAACTACGCATTCAATAGGAGGGAGGCCTTGCAGGATGAGGACAGACATGAGCAGGACTCCTCCTCGGATGATGAGGATGCTGAGGACTTTGAGCAGGAAAGGCGCATGAAAGGACAGACAGCATCCAGGCGACGCATGCAGGGTGAGCAGCGAGCAAGAGATACATGGCAACGCCTTATTGATCAAAGGTTCTCCACGCCATAGGAACCCACCATGGGCTCTGCAAGCCACACAGCACCCTCATTCACCTGTTGTGCAATTACCCGCATCTGCAACATTTTTGTGTCCACCATTACTGGCAGCAGCAGACTAAGTCATTGTCCATGTTACTGCATCAGTGGAGATGCACATGAGTAATACTGGCATGGCAATGATGTTACTCCATAAATTGACAGTTCTGCAAGACTAATGATCTAATGGGAGGAGACACGATCGGTACATGCTGGCACACTTCATTCACACAGTAAAAGCAATGCACATGTTAGTGAAGAAGATTTAGAGATTAAACTTTTACAGTGTTGTGTCACCCATGCAGACCCATTTGTGTCACAATGTGTTTTGGAAACACTTGTGGGTGTTTCTTTGTGGTACCACTTCTGCTCTAGCAGTCTGACTGGAGGAAGGCTGCTGATCAGATTGTCCTTTGGCTGTGGATGACTTTGGCAGTCATCTTCTGTGCACACGAGGCCTGGAGGGCCCCGGCTGGCTGGGAGAATGATTGTTCCTCCTCTTCTGGCATTGGTCCCTTTAACTCTGGATGGCTCCATGGCTACTTACCTCCTCTGCCACCTCCAGACAGGTTGCCTTGGTCAGGCAGGAGGGCCTCTTCTTACCATCATTGGGGAAAAGGTCCTCCCACCTTACCCGCACAGCCTGGAGGAGAGTGAGCAGGGAGGCATCACTGAACCGTGGGCCACCCTGAAGCACCCCTTTGCCATCTTCGGTTTGTGGTCTGGTCCTTTACATGCAAAGATTATTCCAAAGTGTAACTGCTCTAACTTCTGGCTGCAAGGTTTTTTTGCACATGTTTTAAAACTAATGCATGGCTAGTGAGGAAATTTGTGCTGTTGTCCTGGTTTTTCATCTATGACAGATCGACACACGTTCACGTACACTTTGCTTCAGCACCAGTTGATCATAATTATTGATGTTATATTTCAGGTTTGCAATGCAGCTGGAAGAGAAACATAAATTCCTGGTTCTTTAAGCGATAGTTTCAATTCCAGTCACATGTCTTTTCACATCACAGTTAGCTATAAAATGAATACAGATTCCAAATGCATATTAGTCTGAGGTTTTTCACATTCAGGAAATTAAAGGTCCATAGTATGTATTCATTATTAAATGATGATTTTATTTCTGAGAGTCTATTTTCCTTTTATGATACGATTCAGTCTCGCTTTCTGGTATGTGCAAAAGTAAGATTATTCACCCAGGTGCAGCAAGCTTACAAGAACAAATGTTACACTTGAGTGGAAGAAGAAGATCTCAACTGCACAGGACACGGGGACAAAGCAGGTTAAGTATGTGGCAGAAAAGCAGAAAGTGCTGGAGAAACTCAGCAGGTCTGGCAGCATCTGTGGAGAGAGAAGCAGAGTTAACTTTCAGGTCTGTGAGCTGCTGAGTTTCTCCAGCACTTTCTGCTTTGCTGCCAGATTGCCAGCATCCACAATCTTCTGTACTGAGGCAAGTATTTGGCAGATGTCAGGAAGCAGGTGCTGGATGCTTTAAATAGAGCCCCAGCACCTGCTCCTTAGCCGAGCCGATGTCCATCACTGCGCCAGATGTCCCGCCTCCCACTACATAATTTGGTGGGGGAGTGGGGGTGTCGCGTTGCTGTGATGCTAATGAGCCCCATGTGAAATATCGCAGCGGCTCAGCAATGGGCGGTCCGTGTGGGCAGACCGCCATCTTCAAAGCGTGCCGCTGATTCAGCCCACAAAGATCCAGGGGACAAGTCCACCCATTCACTCAAGAATATACCAGAAAGCTTAGAATCAAAGTATAAATAGAAAATAAATATCCCTTGAATTATGATACAATTCAATGAAAAGGGCAATTTGATCCATCGTAGTTCATTCAGTCAGAAAGAAGCATTAGTCCTTCCAGTTATACAGGGCTAAAGTAACCTGTTTCAACTCCTAATTGACTGCTATTGAGATGTATCCCAGTGCTTGATTAGTCTCGATGGCACCAAGCTTTGATTAATTGGATACTTTGAGTGAATGGTTAATAAACACCTAAATCTTCCTCATTTGTCAATGAAAACCTGTTCATATGTGTGTGTTGTGAAGATTGGAATAGGAAGCCTGTCTGAGCTTTCATTTTCTGTATTCAAGTCTATTATCAGTTTTTCATCTTTTTTTCAATATTATCAATTTTTTTAGGTTGAACATCTGGACATGTAGCTTGCTATCAATGCCAATTTCATACTACTAAATATTCCCTCCTTGGTTATGTTTTATGAATAATTTAAACAAAGGCAGAGTCAGAATTTGATATACTGTGCATCCCCAGACACTGAATTTATCATTAGCTTCTGCTTTTTATTTGCAAAGTAAAAATTTTCAATTCTGCTAAATAATCTGACATAATTTCAATGACACATCCTCTTCTTTAACATTTTCTCTGCCATCAGCAGCTTAACTTGCTAATGAAAATGCCAAATATGCTGGTATATAAGGGACTAAAAATTGCAAATATGAAACTTACTAAATGCCTATGACATTTATATTAGCTAAAATGAGGATGTAGTCTTACCCATCAGGATTCTAATGAAAGGTCATGGAACTGAAATGTTGACGCTGTTTCTCTCTCCACAGATGCTGAGTATTTCCAGCACTTTATGTATTTTATTTTAGATTTCCAGCAGCCACAGTATTTTGATTCTGTGTTTTGATGTAGTTTTTCCCTCTGGTAAAATTTCTGTGTTTCTTTTATTTTGTCCTTTGTATTCATTGTTATATTAGCATAACAGACACTTTAAGGAAATGTTCAGCACTGCATTGTATCCACTCAAAAGTATTAGTACATTTCTTTGGTTTACAATTCTTTATTGATTTTTTTTCCCCACCAAAGCAAATATTCATATATCTGCCCTGTGGAGTCCTGCCAATGAGTATTTAAGTAGGGAAACAAGGATGGAAAATTTATGTCAAGATAAATCACACCTTGTACTAAACTTTATGCTAAACTTCCCTTTTAAGACATTTCTCTGTGGCATACAACTTCACCTGATTCAGGACTGTTCCAATAGTGATCAGTCACCACAAATATATATGGCAAAACAAACTGTTTTGCTGTACAGTTATGTGGAGAGACTAGAGAAGCTGGGAATGGTTTTCCTTCAAGCAGAGATGTTCAAAATTATGAGGGGTTTTCATGGAGTATAGGGAGAAATTGTTTTCACTGGCAGGAGGATTGGTAACTGGAGGACACAGATTTGAGGGAACGAGTAAAGGAACCAGAAGGGAGATGAGGATAACTATTTTACACAGTGAGTTGTTATGATCTGAAATGCTCTGTCTGAAAGGATAGTGGAACTAGATTCAGCAGTAACTTTCAAAAGACAATTGGATAAATATTCAAAGGGGGAAAAAAGATGTAGGGTTATGGAGATACAGCAGGGGATTGGGACTAATTGAATAGCACTTCCAAAGTGCCAACACAGGTACAATGGGGCAAATAGTCTCCTTCTCTGCTTTATGATTCTCTGTAGCCTTTAAACTCTTCAGTCTAACACGGGGCAATGAACTACATGGTTGCTATTTGTCTGGTACTAAAATAAACTAAATTATATACAGTAATCTCTGCTCACTGTTGTCATACTCCTGGGAAGTGCAGCAATGGAAATACAAAATAAACCAAAAAGTTATATATATAAAAAAAGAACAATTTAAAAGGACTGGTACACTTGCCTTCAACAAGATGGAGGACAAAGTCACATAACACAAAACTCCTCCTGTATTGAAATACACATCCATGTCTGCTAGAACTGAAACTCATTGACCCTGTCTGCATTGAAATTAAACAGTTCATCACACATGGATGTATGAAATAAGAGAGTGCCTTTTGAACATCTCCACCTGTGAAAATTGAACGAAGAAATACCAGCACCACCTTCGAACTGAAGTATTGACTGCCAGGAGACTTTACGAACCCGGCAAGGGCAAGGCAACCAGCAAACAGGCCTGCAACTTTAAAGCTTATCTTCCAAGAGGATCCCACAGTTTTTTCCTGAAAGCAGTAGACTTTAACACCTTGAATTTCTTAATGCCTCTTACCCTTTATCTTCTATCTATCGTTTCTTGATTACACAGTGAGAAAGTGAATACATGTGTGGATGGTGTTGTGAGCATTTTGGGTGATTATTCCCATTACCCCTGAAATAATCAAGAGTGCCAAGCCTGCTATACTCTCAGCACTACATGAACTGCTATGCCTGTGCTGGGACGAGGGAGCAGTACCCCAGGACATGCGCGATGCCAACAACATCACCCTCTATAAAAACAAAGGTGACCGCGGTGACTGCAACAACTACCGTGGAATCTCCCTGCTCAGCATAGTGGGGAAAGTCTTTGCTCGAGTCGCTCTGAACAGGCTCCAGAAGCTGGCCGAGCGCGTCTACCCTGAGGCACAGTGTGGCTTTCGTGCAGAGAGATCGACTATTGACATGCTGTTCTCCCTTCGTCAGATACAGGAGAAATGCCGTGAACAACAGATGCCCCTCTACATTGCTTTCATTGATCTCACCAAAGCCTTTGACCTCGTCAGCAGACGTGGTCTCTTCAGACTACTAGAAAAGATCGGATGTCCACCAAAGCTACTAAGTATCATCACCTCATTCCATGACAATATGAAAGGCACAATTCAACATGGTGGCTCCTCATCAGAGCCCTTTCCTATCCTGAGTGGCGTGAAACAGGGCTGTGCTCTCGCACCCACACTTTTTGGGATTTTCTTCTCCCTGCTGCTTTCACATGCGTTCAAATCCTCTGAAGAAGGAATTTTCCTCCACACAAGATCAGGGGGCAGGTTGTTCAACCTTGCCCGTCTAAGAGCGACGTCCAAAGTACGGAAAGTCCTCATCAGAGAACTCCTCTTTGCTGACGATGCTGCTTTAACATCTCACACTGAAGAGTGCCTGCAGAGTCTCATCGACAGGTTTGCGTCTGCCTGCAATGAATTTGGCCTAACCATCAGCCTCAAGAAAACGAACATCATGGGGCAGGATGTCAGAAATGCTCCATCCATCAATATTGGCGACCACGCTCTGGAAGTGGTTCAAGAGTTCACCTACCTAGGCTCAACTATCACCAGTAACCTGTCTCTAGATGCAGAAATCAACAAGCGCATGGGTAAGGCTTCCACTGCTATGTCCAGACTGGCCAAGAGAGTGTGGGAAAATGGCGCACTGACACGGAACACAAAAGTCCGAGTGTATCAGGCCTGTGTCCTCAGTACCTTGCTCTACGGCAGCGAGGCCTGGACAACGTATGCCAGCCAAGAGCGACGTCTCAATTCATTCCATCTTCGCTGCCTTCGGAGAATACTTGGCATCAGGTGGCAGGACTATATCTCCAACACAGAAGTCCTTGAAGCGGCCAACACCCCCAGCTTAT
The DNA here is from genome assembly GCF_036365525.1 of Heterodontus francisci. Lineage (NCBI taxonomy): Eukaryota > Metazoa > Chordata > Chondrichthyes > Heterodontiformes > Heterodontidae > Heterodontus > Heterodontus francisci. Next base: position 45,573,231 of record NC_090386.1, on the reverse strand, counting down.
ACACACTACTGAGTCAGCGGCGCTTGAGATGGCTTGGCCATGTGAGCCGCATGGAAGATGGCAGGATCCCCAAAGACACATTGTACAGCGAGCTCGCCACTGGTATCAGACCCACCGGCCGTCCATGTCTCCGCTATAAAGACGTCTGCAAACGCAACATGAAATCGTGTGACATTGATCACAAGTCGTGGGAGTCAGTTGCCAGCATTCGCCAGAGCTGGCGGGCAGCCATAAAGACAGGGCTAAATTGTGGCAAGTCGAAGAGACATAGTAGTTGGCAGGAAAAAAGACAGAGGCGCAAGGGGAGAGGCAACTGTGCAACAGCCCCGACAAACAAATTTCTCTGCAGCACCTGTGGAAGAGCCTGTCACTCCAGAATTGGCCTTTATAGCCACTCCAGGCGCTGCTTCACAAACCACTGACCACCTCCAGGCGCGTATCCATTGTCTCTCGAGATAAGGAGGCCCAAAGAAGAAGAAGAAGATTGTTCAATAAATATTTAATCCTCTATTTTAAACTCATGAGAAAACCTATCACTGTCTGTTTATTTAGCCAACAAAACACAGGGGCTGAAACATTAACTTAAACAAAAACACTATCTGTGGCCAGTTTGGAGGTGACCAGTGGAAACCAGCCACTCTATTTCCCATCTGTCCATAAACTGTATTAAACTCTACAAATCATATCAAATGTCTGAAGTTCCTTTTGTATCTCATTCGTTAATGGTGATTTACCTGATGTGCCAATATACCCAAATCACCCTTGGCACTGGATGTATTTAATACAACTTCCTGTGACATTGATGTGCTCAGTAAAATACATGCAGGTTTGTGTCACATCACCTGTGCAACAACAGTTTACGTTTACTAAATTGTGTGGTTTTCCAACAGTAACAATTACAATCTCTCTGGTGATATTTTGGTTCCTATTTTTGGCACATGTCCAATTATTCTAATTTAAAACAAATTGTAGAATAGGTTTATTTCCACATCCATTAGTACATGAAAATTGCAGTTAATTGAATTGAAATTGTGTTTAGTAAGGAATTATTGTTTTATTATTGTCATCAATAAACAGCAAGGTACAAGGCATACACCAGGTGAGAACATACATGTTCATGTATGTACATGCTTATGTACATTTTTGAGAAAATACTTATTGCAGAGCTGTAATAAAGTCTAAAACAAGGTAGATACAATAGCTGAGATTCTATTCTGGCAGTGGGGTTTTGATGTCCATAAAAAGCAACGCCGAGATCCCCTCGTCGCTTCTTCTCTGGAAGGCCCGCTAAATCTAATGCCAATCAGGCAGTTAAGTGGACAGCAGCGGGCCTTCCACAGGATCGAGGACCCCATCACTGGAAGCCCCGCCGCAAATCAGGGGCCAGCAGCTGCAGCATCACCATCGAGGTTGGGGAGTGTCGTTGGACCCAGGCCACAGGTAGGTCAGGGTTGGGAAGGGTCTTGTGAGGTGAGGTTCGTGGGGGAGAGGGTATGGTAGCAAGGCGGGGGGGGTGGATCTCAGCAGGACCCACCTTCCCAATTCCAAGTCCTTGATCAGACATAAAGTGCCTTTTAATAAGGGCCACCCACCCCCCAGAGCCGGGAAGCAGTCCATACGGTTTTTCATGTCATACTTCCCATGCGGTGACAGGACCATCCCACCACACAGCTAATTGTGGCTGTGACAGGAAGAGGCATTAATTGGGGATTAATTGCCCAGTTAAGGGCCTCAATTGGTGGCGGGGCAGGAAGGCCCGTTCAAGGCCTTCCCGCCCCAGATAAATTTTGGTGGAGGCGGGATGGTGGTGGGGTGGGGTGGGGGGGTGGTGTTCCACCCGATTTTATACTCTCCCCAGCTCCGGACCCGCTGCGGGAAAGAGCATAAAACTCCCCCTAACAATTCTGATGACTTGTCATGGACCTGAAACACTAACTCTGTTTCTCTCGCCACAGATGATGCCAGAACTGCTGACTATATCTAGATCTTTCTGTTTTTATATAAGAGGGAAAATCTACTTGCCCTTGTCCTCACAAATATGCATGTTGTGGATGCATCCTTGATAGTACTGGTAGGAATGACCACTGTACAGTCCTCACTGAGGTTACCTTCCATCATGTTGGGTGGCATTACCACCATGCTAAATGGGATAGATTCAGAAAAGATCTAGCAGCTAAAAACTGGGCATCCATGAGTTGTAGTGGGCCATCAGCAGCTGCAGAATTATAATCCATTACAATGTGTAATCTCATGACCTGACATATCCCTCACTCTACCATTACCATCGAGCAAGGGGGTCAACCCTGGTTTAATTAGGCGTGTATAAGATCATGCCAGGAGCAGCACCAGCTGTACCCAACCTAGTAAAGCTACAGTACAGGACTACATGCATGCTAAACAGCAGATGCAGCATGCTATAGACAGAGGTCCCACAGCCAACACATCAGATTAAAGTTCTGCAGTTCTGCTACATCCAGTGGACGATTAAACAATTCATGTGATGCAGAGGGTCAATGAGCATCCCTATCCTTAATGATGATGGAACTCAGCACGCTAGTGCAAAAGTATTTGCAATCATCTTCAGCTAGGAGTGTCGGGTGAAATAATCCATCTTGGCCTCCTCCAGAGCTCCCTCACCATTACAAATAACAGTCTTCAGCCAACTCAATACAGTCCACATGATACCAAGAAATGGCTGAGTGCATTGGATACAACAAAATCTATAGACCATTACAACATCCTTGTGCTCCAAAACTAGCTTTGTCCCTAACCAAAGTGTTCTAGTACAAATACAACACTGGCATCTACTTGACAAAGTGGAAAATTGCCCAGGTATGTCTCAATCTTTGACAATGTTATCAAGTGGCATTTATTCACCAGTATCCTGCGAACTGATGTTCAGTTTGGCTTCCAATAGGACCACTTGGCTCCTGACCTCATTACAGCCTTGGTCCAAACATGGATAAAAGAGCTGAATTCTAGAGGTCAGGTGAGAGTGACTGCTCTTGGCATCAAGGCAGCATTTAACCAAATACAACATCGAGGAGCCCTAGTAAAATTGAAGCCAATGGAGATCAGAAGGAAAAATCTTCAATGCATGGAGCCATACCTAGCACAAAGAAAGATGACTGTGGTTGTTGGAGGCCAGTCATCTTAGCCCAAGGCACTGCTGCAAGAGTTCCTCATGGCACTGTCCCATGCCCAACCGTCTTCAGCTGCTTCATCAATCATCTTCCCTCCATCATATGGTCAGAAGTGGCGATGTTCTCACATAATTACACATTCAGTTCCATCCGCAACTCCTCAGATAATGAAGCAGTCCATGCTCGCACACAACAAGATCTGGACAACATACAGGCTTGTAATGAGAAGTGGCAAGTAACAGTTGTGCCAGACAAGTGCCTGGTAATGACCAACTCCAACAAGAGGGAGTCTATCCATCTCGCCGTGACATTCAATGGCATTAACATTGTCAAATCCCCCACCATGAACATCCTGGAGCTCACCATTGACCAGAAACGTAAATATTGAGGCTACAAGAGCAGGTCAAATGTTCAATATTCTTCAATGACTGACTCACCTCCTGACTCCCCAAAGCCTGCCCATCATCTACAAGTCACAAGTCAGTAATGTGATGAAATACTCCCCACTTGCCTGGATGAGTACAGCTCCAACAACACTCAAGAAGTTCCATCCAGGACAAAGCAGCTGCTTGGTTGGCATCCAATCCACCACCTTAAACATTCTTTCCCTGCACCAGTGGTGCACAGTGGCAACAGTGTATACCATCTGCAAGATGCACTGCAGCAACTCATCAAGGCTACTTCAACAGCACCTTCCAAACCCGTGACCTCTACTGCCTGGAAGGACAAGGGCAGCTGCTGCATGGGAACATCACTACCTGCAAATTCCCCTCTAAGTCACATATGATCTTGACCTGGAACTATATAACCGTTCCTTCATCATCACTGGATCAAAATCCTGGAACTCCCTTTCTAACAGCACTGTGGAAGTACCTTCACCACATGGACTGCAGCAGTTCCTCCACCTTCTCAATCAACTTAATGATGAACAATACATGCTGGCCTTGCCAATGACACCTATATCCCCTTGAACAACTGAAAAAAGGTAGAAGTTACAACACAAAAACAGACGCTTCAGCCCAACCAGGCTGTGTCAGTGTACACCCTCCACAGGAGCAAATAACTCCAAACATGTTTACCCACTTTGTTTTCATCTTTCATTTCATCCACTTATACAATCCAAAACCTATGCACAGCAACAAAGTGTTTTATATGCCATTGTTTTGAGTGATGGTTGGAAAGATCCCAATAGCTAGGATGATGATTAGTAAGGGAAACATAGGAACAGAGAATCAGATGTTTGTCAGAGATTGCTCTGTATTTGATCTGCATTGAAATTTGCTCCGATATAACTTTTTTTAACAACAGATAAAAAGGAAAGCAATGATAAAATTCATGTTTAATGCAACTGGCAAAATGACTGAAGTACACAATGAAAACCAGAAATCTGACAAACTGCTGCTTTTAAGACCCATAAGTCTATGGTGACCAGTATCTGGGGGATACGATTGTTATCCCTCATATACACAAGTAGGGATTAGGGAAGTATTTCCAGACAACTTATTAGCAATGTAGGTTAGGGTATTTTTGTACTGCACTACAGAGCAGCAGGATGTGAGCATGCACCTAGATTTTCTGTTTAACAATTTACTAGTCTTGCTTAAGTTGCTTAAGATAGCCCAAATCTAAGTTAAGGCACTTCCCCTCAAAAGAAAAAAATAAACATTAATCCGTGAATTCATTTCTGATGTTTCTGGTGTGACCAGTGGAAAGTGATCACAGAGGAGAACAGGGAGAAACCTATGTGTTGGTTGTCTGCATACTCCCTCAGCTGCTGGATGGCAGTTTTTCCTTGAATATCTTTTTAAAAAAAAGGGTTTTGGTTAAATAGAAAATAGAGCGAAATACACATGTTCATGTACTTTGACCTGACTGTCAATTATTTTGGGTAGCTTGGCATGTGGACTCAACTTACCAAATTCTACATTACTACCTTACAACAGTAAGTACACTTCAAAAGTACTTCATTGCCTATAAAGCACTTTGGAACATCCTGAGTTTGTGAAAGACATGATATAAATGTAATTTTCTGTCTTTTTCTTGGTCTCTAACAATCAATCACAGAATCAGAAGTAGGGCTCAAAGTGTAAGTAATAATAAATGTTGCTAAATTTCAAAAGTTCAGATCCATCAGAAGTCTAGTCGGAGGCTTTTCTTAGTTTTTGAACAGATTTATTTGAAAGAAGAAAGATTACAGTATTTGACTGTGCTTTTACCATAGTTTTACAAAAGGTTCTAGTGAGTACTAGAGTCAATAGTAAATATTTTAGTCTTAGTCACTTAAATGTAACTAATTCTCTTAAAATGTCAGTCAGTATTTGACTGCACTTATCATCATAGAATTTATTCAGCTGTTTACCAAACCAATGCATACCAATCCTTCCAATAAAACCAGTTCTGCAGTAAAAGCAATCAGATATTGACTCATAGATGTGCGGTAAAGGCTCCAACAATGTCCTTTTGAGTTCTGTAATTTTTTTTTAGTCCAAAAACAAAATGAATATTTGAGTGACAAAAAGATGAGCATGTGCAAGAAATTACAGGTCACTGCAGAATTATGAACATTTGTTAGAATATTGTGCTGGGAAGACTGTTTAAATTGATTAGCTTCACCCTATTTATGAGATACTCAGCTTTCAATTTAATTTGAACTAATTTTTGATCAGGGACTTTCATAATGTCTACCAGGCCAGCAAGACCTGGACAATATCTAGGCTTGGGCTGATAAGTGGCAAGTAACATTCGCACCACACAGGTGCCAGGCAATGACCTTCTCCAACAAGAGAGAATCTTACCATCTCCCCTTGACATTCAGTGGCATTATTGAACCCCCACTATTACCATCCTGGGGGTTACCATTGACCAGAAACTGAACTGGAGTAGCCATATAAATACCGTGGCTACAAGAGCAGGTCAGAGGCTAGGAATCCTGCGGCGAGTAACTCATCTCCTGACCCCCCAAAGCCTGTCCACCATCTACAAGGCACAAGTCAGGAGTGTGATGGAATATCTTCCACTTGCCTGGATGGGTGCAGCTCCAACAACACTCAAGAAGCTCGACACCATACAGGACAAAGCGCCCCGCTTGATTGGCACCCCATCTACAAACATTCACTTCCTCCACCACCGACGCACGGTGGCAGCAGTGTGTACCATCTACAAGATGCACTGCAGCAATGCACCAAGGCTCTTTAGACAGCACCTTCCAAACACATGACCTCTACCAACTAGAAGGACAAGGGCAGCAAATGCGTGGGAACACCACCACCTGCAAGTCACACATCATCCTGACTTGGAACTGTACCACTGCTCCTTCGTTGTTTCTGGGTCAAAATCCTGGAACTCCCTTCCTAACAGCACTGTGGGTATACCTACCCCAAATGGACTGCAGCGATTCAAGAAGGCTGTTCACCACCACCTTCTCAAGGGCAATTAGGGATGGGCAATAAATGCTGGCCTGGCCAGTGACGCCCGCATCCCATGAATGAATTAAAAAAACACTGGTGGGGAGGGATGAGCAGGTAAGTACTTCAGTGTGAGTTGGGTGGGGAGCGGGGTCAAACTCGACCAGTTGGTGCAGGGGATGGTGGGAAGGGGTAAAGTGCATAGTTTATGAACTTTGGTGGAGGAAGCTCAGTTGCACAAGGTAAGTATTTCCGGGTTGTGGGGGGGAAGGGGGGCTTGGTGGGGGGGAAAGATGGCAAGGAATGAATTATATGGTGATTAGTGGGGTTGGAGAGAGCTAGAACATTTATTTAATTTTTTCATATTTATTTTAAATCACTATTCCTTTCAATATGTAAATTGAGATTGAAGGCTTTTCTTTTGCCCTCCTTGAGATGTTTTCAATTGCCTACCCTGCCATATGCAAAAACACAAAGTGGAATTTGCCTCCACTTGCATCAAGGCTGCACCTCTCAGAAAGAATGCCAATATGGAAGAGGCATTTGGAATCTTTTGTTGGGATTATACATAAGGTAAATACTTTTAATAAATTAATTTATACTGTACGTTTCTAATTCCAACACCTGTCCATCATGAATCGCCGCTTATCACTTTGAGATCCATAAACTTGAGCCGATCCAAAACTCTGCTGCCAGTATCCTAACTTGTACCATGTCACTTTCACCATCACTCCTGTGTTTGAAGACCTCTATTGTACCCTTGATTGAAAAAATGTCATCCTTGTGTTCAAGCCCTTCCATGGCCTTGTTCCTTTCTATTGCTGTAACTTCCTATCGCATTACTTCCAAGAACTCCACATTCCTCCAACTCTGTCCTCTATGTTAAAGGTGCTGTTATTGTGAGAGGCTGTTCAAGTTTCCTTAGTTATCAGTTCGTGTCCTTAAGCAGTGTCAGTGACTGAAAGCAAGTGTGATATTAACACTACAGTGTATCGAAAACAAATATTTATCAGGGACAAGTTCTTTCAGTTGCAATGTGCAATATTGTCACATTATGTGATAAAATCTGTGCCATACAAGGGTGCGGTAATATTCGTATTTGTAAAATACCTGCTATAGAAAACTGATATTTCTAAGTAAATTAGATTAGCTATCTATTAAATTGTGCAGATGGATGTGCTCCAGTACTGCATTTCTTGTTTAATTACCCAAAGTATGAGTTTTCATGGTGATAATTAAGGCTTAATATATCAGGGTCATGTCATACCTAAGAGTGTTGATCTGTATTTCTTTTGCAATTATGTATTCGATCAAGCAAGATTCTCAGATCAATAAATTTCAATGATACCAGTTGATAGTATCCTATGAAGGACCAAAGTATTTTAAGTTCCTTTCTGCTATTTTAGCATGCACTTTCATCCAATTCAATAAAATAAAGTAATGTTTCTCCTCAAACAAGTTGGGAATTTTGGATGAATTAATTAAATTAAATTCAATATCTGTAGATTAGTATCATTTCAAGGCCAATAGGTTTTATTGTCATGGAATGAGGTGATGATAATTAGCAAAGATCGGATGTCCACCAAAGCTACTAAGTATCATCACCTCATTCCATGACAATATGAAAGGCACAATTCAGCATAGCGGTCATCAGACCCCTTTCCTATCCTGAGTGGTGTGAAACAGGGCTGTGTTCTCGCACCTACACTGTTTGGGATCTTCTTCTCCCTGCTGCTCTCACATGCGGTCAAGTCTTCAGAGAAGGAATTTTCCTCCACACAAGATCAGATGGCAGGTTGTTCAACCTTGCCCGTCTAAAAGCACAGACCAAAGTACGAAAGGTCCTCATCAGGGAACTCCTCTTTGCTGACGATGCTGCATTAACATCCCACGCTGCAGAGACTCATCAACAGGATTGCGGCTGCCTGCAACAAATTTGGCCTAACCATCAGCCTCAAGAAAACGAACATCATGGGACAGGACATCAGAAATGCTCCATCCATCAATATCAGCGACCACGCTCTAGAAGTGGTTCAAGAATTCACCTACCTAGGCTCAACTATCAGCAGTAACCTGTCTCTCGATGCAAAAATCAACAAGCGCATGGGAAAGGCTTCCAATGCTATGTCCAGACTGGTCAAGAGAGTGTGGGAAAATGGCGCACTGACACGGAACACAAAAAGTCCGAGTGTATCAAGCCTGTGTCCTCAGTACCTTGCTCTACGGCAGCGAGGCCTGGACAACGTATATCAGCCAAGAGCGACGTCTCAATTCATTCCATCTTCATTGCCTCCGGAGAATACTTGGCATCAGGTGGCAGGACCATATCTCCAACACAGAAGTCCTTGAGGTGGCCAACATCTCCAGAACATACACCCTACTGAGTCAGCGGCGCTTGAGATGGCTTGGCCATGTGATCCGCATGGAAGATGGCAGGATCCCCAAGGACACATTGTACAGTGAGCTTGTCACTGGTATCAGACCCACCGGCCGTCCATGACTCCGCTTTAAAGACGTCTGCAAACGTGACATGAAGTCCTGTGACATTGATCACAAGTCGTGGGAGTCAGTTGCCAGTGATCGCCAGAGCTGGCGGACAGCCATAAAGGCAGGGCTAAAGAGTGGCGAGTCGAAGAGGCTTAGCAGTTGGCAGGTAAAAAGACAGAAGCGCAAGTGGAGAGCCAACTGTGTAACAGCCCCGACAACCAATTTTATTTGCAGCACCTGTGGAAGAGTCTGTCACTCTAGAATTGGCCTTTATAGCCACTCCAGGCGCTGCTTCACAAACCACTGACCACCTCCAAGGCGCTTACCCATTGTCTCTTGAGACAAGGAGGCCAAAGAAGAAGAAAGTATTGTTAGTCATGACAGTGTGGACTAAATTTTATTGGCGTGCCGTACATCGCAGCGGTGCGCTTTGAACTCGGTGGCCTCCTGACACGGAAGCGCCGCCACTGAATCCCCGTCATTGGGGCAGCTGCTGCATCCCTGGCAATGGCATCTGGTGCCACTGCGCCATTTTTAAAGGCTTCGAGCCCTTAGATGAAATTTTAATATTTAAAGGGGAATTCATTTACACATCATTTAAAAATTTTATTGACACCTGGAGGCCCTTTCAACCCACCCCCAAGTGTCTGTTTTAGGGCCACTGACCCTGAATAAACTTTATTGGCATTGCGAACTTTCTCCCCCCAGCCTCGTAATATTTACCCTTCAAACCCTTCCTACCATCCCCATAGCCAATAAAAAGGGTGTTCCCCGCTCCTTCCCCCACCCTGCCCAGAAATTTTCTGTCCTCCCCCTCTACACCAGTGTCTTGCGTCGGCATTCCGTATGGAGTTCCAAAGGCGTGCGAGTTCTGGCCGGCAGCGTGACCAGGTCAGTTAATCTGCATTCCGTTTTAATGAATTTTAATATTTAAATGAAGGACACACCGAGGCATCGCCGCCGTCGCTAATATGCGACGGCGCCTTCTCGGCGTCATGGGTCATGGCAGGCCTCTCCCGCAAGTATTTTATGGGTCCCCTGCCATCACCCCTGACATCGAGAAGGTGGTAAAATTCAGGCCTGTATGTTCTATATGTTTCTGAATTTCTTCATGGTACGCTTATGGTAGATATTTACAGCTTACTGGATGTGACTCTACTACTTAATTATTATAAACAAAATAAAATTTAATTTTGCTTGCAGAACCATTCAAGGGGGTAGCAAAATTTCACCCATTGTAGATAATAGAGAAAATTATGCTTTCTAATAGGTTTGACCACTTTGCATTGGACAACTCTCCATTTCATGCTTTCTGTCATAAGAAATTGCTATATATACTTAAAGAAAGCAAAAACTATCCTATCATTAAAGCATATATAACATTCAGAGTAGAACTAAACATGTTCGAGAATAAAAGATAGTTGGATGCTTACTGTTGTTATTTCATAAAAAACTTTTATAAAAATAAATTTAATACTTTCCTGTCTTTGAATGTTAATCATGTGGATACAGTATTTTTTATTAGGTCCCTCCACATCACTCAGAATTCTAAATTTAAGAACTAAGGCAGATGATATTCCCAGGTCTCTACCAGTTCTGCTTTGTCACTAGATAATAGTAAATGCTTGATAGTATTCTGGAGTTCATTGACAGTTCAATTTTACTTATTTGCCTTCCTTTGAGGTTTGATCGCGATCAAGAACTCAGCATATAGAGAATGACAGACAGTGATAGTACATCACAGAACCGCTGAGTAATGCAATTCATATTCAATTTAGGCTTATCCAGATGCAAGAGCAATACTTAGTGAGTAAACAGGGTGCACCAAATCTTCATTGGGGAATCATTCAAAGACCACAATGATTTGTTAGGTAGAATTGATTTGTTAAGCAGTGTGCGATTTGTTAGTAATACTGATAGAGTCGATGAACATCAGGTTGGAAATATCAACTGAATGCAACGAGCATGAATGTAAAATTAACACCAGCGACAGATACAAAGCAAACTTGAATTATATTAATTGAAATATATTGAAATATAAAATGACAGAACGTGTTCTACAACTGGCTTCTCATTGTTACTTGACAAAAGAACTTGGCACTCTATGTAAATTAATTGTGTAGATGGTGATTAATAATGTACTTTTTTGATTTTTGGTTTCCCTTGCTTGTGTCTAGTTAAATTGATTCTACATGGGGTTCTCTGTACGAAAGAATGCTTCTTGTGGTGCATCTTTTCAATTCTTTTGTGATACAAGCCTACGGATTCTGACTTTACTCTGATTTTCATTGCTCCAACAAATTTCCAACTTTACATTTATGGGGTACTTTGTTCTTCACTAACATAGTCATTGTAAATTCTTCAGGGATATAAATGGAAGGTAAATTGTAGCTTGTGGTCTTCTTGCTAAAGCTTAAAATTCTTCTTAGAAGCCTATGCTTATCACACTTGTTCTCTTTCAGTGAGCTTTATGGTCAAAATCAAAGAGCTAAAAAAATAGCCTGGTAGTCAGAAGGAAAGTTAATTCTCAAGTCTTTGTGAAATATCCATATTTCTTCTGCATTTTAATCAGGGGCCACACGTGACATGCAAGCATTGCTTTTTTTTTTGTAAATTTTATTTTACTTTTAGATTAGAGATACAGCACTGAAACAGGCCCTTCGGCCCACCGAGTCTGTGCCGAACATCAACCACCCATTTATACTAATCCTACACTAATCCCATATTCCTACCAAACATCCCCACCTGTCCCTATATTTCCCTACCACCTACCTATACTAGTGACAATTTATAATGGCCAATTTACCTATCAACCTGCAAGTCTTTTGGCTTGTGGGAGGAAACCGGAGCACCCGGAGAAAACCCACGCAGACACAGGGAGAACTTGCAAACTCCACACAGGCAGTACCTGGAATCAAACCCGGGTCCCTGGAGCTGTGAGGCTGCGGTGCTAACCACTGCGCCACTGTACCGCCCTTTAATAACTATAATGTATAAGAAGCCTTGAACACAGTAAAGATTAGAAAATTTCCATCACATGCTACAGTGGCTATGTGGAACAAGCTCTCAGGGAAGGTAGTAATTCAAGGGGCTGGATTTTTAATTGCCTGTGGGGGCAAGGTTGGGGACGGGCGTACTCTGAAAATAGCGCACTCGGATGGCGTGTCAGTCTTCCGTTGTCTCTGTGACGCGCTGGAATTTTTAAAGGGAGGGCGAGGTTGGAGGAAGTCAGCAATTAACCCACAATTAACTTGCTGTAAAGCTCATTGATGAACTTTTTAATAGACTGGAGGGGGACAGAATCAAATTTTCAATGGTAATAATGGGAAGAGCAAATGGTTTGGGACACGTTGATGCACAGCTGTCGGGAGAACAGCAAGAAGCCATTATTAATTGTGGCCGTTGATGAAAATTCTTGTATAAAAAAGGATATTCAAACTGAGGTGCAGTGGCGCAAAGTTGCCATCGCTTGATCAGAGCAGCTTGAGTACTTGAGGAGTGAATGCTTCGGCACTTGTGCAGATTATGAGGCTTCTGGACATCTGCTTGCCTGCCTGCTCCAATCCTCCCGGAAATGGCAAGGCCAGTAATGGCTCCCGCTTGCCTTTTAAAAACACCCTCCAGGACTAGTTCCCACCTCCTCCCCACACCCAGCACCCCTAATTGGGTATAAAAACAAGAAATGCTGGAACCACTCAGCAGGTCTGGCAGCATCTGTGGAAAGAGAAGCAGAGTTAACGTTTCGGGTCAGTGACCCAGTTCCGATGAAGGGTCACTGACCCAAAACGTTAACTCTGCTTCTCTTTCCACAGATGCTGCCAGACCTGCTGAGTGGTTCTTGTTTTTATTTCAGATTTCCAGCATCCGCAGTATTTTGCTTTTACCCGTGCCAAACTCATCTCTGGGCCAATTAAGACCTTCCCTTTAAAAATCATGTAGAGTCACTGATGCTGATGTGGTGTGGGATCGGGACCCGGAAATGATCTGACTGTTGGATTCCTGACCTCATATAGAAAATTGAGCCCAAGGTCTTTAGAAAAGGAGCAGGATCTTTATCTTTTGAGATAAAAAATGAAGATTATAAAGAATTTTTAACAGCTTTGCAAGTTCTCCCTCCAACTTCCCCAGGAGAGGAAGAAGAATGAAATTTGTGCTCTAAAGTAGGGGATTAATAGGCCCTGGATGGACTTGCCTAGCAGTGTAAATTATCTTCTCTAGCTTTGGAATTTCTTACATTTTTAATAAATTTTAAATCTTACCTTTGAGTGTGTATGCAGTGGGTTTTCTGTATTATTTTCAAGTAATGAAGGCAAGGAAGTATTTATCTGATGTCTGATTCAATCTTAGTTTTTTTTTCTCTTATAGGGCAGTTTATGGTCTGGGGCTTGAAGAAATATTCATACTTGAAAAAACAAGGATTTGTGTAATTTAGAATTTATTTAAATACAACTCTTTACTTCCGGAATATGTGTTGGCCTCTAACACAAGGAGGATGAATGGGTCCTCTTTTTGACAACTTTTCAGAGCCCTGAGTGAATACGTTTAGCAATATATAGGACTGAATTTTATCGACACCCCACCTTGGGGGTCGTGGCAGAGGGCCTGGAAAATGCCTCCAGGAGAGGCCTGCCACAGGCCTCAATACTGGGAAAACTCTGCCCCATATCATCAGTGGCAGCATCCCTCACACCCACCCCAGCCAGCATGGCAGCAGGAGCCACATTTAAATAGTTTAATGTGTGTAAATAAAGGAATTAATTACTTACCTTGTTGCGCCATCCATCCTGCTCCAATATTACGATTGGTGACTGTCACTCCCACTCCATCCAATCTCTGACCAGTGAAGTATGGCGGAACACTGACAGGGAGTGGGGGATAGGTAAGTATATTAGTACGGGAAGGGAGAGCGGGATCAAACTTACCTGATTGGTCTAAGGGGGTGATGGGAAGGGGTAAAGTTAAATGTTTGTGAATTTTGGGGGCGGGGGCAAGGTCAGGTTCAGAAGGTAAGTATTTTGGGAGGTGGGGAAAGGGCAAGGAATGAGTGTTTTGTTTCTTCGGGAGGTGGGAGAGGGTCTGAAAACATGAATGTAATGTTTTTAAATACATTTTATTGAACTTTCCCTTTAACATACTAATTTGTAATGATGGGGCACAAAGCCCTTTAAAAATGGCGCTGGTGCCTGTGCAGTGGTGACGGACGCTGTGACGGGGACGGTGCGCCCACCCCCTCCACACATCATTAGGAGAGGAGGGGGTCCGTCCTGGCCATGTAAATGACCTGCTGCGTTTAATATCGTGGCAGGTCCGCGGAGCAAATCCCGCGCGTGCGCCTCACGGCAGCGAGCTGGTAAAATTCAGTCCATATATTCAAATACATAGTAAGACTTTTCTTCAGGATTATTCAGCTTGGCTACCATAATTTTAGCAGTAGATCGCCAGAAACCTTGGGCTGAATTTTTAGACCCCGATGGGGACTAGTTTGGTGGGTGCGGGTGGAATTACGCACTGTCGACCGATGTACCGAATTCCTGGCACCATTCCACTCCGGGACATTTTCCCAGAGGTGGGATGAGGAAGTGAGGCTATCAGTGGTGGGCGGGAGGGCTACCCACCCTCAAGTGTTGGTAAACCAATTAAGGCCTCCAGGACACTTGAGGTGTCAGGAAACAGCCCAGTTGCCTGGAGCAGCCTCCCAGTGACAGCCCAAGGGGCCAGTGTTCCAGGCAGGCTTTGAGGTCCTTCCTGCCTGCCTGACTTCAGCTGCAGCCACAGACCACAGTGTGAAGGGCCTCCCCCTCCACAATGGTGGCCTGGCTGCTAAGGGCATGCGTTATTTTAAAGTAAATTAATTTGGAGCGAGAGTGCCTCCATTTTGGGGCATCTTCTGTTTCACGTAACTGAAAAGGCAGCCTGCTGCTTCTTCAGTGCTGGAGGGCTTCCTATTGATCATCCAGCTTCAAGAGCCTGCTTGCCATCCTAAATTGGACAGCGAGCCCGCCCTCTGGCCATTAATTGGGTCATTCAGTTAACAGTCAGCCGGGTAACTGTTCCCCACACAGTGCAGGCTCCTGACCTCCATTTGACTCTGATGTCAGGGACCTGAGGTCCGAGGAGAAAATCCTGCCCTATGTTTACACTGCATAAATGCAATTTCTGCTGAATTTTCACCAAAGTCAAAGTGGCCAATCTGGAGATCCCAGAGGAAATTCCAACACTTCGTGCTCTCTAAATATATCACAGAATAAAGACATTAGGGGCTATTTTGTTAAAAGGGTGAAAACAGAGGCTAAATGGGTGCCGTGCTAATAAGGCACGCCTGTTGAAAGTCTGGTTTTAGCATGTAGTTTTGGTCCTAATTACTGATTACTATAATTTGAACTAGCCTGGAGGTGCTAAAGTAGACAGCTGCGAGTTTAGCATTTAAGGGTTGATTTTTGTGCAGTAGTATATGTGGGCTTCACTCACCTATTTCCAGTCAAGGTGTGGAGTTCGCTGGCTGACACCTAGCGGCAGGTTTCAGAATGTCTCAGGGACCGAATGATGAGGTGTACAGGATCTTAAATGGAGCATTGGAGATCTTGGTGGAGGAGGTCCAAAGAAAGAGGGATGTCCTAAACCCACAGGGAGGAGAGAATCCATCTCTTCCTCTGGTCCCTCTCTTCCAAAGCAGCTGGGGCTCCTCTCTCACCTCATGTCCTGCTCCCATTCCTCCTACAGGCCAAAGGGACTCCTAGCAAGATGCTGATCACCAAGAACTCCTTTCTCCTGGAGACTCCTATAAGGTCCCCACTAAGGTCGAGTAGCATAGCACTCACTCTGTTTGGGTGAAGCCTTCAAAAAAGATTGAGGGAAATTATTGATAGAATGTTGGTGAATTCTTGACAAGCGGTCCCAAAAGGTCTCCCAATGTGTCTTAAAAATCCTTTTCAAACCTCCAGTAACAGATGAACAGTAAAGGTGATATAAATTTAAGCAGCACTCAAAATCTTCTGTTAGGGGAGGGTCTTAGGTCAAGCACTATCCACCAGAGTGCCATGCAGTTTCTTTAATGAGCACCAGTAGGCAATTTCAATGACAATTATCCTTTTACCGATCCTCCGGACAGACGCTCTTAGTGGAAGCTTTAATTCCTTTACTATGATTATGTCTTATGCTATATGTGGCCTAAACCAGTGTTGCAACTTAAGAAATCATCTTGGCCACCTTGGAGGTTCTTTAGTGCCTAAAGTATCAAGGGAAAATCACCCCCAAGCAGTTTTGAAAGTGAACAAACCACAATAATACAGTTGTTGGTCTTTTTCGAAGATTAATATTTACACATTTTAATTCAAGCAGTGTGGGGGAAGTCTGCATCACTATCCATCAGTACCTGAGCCAACACAGATACTGTATTTTTCACCAGGTATTGGTGGTAATAAGAGTATAGTTTTCAAGTTATTTTCTTGTAGCCACATCCTCCTGGCTGTCATAGATTAACAAGATTTATTTACCATTGAGGCAAGGAATTAAAGTTTTATCAATGAATGTAAAAACTGGTAATATTTTGCTTTCCTGTTGTCTAATTGTGTTGGTGTATAAGTTGCTATCCAATACTGAGAGGATATAGAAACATGTTTGTAGGTGTGACTAGATACCAAATAATGTGAATTGCTGAAGTAAAGAAAAACAATGGAATCATTCTGTCTGCACCTACTTAAGCTATTTAAATGGTAAATGTAGATAACTATAATTTAATATCCTTCCTGATTTGCTCTGGTTTGATATATTTGTGGTAACTTATTCCATCCAATGGACCATTCTAAATTCAGCAGGTTAACCATAGGAGCTTTGGTAACCAGATCTAAGCCATATTTTAGTTAAATAATTCAAAAAATAAAAGCAGTAGGCACACAGTCAGAAAACAATGCACTTGTGCTAAGTGGAAAGTGACAAAACAATCCTAAAACAAATAAAATAATCATATGTTAAAATAGGCAGTGGGCTTCAGCTTTACGGTTTGAAATAAACATCATGAGAAAATGAAGGAATAAAAAAAAATGGAAACAATGGAAGGGCAAAAAAACAGATAAAAATGGCTGTGATCACTCAGGTAATAATTAACTGTTACAGTGCTATGAGTGAGTTTTCTCGCCTTGTGATTGAGCTGCAGTGGCTTCAAACTGGGTCATTCATCTAGCAGTTTTCACTGGTATTTTAATACATCAAACTTTTACCTGGTTACATCAGTGGGGAAAGGGAAAGGCAAAGTATTGGTAGTTGGTGTCAGTTCATGCATTAATAACCAGCTGCTATGTCCTCAGTATGTTTGGAAACAGTTTAGTTATCACAAGCAAGGCCCCTAATTTCCAATTTTCATGCAAGAGTGGATGAATATGACCCCCAAAAACGTGGCAAAAGAAACTTAGAAAATTCTATGTACTGAAAATGGATTTTTGATTAATTCAGTGGGGTTCATTATCAATTAGTAGAATTGTGTAATGCATTTTACAAACATTAATTTAAAAAATGAATCCTATTTCATAAAACTTGATATATTTAATCACTGCAAATCAGTGTCCGTGATTAAAATATAGTAGACAAAAGCAAATTTTCTTGATCTTGAATTGTTTTTCGCAGTTAAGATTTTGAACATTCAAAATTAAAAAATTCTTGAAGTGAATAGAATTTATACTCACCCTATTTCTGTTTCCACACTTGAGCATAGTTAAGTACACTAACTTTCAGGTCTAATTTTTCCTATACATTTCAGATTTATAAGTACACTAAGGACAGGTTTTCCATGGGTTCTTGAATCTAAGGGACATCTACTGGCTCTGGTGTTTTAAAGCTAATTTAATCTAGCATTTTAAACAATGATCACCAGGTTTCATGGAGGCACCCAAGATCACGTCGTTGGCACCAGCTAGACCTCATTGTCACAAGGCGAGCCGCCTTAAACAGTGTTCAAATCACACGCAGCTTCCACAGTGCGGACTGCGACACCGACCACTCCCTGGTGTGCAGCAAGGTTAGACTCAGACCAAAGAAGTTGCATCATTCCAAGCAGAAGGGCCACCCGCGCATCAACACGAGCAGAATTTCTCACCCACAGCTGTTACAAAAATTTCTAAATTCACTTGTAACAGCCCTTCAAAACACTCCCACAGGGGATGCTGAGACCAAGTGGGCCCACATCAGAGACGCCATCTATGAGTCAGCTTTGACCACCTACGGCAAAAGTGCGAAGAGAAATGCAGACTGGTTTCAATCTCATAATGAAGAGCTGGAACCTGTCATAGCCGCTAAGCGCATTGCACTTTTGAACTACAAGAAAGCCCCCAGCGATTTAACATCCACAGCACTTAAAGCAGCCAGAAGTACTGCACAAAGAACAGCTAGGCGTTGCGCAAACGACTACTGGCAACACCTATGCAGTCATATTCAGCTGGCCTCAGACACCGGAAACATCAGAGGAATGTATGATGGCATGAAGAGAGCTCTTGGGCCAACCATCAAGAAGATCACCCCCCTCAAATCTAAATCGGGGGACATAATCACTGACCAACGCAAACAGATGGACCGCTGGGTTGAGCACTACCTAGAACTGTACTCCAGGGAGAATGCTGTCACTGAGACTGCCCTCAATGCAGCCCAGCCTCTACCAGTCATGGATGAGCTGGACATACAGCCAACCAAATCGGAACTCAGTGATGCCATTGATTCCCTAGCCAGCGGAAAAGCCCCTGGGAAGGACAGCATTACCCCTGAAATAATCAAGAGTGCCAAGCCTGCTATACTCTCAGCACTACATGAACTGCTATGCCTGTGCTGGGACGAGGGAGCAGTACCCCAGGACATGCGCGATGCCAACATCATCACCCTCTATAAAAACAAAGGTGACCGCGGTGACTGCAACAACTACCGTGGAATCTCCCTGCTCAGCATAGTGGGGAAAGTCTTTGCTCGAGTCGCTCTGAACAGGCTCCAGAAGCTGGCCGAGCGCGTCTACCCTGAGGCACAGTGTGGCTTTCGTGCAGAGAGATCGACTATTGACATGCTGTTCTCCCTTCGTCAGATACAGGAGAAATGCCGTGAACAACAGATGCCCCTCTACATTGCTTTCATTGATCTCACCAAAGCCTTTGACCTCGTCAGCAGACGTGGTCTCTTCAGACTACTAGAAAGGATCGGATGTCCACCAAAGCTACTAAGTATCATCACCTCATTCCATGACAATATGAAAGGCACAATTCAACATGGTGGCTCCTCATCAGAGCCCTTTCCTATCCTGAGTGGTGTGAAACAGGGCTGTGTTCTCGCACCCACACTTTTTGGGATTTTCTTCTCCCTGCTGCTTTCACATGCGTTCAAATCCTCTGAAGAAGGAATTTTCCTCCACACAAGATCAGGGGGCAGGTTGTTCAACCTTGCCCGTCTAAGAGCGAAGTCCAAAGTACGGAAAGTCCTCATCAGAGAACTCCTCTTTGCTGACGATGCTGCTTTAACATCTCACACTGAAGAATGCCTGCAGAGTCTCATCGACAGGTTTGCGTCTGCCTGCAATGAATTTGGCCTAACCATCAGCCTCAAGAAAACGAACATCATGGGGCAGGATGTCAGAAATGCTCCATCCATCAATATTGGCGACCACGCTCTGGAAGTGGTTCAAGAGTTCACCTACCTAGGCTCAACTATCACCAGTAACCTGTCTCTAGATGCAGAAATCAACAAGCGCATGGGTAAGGCTTCCACTGCTATGTTCAGACTGGCCAAGAGAGTGTGGGAAAATGGCGCACTGACACGGAACACAAAAGTCCGAGTGTATCAGGCCTGTGTCCTCAGTACCTTGCTCTACGGCAGCGAGGCCTGGACAACGTATGCCAGCCAAGAGCGACGTCTCAATTCATTCCATCTTCGCTGCCTTTGGAGAATACTTGGCATCAGGTGGCAGGACTATATCTCCAACACAGAAGTCCTTGAAGCGGCCAACATCCCCAGCTTATACACACTACTGAGTCAGCGGCGCTTGAGATGGCTTGGCCATGTGAGCCGCATGGAAGATGGCAGGATCCCCAAAGACACATTGTACAGCGAGCTCGCCACTGGTATCAGACCCACCGGCCGTCCATGTCTCCGTTATAAAGACGTCTGCAAACGCGACATGAAATCGTGTGACATTGATCACAAGTCGTGGGAGTCAGTTGCCAGCATTCGCCAGAGCTGGCGGGCAGCCATAAAGACAGGGCTAAATTGTGGCGAGTCGAAGAGACTTAGTAGTTGGCAGGAAAAAAGACAGAGGCGCAAGGGGAGAGCCAACTGTGCAACAGCCCCAACAAACAAATTTCTCTGCAGCACCTGTGGAAGAGCCTGTCACTCCAGAATTGGCCTTTATAGCCACTCCAGGCGCTGCTTCACAAACCACTGACCACCTCCAGGCGCGTATCCATTGTCTCTCGAGATAAGGAGGCCCAAAAGAACGCTCATATTTATTTGGAGTGCTGAAGGTGCAAGACTCTTAACTTGTCATTTTACCACAGGTTATGTTGGGCTGCTTAATCAGATGCTTAGTCATTTTAATTAAATGGACAACACACTGTTAGTGAGAAAAGGTCAATTAAACACCCTTGATTGGAATTTAACTGAAGTAACACTTCATTAAGCTCACATGCTACTCTTATCTAATTATCACCGTTCCTGTCACCTACTACTGAACAGCTAGGTTGAACTGGAATTTAAATGGTGCAACTTCCAGTTGCATTTGTTTCCGTTACTTTTATAATAATCACTGACTGGTGTAGCGTTCAGGTTTGTTACTGACTTTACCCTGCTACATAGTAAAATAATTTTTCTTAAATCCTAGAATTGGGATAAACTGTCCTCAGCAGATTATTTCTTGGGCTTGCCCAAATTGATACAATTGACTTTGTTGCATGATTGCCTTTAAGAGTGATGTCCCTTTAAGATCTTAGTATGCTCAGGAGCTAAGTACCAGGACACAGTCATATGACTACGAGCCAGAATCACACTGCAACTGTAACACTTAGAGTAATGTTCCGTAAATAGTTAGCTCTGTACTGTAGAATAGTTTAGCCGTAATAAACCTGTTTGAGATCTTCAGCGTAACTGGACTCCACGTATCTCATTTATGTTGCTCCTGACAGCTTAAAGAACTCATTACAGACTTTATTAAAGCTAACTTTGTCTTCCTGGAGGGAAAGGATCCAGTTGTCATGGTCCACGTAGGTACCATCAACATAGGTAGGGGTAGGAAAGAGGTTCTGCTGAGGGACTATGAGCATCTCGGGGATAAATTAAAAAGCAGAACCACAAAGTTAATGATCTCTGGATTACTACCTGAGCCACGTGCAAATTGGCATAGGGTAAATAAGATTAGAGAGGTAAATGCGTGGCTCATAGGTAGGGTTGGGAAGAAATGGGTTCTGATTCATAGGACACTAGCACCAGTACAGGAGAAAGAGAGAGCTGTTCTGTTGGGATGAGCTGCACTTGAACACTTGAACCAGTGTCCTGGCAAATCGTATAACTAGGGTTGTAGATAAGGCTTTAAACTAAATAGTTGGGGGGGATTGGTGGTGGTGGGGGGGGGGGGGTTCAATTGAAGGGAAATTTAAAAAGTCGAAAAGTAACGAGAGAGTAGAGGTGCAGGGTAGTGAAGGGGCATACATTAATTAGAGTGTGACAGGAAGGGACAGAGAATACAAGCATAAGAGTACA
Source organism: Heterodontus francisci (assembly GCF_036365525.1). Taxonomy (NCBI): domain Eukaryota; kingdom Metazoa; phylum Chordata; class Chondrichthyes; order Heterodontiformes; family Heterodontidae; genus Heterodontus; species Heterodontus francisci. The sequence goes on along the minus strand of NC_090386.1, from coordinate 45,551,480 downwards.
GCAGAAATTAGAACCAGAGTAGGTAAAAATGGTAAAAAGTCAAAGCTTAAGGCTCTTTATCTGAATGCACGTAACATTTGTAACAAGATAGATAAGCTGACGGCACAGATCGAAATAAATGAATATGATTTGATAGCTATCACAGAGACGTGGTTGCAGGATGACCAGGACTGGAATCTTAATGTTCAAGGATATTCGACATTCTGGAAGAATAAGCAGAAAGGAAAAGGTGGTGGGGTAGCTATGTTATTAAAGGAAGGGATCAGTGCAGTTGTGAGTAATGATATAGGTGTAATAGATCATGATGGAGAATCAGTTTGGATGGAAATAAGGAATAGCAAGGGAAAGAAATCACGGTGGGAGTGGTCCATAGGCTCCTGAGGTGTTGCCTCTCTGTAGGACAAAATATTAATCAGGAAATAATGGAGGCATGTAAGAAGGGTACGGCAATTTTCATGGGTGATTTTAATCTGCATATAAACTGGACAAATCAAATTGGCAAGGGTAACATGGAAGACAAATTTGTAGAGTGTATCAGGGATTGTTTCTTTGAACAATACATTTCAGAACCTACCCGGGAACAGGCTATTTTAGATTTGGTAAAGTGTAATGAGGTAGGATTAATAAAAGATCTCGTAGTTAAGGATCCTCTCGGGAGAAGTGATATTAACATGGTAGAATTTCAAATTCAGTTTGAGGGTGAGAAACTTGGGTTTTCAAACCAGTGTCTTCAACTTAAACAAGGGCAACTACAGATGTATGAAGAAGGAGTTGTGTAAAGCAGACTGGGAAAATAGACTACAGGGGAAGTCAGTAGATGAGCAGTAGCAGTCTTTTAAGCAGATATTTCATAACACTCAGCAAACATTTATTCCAGTAAGAAGGAAGGACTCGAAGAGAACGATGAACCACCCATGCATAACAAAGGAAGTTAAGGAGAGTATCAAATCAAAAACAAAGGCGTACAAACTGGCAAAAGCTAGTGGTAGGCCAGAGGATCGGGAAATTTTTAGAAACTAGCAGTGGATGATGAAAAATCTAATAAAGAGGGAGAAAATTGATTATGAGAGTAAATTGGCAAGAAATATAAAAACAAACAGTAAGAGCTTCTATGGGTGTATAGATTAGATTAGAGATACAGCACTGAAACAGGCCCTTCGGCCCACCGAGTCTGTGCCGAACATCAACCACCCATTTATACTAATCCTACACTAATCCCATATTCCTACCAAACATCCCCACCTGTCCCTATATTTCCCTACCACCTACCTATACTAGTGACAATTTATAATGGCCAATTTACCTATCAACCTGCAAGTCTTTTGGCTTGTGGGAGGAAACCGGAGCACCCGGAGAAAACCCACGCAGACACAGGGAGAACTTGCAAACTCCACACAGGCAGTACCGGAATCGAACCCGGGTCCCTGGAGCTGTGAGGCTGCGGTGCTAACCACTGCGCCACTGTGCCGCCCTAAAGAGAAGAGAAAGGAAGAGAGTAGCTAAATTAAGTGTAGGACCCTTAGAGGATGAGACTAGGGAATTAATAAAAGGGAACAGGGAAATTTCAGATAATTTAAACCAATATTTTGCATCAGTCTTCACGGTGGAAGACACTATAAACATCCCAACAATAATAGATGAGCAAGGTGTAAATGGGAGGGAGGAACTTCCCTCTTTCACGAGGGAAAAGGTGCTGGACAAACTGATGGGACTAAAGGCAGACAAGTCACCAGAACCTGATGGCCTGCATCCAAGGATTTTAAAAGAAATGGATGCAGAGATAGTGGAGGCATTGGTCATAATATACCAAAACTCACTGGATTTCGGTAGGATACCAGCGGATTGGAAAACCGCTAATGTGACGCCCCCATTCTCGGACTACCTCACACTTTCCCACATTGAACACCATCCACCAAGTGTGAGGTAGTCCACTTTGGTAGGAAGAATAAAAAGGAATATTATTATTTCGATGGAGAAAGACTATAAAATTCCACTGGTGGGAGATTTGCAAACTAGGGGACATAGTTACAGAATAAGGGGGCACACATTTAAAACTGAGATGGAAGGAATTTCTTCTCTCAGAGGGTGGTGAATCTCTGGAATTCTCTACCTCAGAGAGTTGTGGAGGCTAGGTCACGAAATGTATTTAAGGAGGAGGTAGATAGGGTTTTGATATCTCGGGGAGTCGAGGATTATGCGGAGCAGGCCCGAAAGAGGAGTTGAGGCCTGGGACAGATCAGCCATGATCTTATTGAATGGTGGGGCAGGCTTGAGGGGCTGAATGGCCTACTCCTGCTCCTATTTCTTATGTTCTTATGTTCTGATAGCTGATTTCTTAATAGTGTCCTGTCGTCCTGTAGTCAGAGGCCCATGTTTTGCTGTGAAAATATTGGTGAGGCCAATGATGCGCACCATTATTTATGTGAAAATCAGATAGCAACTTCTGGCGAGTGCAGATGTGCAGTTAAACACAAAGAACTGGAAGTTGTTTAAGATGTGCTGCTCCTCTGTCATCTGAGTGAAAATGTCATCTCACCATCTGGCTCCCCATTCAAATGTATTGAATGCCATGAAGTTCCTGGACTCACATTGTGAATTCAGATTAAACTCACCAGACAAAGTTAATACATGTCCATTCCAGTCTAAGTACCCTTGTATATTGTGATAAGTCTTAATTACTGACAAACAACCTCTCTGGCACTGAAAATTAACTAATACAAGTGTGGAGTTTCATTCCTTCAACTTTATTTATTGATGGAGATTTTTTTTAACTGGTTATTTTTTTCTTTTTCATTTTGTCTCTCATCTCTCTCTCTCTCTTAACACAATCTTTCTTTCCCTCTCTTAATGTTGCTTTTCATATCTAATTTAACATTGAGTTCACTTCCTGGTTCTGACGCTGCACTGCTCATTAATGATTCTACAATCTTATTTGTTCAGGCAAAACACAATTGCTTACCCTGTTCACACAAGTCCCAGATCCTTGTGGAGGGTGTCACACCTTTGAATGTCCCACTGACAGCCACTTGGCATGCAAAACCCCAAGTAATGTCTATGGACTCGTGCAAGTCTAATGAATCACATTTGCCATTCGTTTACCACTTACAGCAAAACTGATGCAATATTTTAGTGATGAGTTCTGATCTATTTTCAGTAATTAATGTCTGGCATTGTTTGTGTGGAGCAGGTCCATTTGCACTGTTATCAGTTGGGCACAGTCACGACTGGAACCTTATAACCTTTATTTGTAGTTCGTGTGTATTTGTACATGGGCATGTGTCCACATTTTTAAACTGTTTATTATGCTTCAGCAGTAGATGGGGGAGTAGATAGATCTAATCCAATGTCCACTAAAAATGTCTCAGTTAGACCCGGTATGAAATGTAGCTTTTAAGCTAGGATGTAATTGGAGTAAATGCTGTAAATTTACCCTGATAATTGGAATGTGTATTTAGGCAGATGTTGGACTTCCTCTGACCAGCAGTGTAAATAAGTACTGGTCCTCTGAGCTTAGCCATGCACTTTTTGATCGAAAGCACATTCAAGGAAAAGTTAAACTTTCATTGATGTGATCAGCAATGCTTCAGTCTAACCAATAGGTGACACATATAGGCAATGGAACCATTCCCAAATCAAAGTTTCTGAATTAGGCTCTTTAGTTTGTGCTTTCTACATATAGCTGATGGATTGAAGGCTAAAGGGATTACTTGAGATAGTATATTACAGAAACAGATAAAATCAAATCACATATCATTTAATGCAAAGTGATAGAATTACATAGAAACTATAGCACAAAACACGTCATTCGGCCTAACTGCTCCATACACAATGATGTCAGCATTCAAGACTTTCTTCCCTCACACTGACTTTTTCTTCCAATTATAGTTACTCAGATTTTTTTGTGTTATCCCTTTCCTGAACTTTGCAGTTTCTGTAATACTGAGGACCTGCACATTTTGAATACAATTTTTACTGCTTAACAACGCATGTATTAACCAACATGTCTTGAAGTTGAACTCTCGATACCATTTGACAGCATTACAGACGGCTGAGTACGTATGGACTTGAAGCAGTGCTCAGTCATGTGAACCTCCACAGAATAATATAATTATACCATTTATATGTTTTGTAAACAATGGTGGGTAATTGGTTAAAGATTCAGAAGGAATTGGACCATTTTTGGGAAAATAGTCATCAGTGAGTCAATTATAAGGATAAACAACTTTATCTAAAAAAGCATTTGATGTTAATGTGAGAAGAAATTCATCTTCATATCCTGCTGCGTACTGTGTACATATTGTAGGAGGTGTCACATTTTCACAGTTGCATCACGGCTATTTAAGTTTTATACTAAAGTTCATATTCTGAGGTCTTTAAAATGTTGTGATAATGTACAATTTTGTAAGACATTTTGCAAACCCTCTTGCTCAAGTGATTATCAGGAGATTGGTAGATTATGTTTGTTAAAGGATTTTATAAACATTTCTAGTATGTAGGAGGTATAAAAGTGTGGATGTATCCATGTATACCAAAGTTAACTTGGAAGACGGCATAGTTGGACTGGAATGATCGAGCTGCTCCTTGTGTTTCTCAGTGCCTGTTACCAAAAGCCAGCTTAAATAACTGTCTCTTTTCATTGTGTTAAACAGTAGATGCATGTTATAACAAACCGCTTGGGAACTTTGTAAATGGCACACTACAGAAAACAATGCAGTGAACAATGACGCTATTCAATTTCCCAGAGGATTGTTTTGCACTTGAACAGAAATTCAATTAAAATTTTGGATGATGCTTATGGGCTGTATATTTTATTGTGATATTTCAATACAGTATTCGTACCCTAAATGACTGTCTTATAAAGGGTCATGTCTAATGGCTGACTCAGTGCTGAGATTATACAAAGAAGCTAACTTACTCTTGAAGTTACTGAGGTATTTTTTAGATCCCTATGCAAATCCAAAAAATGTAAAAGATATCCCAAATTCAAAAAGAACCCACAAAATGCATTGGGCTGAATTTTACAGACCTCCCGAGACAGGGGTCATGGTGGCTGGGGCCAGAAGATGCCTCCGGGAGAGGCTTGCCATGGACCACATCACCGGGAAGGCCCAGCACCATATTGTCGGCGACAGTGAGGCCTCTTGGTGGCCCCACCGCCGCTCGGCAATGGAAGCCAAATTTCAATATGTTACTTAATTTAAATACCGGAATTGATGACCGTTGCACTCCCACCGTCTGTCCCAAGCGATATTGATGCTGGTGGCCGGCACTCTGAGGCGGAGCATTGGTGGAAGGGGGAGCAGGTAGATTTTCCAGTGCTGGGGTGGGGGATAGCGGAGCAGCATCAAACTCATCTGATTAGTGTAGGGATGGTGGGAAGGGTTACGGTGAACAGTTTATGAACTTTGGTCGGGGAAGGTCAGGTTGGCAGGTGAAGCATTTTGGTGGTGGTGGGGGGGGGGAGGGCAAGTAATGAATTTTATGGTAATTGGGGGGTTGGGAGAGGGACAATTTAAATGGATTAACATTTTTACATTAAACTTACCTTTAAATATTTAAACTAAATGTAAGGGCTTGAAGCTCTTTAAAAATGGGGTCAATGCCTGTGCAACGGCTGCTGACGCCATTGCCGGGGACGGACCGCCCGCCCCTTCCACATCATTGGGGGGTTGGGGCAGTCCACCCCAGTTGTTTAAATAATCCGCTGCCATATTCAATTTTGCGGTGGCTCCATGACATGCAGTCCGCACGGGCAGACCGCCCCGCAGTGGGAATGGAAAATGCAGCCCATTGTGTTCAGTGAAAAAAAAACAATGGGCGGAATTTTATCAACTTAGTCCTGGCTGGAATGATGGGGTCATTTGTGGGTTGAGAACCCATGTGGTGAAGGAGCAGGCTTTGCTGAGGTTTTTTCCCAGAGCCACGGCATTAACATCCCACCTTTGGGTTGCCTGACCAATTAGGGAGGGTGGGCAGGATGGCACATCCATTCTGTCAAAGGAAGGGTTTCTCATTAAAAGGGCTATGGCATGGGCATTTTTGAGGCTGCAGTTGGCACAAAAATGGAGAGGAGACCTGGAAAGGCTGCCCTCTGTGTCTCTCATTCTTACCTGGAGATCCTGTTGCAGGATCTGAGGAGCTGCAGTGAGGTGAGCTCCCCCAGGGATAGAAGGAAGTGGATATTGTCTCCAACTAAGCAGGCGTGGATGGAAGTGACCGGGGAAGTCAGCATAAGGTGTGGTTCCCCACCCTGAAGATAGTGCACCAAGAGGATCCAGGATCCCAGGAGGGCGGGAAAGATGAGTCGCTTAACACTTTCAGATGCGAAGCCCCATACTCTGATTTTTCCAGCATTCTCCTGCACAGCACTCCTCAGGACAACATACCTTGCAGCTCCACTCAATCCTCTCTCTGCAGGAACATCACATCCCCATCTGAGCAGCCAACATTCACACTCACCCTCAGCCTAGTGCCTTCTTGCACTCATGCCTCACTGTCACCCTCCACAAATGTTTTCCTTCCCTCTTCTCCACACAAGCTATTTTGAATACTCACATGTCTCTGCTTTCTCTCCTTTCAGGAGAAGAGAGCACACAATTTGGCAAGAGGCAGAGACCGGGGGTGGGGGGTGGTGGAGGGGAATGTGGTGGTGGGGGATGATGATCTTCCAGTGACAGCTCCTTGTTGGCCACTGGAAATGCATACCCATCTGCTCCACTGGGAAGAAGGTCTTGATCCTGGAGGCTGCAGATCTCTGCAGTGACCTTCCAAGAGAGCCTGAGCCCCGGAGACACTAACGCTTAAACAGGTCAAGAGAGCTGATTCTCTGCTTGTAGAGTCTGTGTTGGGGGTCTCACCTCTTTCTAGCTGGATCTCGGTATCCATCCACTCTGCCTTGTGGAGGGGCATATGGCTGACAAGAAGGCAACTTGTGCTATTCTTGGTGTTGGTCCTCCTGCTGCTGGTGCTTTTGGCAGTGGTTTTGCTTCTCCTCTTATCCCCATCTGAGATGTAAGCTGCTCCCATGGTGAAGGCTGGCAGCAGGGCAGTGCAGCTGAATGTGAGTGAAGTATCTAACAGTTCAAGTGCCTTCCAAGAAGTTGGCAATCGCCTGTCAAACAGTGAAAGCATTCTCTGAGAGAAGAAGTGCTTTGAACAGCACTCTCTCAATGGTCATGGCTGCCGCTCTTCAGTGGAACTGATCAAAGCCTTCCCAGCTTGTCAGTTTCACTGAAGAAGCTCTTTCTGTTGTGCACTCGTCTCGGTGACCCTCACAAGTTGCTGACAGGTTGGAAACAGATGTCCTGGCTGTGAAATACAGGATTGTGGCTTAAAACAGTTCTTAATTGTCTTTTTACATCCTTTAATTGCGTACTTGACAAATCCAAGCCGGCGGGGGAAGTGGGGTGGAGGGCGCGCGGAGGTAGGGTAGAGGGGATCCACACTCGCTTTCAATCCGGCCCCAGAAACACCTCGAAGAGGGTGGGGGATGATGCTATGATCCTGACCTGATGTCAATTTTGGGGATTTAACTCTAAAATAAAAGCAAAATACTGCAGATGCTGGAAATCTGAAATAAAAACAAGAAATACTGGAAATACTCAGGAGGTCTGGCAGCATCTGTGGAGAGAGAAGCAGAGTAAATGTTTCAGTTCAGTCTGGGTCAGCAGCTCTTAGTCGCCGGCACCACCGGGAGGGGTGGCCACTGCTGGGACTACACACAGCTGTCAGAGGCAACAGGAAGGATGGACCCGGAACTCAGGTAAGTTTTTGGGGCCTCACCAGGGACAATCGGCGGGGCCCTGGCAAGGCAAGGCGGTGGGGAGGAGTGTTGAGCAGTGAGGGCAGTAGCGGCTTCGGGGGCAGCTCAGCATGGTGCACAGGGTGCTCGATCAGGAAGGCCCCACCCTAGCCTGCAAGAAGGCCGCCTGGTTTTACCAGGCAGGGTTCTTGGGGCCTTTGTCATCCGGCCGCTGAGGGTAAAGTACGTGCGGTGGTTGGAGAAGGCCCTTAAGTGGCAGTTGATTGGCCACGTACGGGTCTTGATTGGCCTGGGGCAGATTTTTTAAAAATTCATTCAAGGAATGTGGGCTTCACTGGCCAGGCCACCATTTATTGCCCATCCCTAATTGCCCTTGAGCAGGTGGTGGTGAGCTGCCTTATTGAACTGCTGCAGTCCATTTGGGGTAGGTATACCCACAGTGCTGTTAGGAAGGGAGTTCCAGGATTTTGACCCAGCGACAGTGAAGGAACGGCGATATAGTTCCAAGTCAGGATGGGGTGACTTGGAGGGGAACTTGCAGATGGTGGTGTTCCCATGCATTTGCTGACCTTGTCCTTCTAGGCAGTAGAGGTTGTGGGTTTGGAAGGTGCTGTCTCAGGAGACTTTGTGCATTGCTGCAGTGCATCTTGTAGATGGTACACACTGCTGCCACTGAGCGTCGGTGGTGGAGGGAGTGAATGTTTGTGGATGGGGTGCCAATCAAGCGGGCTGCTTTGGCCTGGATGGTGTCGAGCTTCTTGAGTGTTGTTGGAGGTGCACCCATCCAGGCAAGCGGAGAGTATTCCATCACACTCCTGACTTGTGCCTTGTAGATGGTGGACAGGCTTTGGGGAGTCAGAAGGAGAGTTACTCGCCTCAGGATTCCTAGCCTATGACCTGCTCTTGTAGGCACGGTATTTATATGGCTACTCCAGTTCAGTTTCTGGTCAATGGTAGCCCCTGGGATGTTGATAGTGGGGGATTCAGTGATGGTAATGCCATTGAATGTCAAGGGGAGATGGTTAGATTCTGTCTTGTTGGAGATGGTCATTGCCTGGCACTTGTGTGGCGCGAATGTTACTTGCCACTTATCAGCCCAAGCCTGGATATTGTCCAGGTCTTGGTGCATTTCTACACAGACTGCTTCAGTATCTGAGGAGTCACGAATGGTGCTGAACACTTTGCAATCATCAGCGAACATCCCCACTTCTGACCTTATGATTGAAGGAAGGTCATTGATGAAGCAGCTGAAGATGGTTGGGCCTCGGACACCACCCTGAGGAACTCCTGCAGTGATGTCCTGGAGCTGAGATGATTGACCTCCAACAACCACAACCATCTTCCTTTGCGCGAGGTATTACTCCAGTCAGCGGAGGGTTTTCCCCTGATTCCCATTGACTTCAGTTTTGCTTGGGCTCCTTGATGCCATACTCGGTCAAATGCTGCCTTGATGTCAAGGGCAGTCATTCTCATCTCACCTCTTGAGTTCAGCTGTTTTGTCCATGTTTGAACCAAGACTGTAATGAGGTCAGGAGCTGAGTGGCCCTGGCGGAACCCAAACTGAGCGTCACTGAGCAGGTTATTGCTAAGCAAGTGCCACTTGATGGCACTGTTGATGACACCTTCCATCATTTTACTGATGATTGAGAGTGGGCTGATGTGGCGGGCAGTAATTGGCCGGATTGGACTTGTCCTGCTTTTTGTGTACAGGACATACCTGGGCAATTTTCCACATTGCTGGGTAGATGCCAGTGTTGTAGCTGTTCTGGAACAGCTTGGCTAGGGGTGCGGCAAGTTCTGGAGCACAGGTCTTCAGTACTATGGTCGGAATATTGTCAGGGCCCATAGCTTTTGCAGTATCCAGTGCCTTCAATCGTTTCTTGATATCACGCGGAGTGAATCGAATTGGCTGAAGTCTGGCATCTGTGATGCTGGGGACTTCAGGAGGAGGCCGAGATGGCTCATCTTCTGCACTGATGTGATGGGCTCCCCCATCATTGAGGATGGAGATATTTGTGGAGCCACCTCCTCCAGTTAGTTGTTTAATTGTCCACCACCATTCACAACTGGATGTGGCAGGACTGCAGAGCTTAGATCTGATCCGTTTGTTGTGGGATCGCTTTGCTCTGTCTATCTCATGCTGCTTACGCTGTTTGGCATGCAGATTGTCCTCTGTTATAGCTTCACTGTGTTGACACCTCATTTTGAGGTATGCCTGGTGCTGCTCCTGGCATGCCCTCCTGCACTCTTCATTGAACCAGGGTTGGTCTCCTGACTTGATGGTAATGGTAGAGTGGGGGATATGCTGGGCCATGAGGTTACAGATTGTGGTTGAGTACAATTCTGCTGCTGCTGATGGCCCACAGCGCTTTATGGATGCCCAGTTTTGCATTGCTAGATCTGTTCAAAATCTATCCCATTTAGCACGGTGGTATTGCCACACAATACGATGGAGGGTATCCTCAATGTGAAGGCAGGACTTCGTCTCCACAAGGACTGTGCGGTGGTCACTCCTACCAATACTGCCATGGACAGATGCATCTGCAGCAGGCAGATAGGCTGTTTGTCGCCGCCGCTGCCCCACGTAAAATTGCAGCAGGGGCGGGAAGGGGTCAGGAACAGTCCCCCCTGCCTCCCACTAAATTTTACGCCCACCTACCCCCCTCCCACGCTCCCCTACCCCCACCCCCCGCTGCCACCAGCCCACTCGTTGTGGGGGGGGGGGGGAAATTTCAGCCATTAACTCCTCTTCCGGAGAAGGATAGGAAAGGAAAATAGAGGCATAAGGCCACTTTTATATTAGGTTTATGTGGTTCCAGCATCCAATGCGTCTATCTTACAAAGCCAGCAATAACCCCAGATTTACTAAGTCTGACTACTGGGAAGATATGTTTAAAAAATTTTAAACAGTAGAATGCAAGAAAGGAATTGAAGAAGTAATCTAAAGAATACATCTGTCTATATCTGCTTGGTATAGATGTTCAATCTTAATGCCACACAACCTTACAGCACAGAAGGAGATGATTTGACCCAAAGCACTTGTGCTGTTAAACTTTCTCTCCAATTTTCTCTCTAACTTTCTGGATTTACAGCCTGCGTATACCTCCTTCCCAAGGTCCAGAAACAGGACAAGTCTGGTAGACCCATTATTTCAGGCTATTCTTACCCCATGGAACCTATTTCTTCCTATCTCAACTCTTTCTTTTCTTGCCCTTGTTTGCTCTCTTCCGATCTACAACCGCAGCTTTTGTGATGCCTTCCACCATTTTAACGGTTTCCAGTTTCCTGGCCCTAACAGTCTTTTCACCATGAACATCTTGTACTCTGCATCTCCATCCCCCACCAGGACCGTCTGTGGGCCCTCCCCTTCTTCCTTGAACAGAGGGCCAACCAGTCCCAGTCCACCAATTTTGTCACCTGGCAGAACTTGTTCTCACATTGAACAACTTCTCCTTTGACCCCTCTCACTTCTTCCAAATAAAAGGTTTATCCAGTAGATTGATTGGTTTATCGGTGCTATTTCCTGCTGTCACCCTGAAATGGAACGTTTCATTAACAGTGTTTCCAATTTCCACCCCTCTCTCATCTTTGCATTGTCTATCTCTGACTCATCCCTTCCCTTCCTCGATTTCACTGTCTCCATTTCTGGGGATAGGTTGTCATTCAATGTCTTCTATAAGCTCACTGGCTCCCAAAGCCACCTTGGTTACACTTCCTCACACCCTGCTTCCTGTAAGGACTCTTCCATTTTCCCAGTTTCTCTCTCTTTTGCATTTATTCCGACGATGCCACCTTCCACATCAATGCATCTGATATCTCTGCATTTTTCCTTAACCAAGGATTCCCCTTCATCGTAGTTGACAGGTCCCTTAATTGTGTCCGTCACATCACTTGCACTTCTTCCCTCACTCCTTCTCCCCTCCGCTCTCGGACCCATGATCGGGTTTCCTTTGTCCTCACCTTCTATCCCACCAGCCTCTACATTCAATGTATCATCCTCTGCCATTTCCTGTCACCTCCAGCATGATGCCATCACCAAACACATTTTCCCCTCCACTCCCTTCTCAGTATTTCAAATGTATCATCCCCTTCATGGCATTCTGGTCCATTCTTCCACTTCCCCCATCAACCCCACCTCTTCCGACAGCACCTTTCCATGCAAGTGCAGAAGATGCAACACCTGCTCTTTCACCTCCTCTTTCACCTCATCCAGGGATCCGAATACTCCTGTTAGGTGAAACAGTGATTTATTTATATTTCTTTCCATTTAATTTGCTGCATTTGCTGCTCACAATGCAGTGGTCTCTATGTTGGGGTGACCAAACGTAGATTGGGTGATTGCTTTGCAGAACACCTTCATTCAGTCTGCAAGCATATCCCTGAGCTTCTGGTCGCTTGCCTTTTTAATTCTCTGTCCCACTCCCAGACTGATCTCTCTATCCTTGGCCTCCTGCACTGTTCCGTTAATGCTTAATGAAAACTTGAGGAACAGCAACTCCTCTTCTCATTAGATACTCTACAACGTCCAGACTCAACATTGAGTTCAACAAATTCAGTTCATAACCACTGCTCCCTTTTTTTTAGACAGCAAATGCTGGTAATGATTCTGCTATTCATTTAATCCCTTTCCCTGCTTCTGTACTTGCTTAAAACCTGTAACATCAGTAAATTTTTCCAGTTTGTGACGAAAGGTCATCGAACTGAAACAATAACTCTGTTTCTCTCTCCAGATGCTGCCTGACTTGCTGAGTATTTCCAGAATTCTCTGTTTATATTTCAGAATTCTAGCATCTGGAGTGTTTTGCTTTTGTGCCACCTGTTTGCACATTAGTTTCTCAGGTCTTTGCTCACAAAAGTTCGCACACAGTTCTGGATAAGACAGGACATCTTGATATTTCACCGAACAAGCCATCTTTGGGCCTGTAATCTTGATGTTTTGTCTTCTATACTTTTTAAGGAATGTTTTATTTTTGTCAGTGTTTTGGTTTAATTAATATTAGATCTTTCCTTTACCATCAGTCAATTTTACTACTGATCCAGTTTAAGGACACATTTAAGGCAATTCCTAAGGCATTCCTTCTACGTCTGCCAAGCCCACAACCATGAAAAGGCAGAAGACTGATATGTCTTTCTTTGTGTATTAGTTTGGGAAACTCTGTGACATGTACCACTCTACCAACAATCATATGTAAGATGTATGACAACCGTGGAGTAAAGACAAAATAATGCCACTATATTCCGTTAGAGTAAGTACTTATTCAATACAGTTCTACACTAGGATGGCCAAAACACCTCTGATGTGTAATCAGAAGAAACATATTTATAAAATCACACAAAATTTAATGAACAATTTATAATTAGGTGATTAGAAAAATAGATAAGTATCAATGTGGATTAAAATTTGCTTTGAAGAGTTGTTCTTTAACTTTGCTTCCAACCCATTCATGGCCTAAACTGAAGCTCATTTTTTGGAACGCATCATTCAATATAATCTACAACTCTCCTCAGGCTCAGAGCAGGGTTTCAGATGATTAATATGAACCCACTTGTATCATTTATTTTTCCCTGTCATCGGCATTTCTATTTGATAAACCATTGATGACAACATACTGTATTCCAGACTGGTAGGAACTTCTTGACAGCCTCATTTTGGCCTCTGTAAGTTAAAGTAGAACACCATCTCTCCCTCTTGATACCCTTTCAGCCTTTTCCTGCCAGTAAAATCCACAAAGCATGCACAGAGGATTGTGTGACTGTGGGAAGGTGGCATTGCCTGTTGCATGCTGCCACCTCCAATTAGATGCAAGTTTGGTCTTTGAGCTTAAGAACAGTGAGAATTGATATAGGGCAATTTAGCTCATGGAACTAAATTACATTCTCTTTCCCATCATCAGCTGACATATATATAATATATATATTTATATACTTAACCCTGCAATTTTCATTTTATGCCCTATTTTTATAGAGTTTTTTCATATCTTTCATATCTACATATGTCCTGCATTGTTACTTTGAAGTTATACATTGTGGTTTTATTCTTTTCATTTATCTTATTCAACTTCTTCCTCTGAGTTATTGGTGACTCTTCCAATCAGATCTTATTATCCTGTTCTCTTCTTTGAATTTGAGGTGCTGTCCAATAGCAATCACTGACAAGCCACAGGAATGGTTATAGCAACACCATTTTAGCCCCATCCTCTCATTTTAGAAGAAGACTCCTTATGTAGCTAAATGTACTTCACATGGTCATTTATTTAACAATTAATTCCATTAAGTGAGACTTTACAGTCTTTCTCTTTAATCAAAGTTTGCAATTCCTGCATGAATTTTTCTTTGTGCTGCTTCTAGTTTTTTAGTCAGCAGATGCAAATGGTACTTTGACTTCATCAGAAGATCAAAAGAGAGTGTTGACTTGCAAATAAGGTATGCCAGAACTGCCCCTACTCTCCACCCAGAATGCATTTGGATGCTGCATGCTCTTTGCCATGATATACCCTGGTTGAGTTGCTTATTTGAGCTGTCTTTTGCTGGCCAGTAGCAGTTATCTTTTTGGTCCATTGTTTCACTCGTATCACACACCATGTCAGCAGACAACCAATGAGCAGTTCCAGGGAAGTAAAGCAGAAACAACAATAAAAAAAAACTTCCTCACCATTTCATTAACAGATGCACAAGAAGATTTAGGTAATCGTGTGTATACCATGTGAGTCTGAACATTGAGATCACATGCCCAGCGATGGTGCCTATTATTCAGTTCTATTTCTTAATTAAAAAATGTAATTAACCCCAACTGGATTCCCAATTAGCCATATGTGGCTCGTGACTAATATATGAGATAACACTGGTCTATTCCACTCTCAGCCACTGAAAGTACACTTCTGTTTCTCTATAAGAGGGATAATTAGTAAGTGATTTAGAGCCTGGTCTTTATAACAAATTTTTCTCAAATTTCATTGTTCGACATTCCTCCAAAATCACAACTCAACTAATTAACTATTCAACATCCTATCAGTTAAATAAATCTAAGTTGATTGAATCATGTTAGAGTCTCATTATTAGATATGAACTTTGGTTATTTTTTTTTACATTTCCACTAACAAAATCTCATTTTCAGAAATCATACATTTCAAAGCCATTCACCTCTCTGATGTTCATTAGCAAACTAATGGGTTATAAAGAAAAATGGCATTCATCCTATCTTTGTAAACAAAAGATGTCATCCAGAGTTAGTAACAAGGACTTAGATATCTCTGGTGGTTGAGCTCTAGTTTTTAGAATTACTTGCGTAGGACAATCAGAAGTAATATTGTAAACTATTATACCTGGTGCGATTGCTGTAGAAAATTAACGTTAAGTTTTACCAGTCCATGTTACTGGAGCACTTCAGGATGAAAATATTGATTGATCATTGCATCTTTAATAGGGTGCATGCTTTTGATGAACAAAAGAAATGTGACACTAACTTTACATCAGATACACTCAATTCTCATAACAATACAATCCATTAAAGTCAACCATTTTGGATTTTATGGGGCTTCCAATGTATAAAAACATAAGGAAATGTGGTTGAAATTCCTCCTTTGATTAAAAATGAAGAACACGCTCGTTTTTTCTACATAATTATTGACCCACTAAAGAAATTACTTTTTTAGTCATCTGGTTTAGTCTGTGTGAGCAAGGGAGGGGGATATAGTTAGGCATGAGGGTACTATGGAGTTTTTGGAAGTTGCAAAATGAGATAATTGTAGTTCCAATGGTCAACTGAAAACATTTTGATTTATCCACAACTTGATGTTGGACAATGTGATAACACTGATGTGGATATGCAATCAAGGGAGTTATTGGAAGGATAGACGTGGGTACCGTGCATAAATATAAAGACTGACTTCATGCTTATGAATGAATTTGGTAAGGAGCAACATTTGAAAAAGAAAAAGGAAGGGATCAAGCTTGGAACCTTGAAAAGAGAAATCATTGCTGGAGATGTGCTAGTTACACTGAAGCAAGGAGAAATCAAACCATGCAAGGAAAGAAGGCCATAGCTAAGGTAGCCATGTGCATAGTCTCAAAATTTGAGACAAATATGTCAATAAGCTCTTACACTTTCCTTTGGAGATGACAATATAGGGCATGAGAGGGACGGATTAAAGGAGACGGTTGGTTATGAAGAAGAGGCTTGAATTTTTCAGACTGATTCTGGCATGCAGCAAAAGCATAGTCTGGCTGAAGATAAGAACATAAAAAGATAAGAAATAGGTGAAAGAGTAGCCCCGTTGAAACTGTTTCACTGATTATTAAGATCATGATGGGACTTTAACATGAACTCCCCTTTCCCATCCTGTCCCCATATTCCTTGATTCCCTTAGTGCCCAAGAATCTATTGATCTCAATCATGAATGTGCTCAATAACTGAGCATCCACAGATTTCTGGGGTAAAGAATTCTCGGGTACAGATGGCCAAGCTAAATCCGTAGTGAAAATCAGGCTATTGTGTGCCAGATCTGCTGGTTCTCAGGTAGCAACTTTGGGAACAATACCAGAAATAATGGTGGGGATAACTAGGTAGGGAATAGGCATGTCAAAGGCAGAACCAAGAGAGTTGTTGAGCAGGTCAACAGAGACCAGAAAGACTTACATTTATATAGTGCCTTTCATTAGCTCAGGAATCCCAATACACTTTACAGTCAAAAAAATTGTAGTCATTGTTGCAATGTAAGAAACATGGCAGCCAATTTGCAGACAGCAAGATCCCACAAGCAGCAATGTGCTGATGATTAGATAATCTGTTTTGTATGTTGTCATGCTAGGCCCCCACTTACCAAGAATGAGGTACATTAATTTTGTCATGAACATTGATTTTAAACTGGTACTGGAGTGAAGAAAGGACTTGTTAAACAGATCAGCCATAGCTGGAAAATACATTTGCATATTAACAGACGGTGATTGAAAGGACAAAGGACCCTGACACATTCAACCCACAACGGACCTTGATCACCAGGTGTTGTGTGTAAGAGGAGCATTCCAGAGGCTGATAAGGTAATACAATCCAAGACGTGGTCAGATCAGTTAGTCACATGACTAATCTGCTTGGCAACCTGGCTTTTTTCTGAATTGTACAAACAGGTTGAACTGAGAAAGACTGTTTTCTCCTGGACTGAGAAGATCTCTCCTGTCTGCTCCCATCTCTTTCTCACAAGCCTCTGAATCCACTGAAGACACATGAACCCCAAGAGAGAAAAGTCTCCTACAGTGAACAAGGTTTAAGAAGAATACTGGGCCCCAATGAAAAGCAAGAACTACCTACAATCAAGGATTTTGCAGTGACCTTGAAGAACCGTAACAAAAACTCTTCAGGTATTACCTCAATCTTTTCACTTTATTTTTTCTTCTGCTCTTTTCTGTCTCTATTTGCATGTGTGTATCATGCATGCATGCTCTCGTGAGCATGTCGTGTCTCCATCGGCGTTAACCGAATTAGAGTTTGAGTTTAATAAATTTCAACTTTTCTTCTTTCAACCTAAGAAAGCCTTTTTGTGCTGGTTTCTTTGCCTTATAATTGGAAAGCGGTGAACAAGGATGCACCAAGGGGCAACTAAAAACACGGCGTGTTTAAAATTAAACCCTGTTACATTGAGACCAGGTGAAGGCTGAAAGTGACCCCTAGACACCTTTCTCACTGCTAGTGTCCAGAACTGACCCACAGACAATGAGAGAAATTGGAAGTGGGAAGCCAAATTGTTCTCAATCAAAAAAGAAAATGATTTCAATACAGATTTTCTTGCAGTTGTGTATGCTTGAATACTAACATGTCTGCAACTGAAGCTAGTAGCTCCCCAAGCCAGGGTGAAGGAACTTGGAATAAGTTAAAAGCACTGTCTATGGAGGAGTTGAGGAAAATGGCTGAGCAGTGTGGTATCACTGTATGTGGCAAGGCTAGGAAGTCTGAACTCCTCAGGCTAATGGCCAACCATTTTTCCCTTGAATCTGAAGAAGCAGAGCGGGGTTAGAAGTAGACCTTGACAGGGTATTTCTAGCAAAGCTACAATTGGAACAGAAGAAACTTGAATTAGAGGAGAAAGAAGGAGAGAGAAAGGAAAAAAAGAGAGAGATGCAGGAGAGGGAGAAAGAAAGAGCTTTCCAGCAGGAATATGAAGACAAAGAGAGGGAGTGGGGAGAGAGAGAAAAAACCTTCCAGAAAGATTGCAAAGAAAGAGAGCTCAAATGGCTTGAGTTAACTAGGGGCGACAGAGTAACCCCAGTGAAAGCATGGCCAATATGGAGGAGCGTAATTCGGGGCTGGGTACAGAATTGTTAAAACTAGCTCAACTAATTCCAAACTTCAAGGAGGAAGATGTAGAAGATTTTGTGTCCTTTGAGAAACTGTCAAGGCAGCTAAAATGGCCAGCTGAGACCTGGCCTCTTTTAATACAAAGCAAGCTAACTGGAAAGCCCATGGGTTCTATTCCCTGTTGCCAGATAAGAGTTCATCAAATTATGAACTGACCAAAAATGCTATCCTCGGGGCATATGAATTAGTACCTGAAGCCTATCGCCAAAAGCTTAGAGCCCTCAAGAAGCAAGTTAATCAAACTTATCTGGAGTTTGAAAGAAGTAAGCAGCTGGCTTTTGACCACTGGCTGAGGGCTCTTAAAGTACAGCGCAGCTATGAGAATTTCAGAGAAGTAATTCTGTTAGAGGAATTAAAACATTCTCTCCCACTCTCCATAAAGACCCATGTAGAGGAGCAGTGGGACCAGACAGTGCGGCAAGCAACTGTTCTGGCCGATGAGTTTGCTTTAATTTATGTCGGTTGCCCAGGGGAGAACCTTCCTTAGTCGCCCCCACAAATCCGGAAAGGACAAAGGATGAGAAGGTGATAAGAGCCCAAGCAGTCCTGGGAGATAAAGAAAAGCAGGGCGCCCTCCCCTTGCCAAAAAGGAAAGTGTTGTGAGCAGTAAGAGTGAGACCCGGAGACCTGTGTGCTTCCAGTATATTAAAGCAGGGCATTTAAAAGCTGACTGCTGGAAACTAAAGCAAAAACCTATGGGGTTAATCAGGGTACACCCACTCAGTGAAGACAGGACCCTGATGGAAAGCACAGCAGAACAAGCTGTGGCTTTAACTGCAGTAACAGTGAGATCCAGGAAGCTTATGGCTGCAAGTGCAGGAAAATTTAATAGGATTCCTGAGGGTTATCAAGGTTTTGTGTCTGAAGGGAAAGTAACCCAATACCCCTCAGGTGGGGCAAGCAAGCCCCTCATAATTCTCAGGGACATAGGGGCCACTAAATCTTTTTTACTGGGAAAGGATCTGATCTTCCCCCCAGGGAGTACAGTGAACATCATAATTGTGGTGAATGGTATTGGAGGGCAGTGTACAACAGGTGCACCTGGAGTGTGACCTAGTTTCGGGACTGGTAATCGTAGGGATTGTCCCTAGTTTGCCTGTGGACGGGGTTGACCTGCTCCTAGATAATGATCTGGTGGGGGTGAAGATGGTAGCCCCCCCATCCCACCCCCCCACCCCCGAATAGTGAAAGAAAGACCACAGGAGGTCAGAGAGACAGGGCCATCCAGGAGACAGTCTTGAATGTGTAGTGGATTAGGCCAGGATCAAACCAGCTCCCCCAGAGGAGACTGAATTGGCACTGCCAGCAGATGACCAGGTCTGTCTGTTTGAGACTTTCTTTGGAAAATTAGGAGACATAGGGAATTAATTAAATGGATTTTCCCTAACTGAGGCTCAGCGAGCCGACCCAGTATTGCAAGAGTTAGCACAGGCTGCCCAGTCTGAAAGTGAAGCCCCTGATTGCTACTATTTAAAGAATGAGGAACTGATGAGGAAATGAGTTCTCCTTACAGACCTGAGAGCAAGGAGTGGGCAGTAGTTCACCAAGGTGGTGTGGCAAAGGTACCAGAAAGAAATATTGAGAAGGGCCCACGAGACTACAGTGGCTGTACATGCCAATATACAAAGAACAAAGAAAATTACAGCACAGGAACAGACCCTTCGGTCCTCCAAGCCTGCGCCAATCCAGATCCTCTATCTAAACCTGTCTCCTATTTTCTAAGGGTCTGTATCTCTTTGCTTCCTGCCCATTCATGTATCTGTCTAGATACATCTTAAAAGATGCTATCATGCCCGCGTCTACCACCTCCGCTGGCAACGCGTTCCAGGCACCCACCACCCTCTGCGTAAAGAACTTTCCACGTGTATCCCCCCTAAACTTTTCCCCTCTCACTTTCAACTCGTGACCCCTAGTAATTGAATCCCCCATTCTGGGAAAAAGCTTCTTGCTATCCACCCTGTCTATACCTCTCATGATTTTGTACACCTCAATCAGGTCCCCCCTCAACCTCCGTCTTTCTAATGAAAATAATCCTAATCTACTCAACCTCTCTTCATAGCTAGCGCCCTCCATACCAGGCAACATCCTGGTGAACCTCCTATGCACCCTCTCCAAAGCATCTACATCCTTTTGGTAAAGTGGCGACCAGAACTGCACGCAGTATTCAAAATGTGGCCGAACCAAAGTCTTATACAACTGTAACATGACCTGCCAACTCTTGTACTCCCCGTCCGATGAAGGAAAGCATGCCGTATGCCTTCTTGACCATTCTATTGACCTGCATTGCCACCTTCAGGGAACAATGGATCTGAACACACAAATCTCTCTGTACAACAATTTTCCCCAGGACTTTTCCATTTACTGTATAGTTCACTCTTGAATTGGATCTTCCAAAATGCATCACCTCGCATTTGCCCAGATTGAACTCCATCTGCCATTTCTCTGCCCAACTCTCCAATCTATCTATATTCTGCTGTATTCTCTGACAGTCCCCTTCACTATCTGCTACTCCACCAATCTTAGTATCGTCTGCAAACTTGCTAATAAGACCACCTATACTTTCCTCCAAATCATTTATGTATATCACAAACAACAGTGGTCCCAGCACGGATCCCTGTGGAACACCACTGGTCACACGTCTCCATTTTGAGAAACTCCCTTCCACTGCTACTCTCTGTCTCCTGTTGCCCAGCCAGTTCTTTATCCATCTAGCTAGTACACCCTGGACCCCATATGACTTCACTTTCTCCATCAACCTACCATGGGGAACCTTATCAAACGCCTTACTGAAGTCCATGTATATGACATCTACAGCCCTTCCCTCATCAATCAACTTTGTCACTTCCTCAAAGAATTCTATTAAGTTTGTAAGACATGACCTTCCCTGCACAAAACCATGTTGCCTATCACTGATAAGCCCATTTTCTTCCAATTGGGAATAGATCCTATCCCTCAGTATCTTCTCCAGCAGCTTCCCTACCACTGATGGAAGACCAAAGCCACATAACACATCAGTTTGACTGGCCAAAACTCCACCAAGATGTGGTGGAGTACTGCAGGAGTTGCCACATGTGCCAGGTTGAGGGGTAACCCCAATCTACAGTGAAGCCTGCACCCCTATGTTCTGTACCAGTATTTGGAGGACCTTCCAGCAGAGGGCTGGTGAACTGTAAGGGACCACTGACGAGAACAAAAAGTGATAGGCAGGCACAAGGCTGGAAAAAGTTTAGAAAGAGAAGGGGAAAAGGTGACCAATAAGGTAGGTTAAAGGAAGTCTGAGAGGAATCCCGAAAGAAAACCCTTACTGTCCGATAAGCCAACCCCAGAGAATTTGAAAAGTTAGACCTCAAATCCTTTTATGTAAATGCAGACACTAGAAGCACCCGACCAGAGTTGCTAACGGTATTTACAGTAGACAGGGCGGCACAGTGGCGCAGTGGTTAGCACCGCAGCCTCACAGCTCCAGTGACCCGGGTTCAATTCTGGGTACTGCCTGTGTGGAGTTTGCAAGTTCTCCCTGTGTCTGCGTGGGTTTTCGCCGGGTGCTCCGGTTTCCTCCCACCACCAAAGACTTGCAGGTTGATAGGTAAATTGGCCATTATAAATTGCCTCTAGTATAGGTAGGTGGTAGGGGAATATAAGGACAGGTGGGGATGTGGTAGGAATATGGGATTAGTGTAGGATTAGTATGTGGGTGGTTGATGGTTGGCACAGACTCGGTGGGCCGAAGGGCCTGTTTCAGTGCTGTATCTCTAAAAAAAAAAGACTCCAAAGACAAAGAAAGACCTCTAGGGGGCAGAGAAACCATGGGGGTAATGCTTCACCTAGTCGAAGTGCCACATGGGGGTGCAGTAGAGTCTGCATAAATGCCTGCAGGTAGGATTGTCCCAGAGGACAAAGGAGAGATTAGCAAAGAATCCTCCCTCACAGTCAGAAGAAAGAAAACCACCCATCCCCCTAAAGTCAAAAGCCTTTCCACGACTCAGCAAAGCACTGAAGGACAGTTCAGGATAGACCAACCCACTACTGACTCTCATGAAAAAAACCAAACCCTCAGCAGGAGCAAAGACCCTAGGCAGCCATTGAAATGGGCAAATGGAAGAAAAACATCCCCAAAAAGAACCACATGTTTATTGGGATGCCAAAAAAGGGACGATTTTAATAAGTTTGAGGATTTATGAATGAATGGGAATGAATGAGAGAAATGTATGGATTTTTTCTGGATCTTATATTTTCTCTCGACCCTTTTAATGAAATGTGCCTTTTCTTAAATCACATTTCATTTCACTAGGTGTGGAGGTGTCATGCTAAGCCCCCACTTGCCAAGAATAAGGCACATTAATTTTGTCAAGAACATTGATTTTAAACATTGACTGGAGTGAAGAAGACTTGTCAGCCATTGTTGGAAAAGATATTTGCATATTAACAGACAATGATTGGAAGGACAAAGGACCATTCCCTGATACATTCAACCCACAATGGTCCTTGATCACCAGGGATTGTATGTAAGAGGTGTATTCCAAAGACTGCTAAGGTGATATAGTCCAAGATGTGGTCAGACCAGTTAGTCACATGACTAACCTGCTTGGCAACCCGGGTTTCTTTTTAATTGTACACACAGTTTGAACTGAGAAAGTCTGTTTTCTCCTGGATTGAGATCTCTCCTGTCTGACCCCATCTCTTCCTCACAAGCCTCTGAATCCACTGAAGTCACATGAACCCCAAAAGAGAAAGGTCTCTTACAGCAAACGTTTAAGAAGAATACTGGACCCCAATGGAAAGCAAGAACTACCAACAATCAAGGAGTCAACAGTGAGCTCAAAGAACCATAACAAAAACTCTTCAGATATTGCTTCTAACTTTCCACTTTATTTTTTTCTTCTGCTCTTTTCTGTCTCTATTTGCACGTGTGTATCGCATGTGCATGCTAGCATGGGCGTGTCGTCTATCCGAAGGCATGAATTTAATTAGAGTTTAAGTTTAAGAAATTTAAACTTTTCTTCTTTAAACCTAAGAAAGCCTGTTTGTGCTAGTTTCTTTGCCTTATAATTGGAAAGCAGTGAACAAAGATTCACCAAGGGGGAGCTGAAAAAAAGTGTTTTAAAATAAAACCCTGTTACAGTAAGACCAGGTGAAGGCTGAAAGGAAACCCTGGACACCTTTCTCACCGGTCGTAACAACATCGATGTTGATTGAGAGATAAATATGGGTAGGACTCTGGGGATGATGCTCCTGCTCTTCAGAATAGTATCATGAAATCTTTTATATGGACCTGAGAGGGCAGATGTGGCCTCAGTTCAACATCTCATTTGAAACATGATGCTTCTGACATTGCAGCACTTCCTCAGTACTTCACCGGAGTGTCAGCTTTGATTTTTGTGCTCAAATCTCTGGAGTGGAATCTGAACCCACAACTTCCTGATTCAAGGCAAGAGTACTACTAACTGAGCCATGGCTATCTGCCTCAGGGAATCTACATAGTCTATGTAACACCACTTTGAAGTGGCGAAATGCAAACACAGTTTTACCCAATTCTGTTTGTGGTTATCTTGTCAGATCTTGCTAGCATGCAATTTCCTCCATTCTATACCTGGATCAAGTTAACCTAGCAATTGTGAACGTCTATTTGAAAGTTTGTTTTTCACTCTAGCTGGTGTTTAGCTTAGTTTAGATTTGCTTCTTCACTTAGATGCCCAGACTTTCTCAAGCCTGCTGTCAGCTTGACAGCAGGGAGTCCCGCATGGTGTGTTGCTTGCCCGGTGCCAGGGTGCAGGACATCTCTGACCGGCTTGAAAGGATATTGGAGCGGGAGGGGGAGGATCCAGTTGTTGTGGTCCACGTTGGGACTAACAACATAGGCAAGGCTAGGATGGAGGACCTGTTTGGGGATTATAAAGCACGAGGAACGAAATTAAGGAGCAGGTCCTCGAGGGTCATAATCTCCGGATTACTGCCCGAGCCATGTGCAAATTGGCTTAGGGATAAGAATATTAGGGAAGTAAACATGTGGCTAAGGGAGTGGTGTGGGAAAGAGGGGTTCCATTTCATGGGGCATTGGCATCAGTTTTGGAACTGGGGGGATCTGTACCGATGGGATGGTCTCCACCTGAACCGATCTGGAACCAGTGTTCTAGCGAAACGGATAAATAGGGTGGTCTCTAGGACTTTAAACTAGTGACTCGGGGGAAGGGAAAGGGAAAACGACAGGGAGTACGATGGTAAATAAAATGGTAAGCAGCAGGTTAACATGTGTGCGGGAGGGTTTAAGTTCAAGGCAGACTATGAAAGAATCAGAAAGGAAGGATTTTTTTTTTTGATTCAGAGATACAGCACTGAAACAGGCCCTTCGGCCCACCGAGTCTGTGCCGACCATTACCCACCCATTTATACTAATCCTACACTAATCCCATATTCCTATCACATCCTCACCTGTCCCTATATTCCCCTACCACCTACCTATACTAGGGGAAATTTATAATGGCCAATTTACCTATTAACCTGCAAGTCTTTTTGGCTGTGGGAGGAAACCGGAGCACCCGGAGGAAACCCACGCAGACACAGGGAGAACTTGCAAACTCCACACAGGCAGTACCCAGAATTGAACCCGGGTCGCTGGAGCTGTGAGGCTGCGGTGCGAACCACTGCGCCACTGTGCCGCCCCAATTCAGGAGTTATTAGAAATGTTGGAAATCATGAGGGTAAGAAAGCTAGCATAAAGGCACTTTACCTGAATGCTCGTAGCATTCGTAATAAGGTTGATGAGTTAACGGCACAAATCATTGCGAATGAATATGATTTGGTAGCCATTACGGAGACATGGTTACAGGTTGGTCACGACTGGGAGTTAAATATCCAGGGGTACCAGACTATTCGGAAGGACAGACAGGAAGGTAAGGGAGGTGGTGTAGCTCTGATACTCAAGGACGACACCAGGGCGGTGCTGAGAGATGATATAGGTTCCATGGAGAATGAGGTTGAATCCATTTGGGTGGAAATTAGAAACTCGAAGAAGAAAAAGTCATTGATAGGCGTAGTCTATAGGCCACCAAATAATAACATCACATTGGCGCGGGCAATAAACAAAGAAATAACTAATGCCTGTAAAAATGGTACAGCAATTATCATGGGGGATTTTAATCTACATGTAGATTGGTCGAACCAGCTCAGTCAGGGTAGCCTTGAGGAGGAGTTCGTTGAGTGTATCCGTGATAGTTTTCTTGAACAGTATGTAATGGAACCGACGAGGGAGCAAGCTATCCTAGATCTAGTCCTGTGTAATGAGACAGGAATAATTAATGACCTCATAGTTAGGGATCCTCTTGGAAGGAGTGATCACAGTATGGTTGAATTTAGAATACAGATGGAGAGTGTGAAGATAAAATCCAATACCAGGGTCCTGCGCTTGAACAAGGGGGACTGCAATAAAATGAGGGAGGACTTGGCTAAAGTAGACTGGAAACAAAGATTTTATGGTGGGACAGTTGACGAGCAGTGGAGGACTTTCAAAGCAGTTTTTCAAAGTGCTCAGCAAAAGTATATTCCAGTGAAAAGGAAGGACTGGAAGAAAAGGGGTAATCTGCCATGGGTGTCTAAGGAAATAAGGGAGGCTATCAAATTGAAAGAGAAGGCATACAAAGTGGCCAAAAACAGCATGAAACTAGAAGATTGGGAAAACTTTAAAGGTCAACAGAAAGCCACAAAAAGAGCTATAAAGAAAAGTAAGATAGAACATGAGAAAAAACTAGCACAGAATATAAAGACAGATAGCAAAAGTTTCTATAAATATATAAAACGAGAAAGAGTGGCTAAAGTAAACGTTGGTCCTTTAGAGGATGAGAAGGGGAATTTAGTTATGAGATATGATGAAATGGCCGAGGCATTGAACAGGTATTTTGTATCGATCTTCACAGTGGAGGACATTAATAACATGCCAGTAATTGACAAAGAGACGAACGTAGGTGAGGACCTGGAAACAATCATTATTACGGAAGAGGTAGTGTTGGGCAAGCTAATGGAGCTAAGGATTGATAAGTCTCCTGGCCCTGATGGAATGCATCCTAGGGTACTAAAAGAGATGGCAGGAGAAATAGCAGGTGCACTGGCGGTAATTTTCCAAAATTCGCTGGACTCTGGGGTTGTCCCAGCGGATTGGAAAACAGCAGATGTGATGCCACTGTTTAAAAAGGGAGGTAGACAAAAGATGGGGAATTATAGACCGGTTAGCTTAACCTCTGTAGTGGGGAAGATGCTTGAGTCAATTATCAAGGAAGAAATAGCAGGGCATCTCGATAGAAATTGTCCCGTTGGGCAGACGCAGCATGGGTTCATGAAGGGCAGGTATTGCTTGACAAATCTTTTGGAATTCTATGATGACATTACGAGCAAGGTGGACAATGGGGACCCAGTGGATGTGGTTTACCTAGATTTCCAAAAGGCCTTCGACAAGGTGCCGCACAAGAGGCTGCTGCATAAGATAAGGATGCATGACGTTAGGGGTAAAGTATTAGCATGGATAGAGGATTGGTTGACTAACAGGAAGCAGAGAGTGGGGATAAATGAGTGCTATTCTGGTTGGCAGTCAGTCACTAGCGGTGTGCCTCAGGGATCGGTGTTGGGACCGCAATTATTTACAATTTATATAGATGATTTGGAGTTGGGGACCACTTGTAGGGTGTCAAAGTTTGCAGATGACACTAAGATGAGTGGCAGAGCAAAGTGTGCAGATGACTGTGAAACTTTGCAGAGGAACATAGATACATTGAGTGAGTGGGCAAAGGTCTGGCAGATGGAATACAATGTTAATAAATGTGAAGTCATTCATTTCGGTAGGAGTAACAGTAAAAAGGATTATTACTTGAATGGTAAAAAGTTGCAGCATGCTGCTATGCAGAGGGACCTGGGTGTCCTTGTGCATGAATCGCAGAAGGTTGGTCTGCAGGTACAGCAAGTAATTAGGAAGGCAAATGGAATTTTGTCCTTCATTGCTAAAGGGATTGAGTTTAAAAGCAGAGAGGTTATGTTGCAGCTGTATAAGGTACTGGTGAGGCCGCACCTGGAGTACTGTGTGCAGTTTTGGTCTCCTTACTTGAGAAAGGATGTACTGGCAGGGTGCAGAGGAGGTTCACTAGGTTGATTCCGGAGTTGAGGGGGTTGGCTTATGAGGAGAGACTGAGTAGATTGGGATTGTATTCATTGGAATTCAGAAGAATGAGGGGGGATCTTATAGAAACATATAAAATCATGAAGGGAATAGATAAGATACAAGTAGAGAGTATGTTTCCACTGGCAGGTGAAGCTAGGACAAGAGGGCATAGCCTCAAGATTAGAGGGAGCAGATTTAGGACTGAATTAAGAAGGAACTTCTTCACCCAGAGGGTTGTTAATCTATGGAATTCCTTGCCCAGTGAAGTAGTTGACGCTTCTTCAGTAAACGTTTTTAAAGCTAAGGTAGATATCTTTTTGAATAATAAAGGAATTAAGGGATACGGTGAGAACGCGGGTAAGTGGATCTGAGTCCACGAAAAGATCAGCCATGATCTTATTAAATGGCGGAGCAGGCGCGAGGGGCCGGACGGCCTACTCCTGCTCCTAGTTCTTATGATCTTATGATCTTATGTTCTTATCTTTTATAGCAGTAGGGTCTGTCTGAGCAACCCTTCCAAGTGATTGACAGCAGCTCAAGTCCTTTGTCTGATATAGGGTTATGTTAACTAGTTTCCTACATTATTAAAATACTTGCCCCTATGTCACCCACACTAACTAATTATCTTGTTATGATGTGAACAGTTTGCAACAAAGGGATGATTGTTACCTTCGCTAACAGTAAATTCAGCTGCAGCTGTATAATGTGATAGCTTTATAGGCATTTCACGGCTGTACCCAGCATTAATGTATGCACTGTCACTGGACTAATTAACTCTTACTTGGAGTCTCCAGAGATTGTTGTAGCATGCAGAGCAACCAGCCATCTGTAAAATTCAAATTTAATTGCTAAAACAAGTGAGGGACAGTATTACAGTTTTTCAATTTGCAGCATGTAATTACCTTTCTGAATGACACATATCTTAAAAAGCACATCAATAATCATTGGCTGTTAAATGAACCACAGCCGAACAATTTATGATTTAATCAGCAACAGATTTAACAATTTTGCTGGAGATGCATCTTTCACATGAAACGGCAATCATCAAAATGAGCTTATTGCTTTCATTTAGTTTTCTTTTTGGTGAAATATTAAGTGTAGCTGTGAAACTCTCTTTTCATTACATTGCAAAGGCAGCAACAATGTTGTTGAGGGGTAAAATTATGGCTTAAAGTTCTGTTGTGATACATGAAGAGCTGCCACCAGAGGACAAACTCAAACATGAGATTTTCAGTTGTGAGCTGTGTAGGCACCTGCTTGCTTTAAAAGATGAACTTGGTTAAAAATGGTTGGCTGAGTCTGTCACCAAAGCTTTGTAGAGGGCTTTCATCACTGCTATGTATGTTGAAATACCAAAATTTTCATAGCAATCCCTTTGTCCTATCATGATGTAGGAAGGCCAGGAGATTGTACACTCAAATGCAATTTTCTGGTCACTTTGCACTGTGTAAAGTGTTCTACATCAGGATTTGATTGAGATAAAACAAAATAAAAACAGAACTGTAAAGGGAGAACTTAAACTCTCCCTGATCAGCAGGAAAGGAGCAGTAGAGCAATTAAAATGGAGAGGCTCCCAATATGGGGGTGAGAACAGAGGTGAGTGGATACATAATTCTGTGCCATTGGCCAGTGTGCTGGTTTGTCAGCACCGTCCCACCCCAGGCCATTTTGCCAGAGGCGATATCGGGGCAGGAGGGCTACCCGCCCACAAGCGGCAGGTAGCCCATTAAGGTAAGTAAAAGTGCAATTAGGGCCAGTATAAGGTCAATTATCAGAGGCTGGCTGGCATTTTCCAGTTGGTCTGTGGGCCTCCCATGGCATTGACAATAGGCCAGTTGCCGGGAGGTGGCCGCCTAGCAGCAGACCAGGGTCCCAATGGTCCAGGTAGGGTTTGCAGCCCTCTCCACCTACCTGGCTACAGCTGTGGCCACAGGCTGCCCTGTGGAGGGGCTCCCCCTCCACAATGGTGACCCAGCACCTGTAACCATTTTTTAATGCAAAATCTTTTTAAGTTTCTGAGAGGCAGGGGTCGGCAATATGTTCGTACACAAACATCAGTGTCTGTGGTAAAAATGTTGAGGACCGTGGTAATTTTAAATGTCTTGCTTCAAGGCTTGGAGCAAGACCATTTAAAATTACCACAGACTTCAAACAGGGTTATCCAACATACGGCCTGCGGGCCAGAATCAGGCCCACAAAAGGTTTCTATCCGGCCCGCTAATCCGGTGGAGGGGAGCAGTGCCAGGCGGCAGCTCTGCATTCAGCACTGCAACAGACGGATAATATAGTTTGTAGTGCTTGTTGGTTGCCATGGAGACAGCACTGCCTGGGCTGTCACATGACTCCGCCACCCCGAGCAACAATGTAACATCTTCAGCCCCTGCATCACATCCATCAACAAACAGGCTGAGCTCTTGAACGGCAACACCAGGAGGGGGACGGCTGGTGGCAGCTGCAGGTACAAGACACTGTCTTAAATAAAAACAAGAAATGCTGGAATCACTCAGCAGGTCTGGCAGCATCTGTGGAAAGAGAAGCAGAGTTAACGTTTCGGGTCAGTGACCCTTCATCGGAACTCAATGGATAATGAAGATACAAACATTCTACGCAATCCTCAAGGGATTTATCTATTTAAAAAATATTTGGGCTGGATTTTCCAGACCCCCCCCTGCCAACATCCGGAGTTGTGGTGGGGGGGGTGGGGGAGTGGCTGGAAAATACATCCACCAGAGGTCTGCCACGAGCCTCAACGCTGCGAAGGTCTGGGCCGATATTGCTGGCAGTGGCAAGGCCTCATGGCGGCCACCCTGCCGCTCAGCGACAGGAGCCAATTCTGTATATTAAAAAAAAAAGTAAATGAATGATTAAGTGACCTACCCACTCCCGCCATCTGTTTCAGGGCAATATTGGTGCCACTGGCCAGCACTCCCACGCCTTTGGATCTCCAGGTTTTCAGTAAGTTTTTCAGTGCGGGAGCGGGGGAGTGGAGTCAGATTAATTTCATTGTCGAGTGGGTGGTAGGAAGGGGGAAAGTTTAAATGTTGATGAACTTTGGGGGGAGCGGGGAAGGTCGGCAGCACGAGGTAAGTGTTTGGGGATGAGAGGGCAGGTCATTACTTCTATGCTTATGGGGGGTTTGGGAGAGGGTCAGGATCACTTTATATATTTATTTAAAATGAGTATTGCTTTCAAAACTTAAATTGCAATGTAATTCTCAAAGCCCTTTAAAAATGGTGTCAGCGTTTGATGCCCTTGCCAGGTACGGACGGCCCGTCCCCTCCACGTCATTGGCGGGGTGGGAGGTCCACCCTAGCCATTTAAATGAGCCGCCACGTTTAATATAGCGGCGGCTCCATGACATGCAGTCCGCACGGGTGGACTGCCATAGTTTACATCCATCACCAATCTTGGCGGTGGACATGTAAAATGCAGCCTTTTATGTCCTATGAGCATGAACAATGTGTCACAATTAAGGAATTATTACAATTGTAACAATGCATAACACACGGGCCTGTGGCTATCTAGAACCTGTAATTTTGAAAGGATCCTCCTGAAAAGTGAAGTAACAAAATAACTTTATTTTAAAAATTCTGATTTGTTTACAAATGGTTAGAGGTAAAATATTTCATATATTTGGGCCAGAGGTGAAGTATGATTTGAATCAAAATTCAAACCAACTATATAGTGCTTTAATAACATCAATAATCTAAATACTTTCACAAATATTTGAATTTGAAATTTTATTTATTTGCCATGAAAATCATATTTTAAAATGATTCTTGAAATAAGAAATGCATATTTTTCACCAAACAATAGTCATTGTCTGCCACTTCTAAAGATACAATATCAATTTCCTAATTAGGTCCAGACTCCATATCAGGCGACCCATATCATCTACACACGCGAACACCTTCAACTGGATGTAATCCATGGGATTAATATTAATGCATAAAAGGATGGAACCACTTTTAATGCAGGACTCTGCTGAACACCAGACTAGATTTCCATACATACAAATATTTGAAAATGATGGCCAGGAAAAGACCGTCCATCTACTTGTAACATATTACACATTATACTCCCTACCCATCCAAGAAGTGAATACCCAGGCCAATTAGGAGAAGAAAAGATTTGGAAAGTTCCTCTCTGACCCCTTTAGGTGAGTGAAATTAGTCAAGGAGATCACATTGACCTGATTTATATTACAGAGTATCTACCTCCTGCAGATGGTGATCTCAAACACAGCCAGATACAAGTCCAGCTCTCTCTTGCAGGACTACAGTGGATTGCTATTTACAGTGTGAGTTGGCAACTTGTTCCACATATTGACTAATATGTGGGAAAAGAAGAACTGCCTCACATCCAACCTAGTTCTGCCATAAGTATATAGGCCTAGTTCTTTGAACATTTTTGGGTTACTATGATATTTTAAACTAGGTTTCAATTGTATATCCTCCCTCTGCCCCTTTCCCAAAGCTTCAATATCCTTCATCATATGAGGAGATTAAAATTGATTGCTGTATTCTAATCAACGTCTTATACAAGAACAGAATGGTATGCTTTGTTCAGTAGTGAATTGTCCTGTGATACAGCCGTGTTGGCTTTAGCTACAGCTTGATGGCATTGTTCATTAGTCAATATGTTCTCTCATTATCTTATCCAAATCTATCAAAACATGCCCTTTGATTCATTGCAATGTTTGGCAGCATATATTGCTGCAAACAGCTTTTTTCAAGAATGAAAAGCGTCAAAACAAGATCAAGATCACTTCTGACAGATGGACATCTATCCGGAATACTCAGCATCGCTACATCATGTGTGCGGGCAGACATTGACTACTGTGGAAGAAAAAACAATGTCAGGTATCTCACAATCAGCGTTCAACATAGTGACGAGAAAGTAGGTTAATAAATTAGTCTTTATTTAAAGCTTATTCACAAAAATGCACATTTTTGTTGTTTTGATTAACAGTAGGATAAATGTCTAACATCTTTAATCTTTCCGAAATTTGCTCACAAGCCTCCATGTAGGACAAAAGTCGTAATGTGGCCCCTCACACAGAAAGGTCGGACACCCCTGCTCCAAGCTTTTAAACTTGTGTTTTTAAATAAACCAGTGGCTAGGTTATTTTAAAACGCAAGATTAAAGGCTTTCAGCAAGCCATTTAAAATTACTAAAAGTGAAAGTGATTAGAAAGGATTAGGATTATCGGGGCATCGGGCGGCTAGGTCCTGGTTGTCTATATGCTAACGAAATGCTAGCACATGGTGCAGCTAGCTCTATTCTGTCAACAAAAGTAATTCACATTGGCATTGCATACTATTTTACTTGCTAGCTAGCTAATACAGTTGTGCTGCTCTCCATTGCTGTTTGTATGCTTAGCTCCTTTATTTATAGGGCGAAATGTTTTAAATTGGACTGTGTTTTGATGGCATTAGGTTGACTATACAATTTATATACAGATTAATTGCCCCTATGTCTGTGGCTGAATCAATAATTTTGTCAAATGTGGTATAACATGTTGGTGCTTATCCAGCTGAGAGGGTGCCTCAAGATGGAGGTGCTCTCTCTCTTTCCCTTGCCTGCAATAGCAGGCTGAACCTTCTTCCATGCTGGAGGGCTTCCTACTGGCCATCCAGTTTCAGGAGTCCACCTGCTATCCTTATTTGGATGGTGAGCGTGCCCTCTGGCCACTAATTGACCAATTCTCCTCCAGGCTTCTGCAGTCCTGGGCTCCTTTCAACTTCCCAGCCACAAAACCCTTGATGGCAAGGTTATGCAAGATACAACAGACCACCAGGAATCAGGACTCATGTTCTGGCAAGTACCGAGGGGCTCTTCCAGAGTGGTCCAGACTGCTGAACTGTTGCTGCAGCACCTCAATGATTTGCTGTATGATGGTTCATGGGGCAATATGACTCAATGGGCTGGATTTTGTGCTCGGTTGGAAGGCGGGTTCAATGGCAGGACTGGAGAATCAGCGCAGATTCGTCCCCCACGGAACCCAACGCCGTAATGCTGAGTTCCAATTTTCTCTGAGATAGCGAGGTTCCGTGGTGGCACCTGCAATACGAAGCAACGGGATTGTAGTTTAAATATGTTAAATATTGTAGTACATGCATTAGTATATAATTCGCCGGCATCCTACCAGGCATTTGTGATCTTCTGTATGAAGTGTGACACTCACATGCTTTCATTGTCCCATCTTTGAAAGGCTGGTGCCACTGAGGTGGGAGTCCACGGTGCCTGCAAAGGTTAGGGAAGTTATGCGTTTTTTTCGGCATCGGACATTGCCACTAAGCTCAATCTGCAGATGTGAGGCAGGAGGGAGCTCTGCAAGTGGGTATTGCTTGTTGGGTAAGCAGGGAACACTGCAAGTGGGTACTGTGAGGATGGGGGAGGGTTCACCTCTGCAATCCAACATCAGGACATGCCGTAAATGGTGTTGCCAAAGCCGCCCTACCACGTGATTGGGAGGGATGGGTGCCGTCATTATGCTAATTGGCTGCCTACCGCATAATCACGATGGCTCAGCCTCAAACGTCACATGCAGGATGGCTGACATTTTGTGCACCTGGCAGCGCGATAACAAAATCCAACCCATTGTATGCATGCTGTCATGTGTGCTTCGGCTGCAGAGTGGAGTCATGAGCCAGGTGTAAAGTAGATAGTCCTTGTCACCCAGCAGCCACCCTCTGGTTTGACATGGCTAAAAGACTGAGGGAATAGCAGACTGCCACAGAATGAAAGCATCATGACTGCTACCAGGATAGTGGGCTTTTACCTGCTGAGCATGGTCGCATGCCAACTGCACATTCAGCAATGGTAACCTTTGCAGTTTTGGTGCATTTCAAGTTTGAGTGCAGCAGCCACATTGCCACATGTGTGCAGTCGATGGCACCCTGAACCATGGGAAACCCATTATCTTGGCAAAGCCATGTGCATGCTCTGCCCACTTCTCTCTGTATGGAGAGAACACAATGAACTCCCCTCTCCTGGCAGCAGTGAATGTTACAGATATAGCCTCCTCCAGCTTGGAAGGATCCTGATGCAAAAAAATTCCGGGTCATGGTCAGCTGCACAGCCACAGTCAGTGCCATCCTTGCCTGCTTTGAGGCTGCAGGTCTGATTGCAAAAAGTGACAGAGTTCTTTGAGCACCTCCATCATAAAGTGCTGTTACGACTAGGTGAGAAAGGTGTCTTGGGGTCCCTCTCAGCTTTCACCTGGTCTTACGGTAACAGGGTTTGATTTTAAACACACTGTGTTTTGAACTGCCCCTTGGTGAATCCTTGTTCACCGCTTTCCAATTAAAAGGCAAATAAATGACCACAAACAGACTTTCTTAGGTTTAAAGAAGAAAAGTGAAATTTACTAAACTTAAACGAAAAACTCTAATTCGGTTGACGCCTATGGATGCACGCCGTGCCCCATGCTTGCATGCATACGCGATACGCACATGCAAATAGAGACAGAAAAGAGAAGAAAAATAAAGTGGAAAGGTTTGAGGCAATGGCTGAAGAGTTTGTTACGGTTCTTCAAGATCACTGTCAAGTCCTTTTGTAGGTTGATCTTGCTTTTCGTTGGGGCCCAGTATTCTTCTTAAACCTTGTTCACTGTAGGAGACTTTTCTCCTTTGGGGTTCATGTGTCTTCAGTGGGTTTCAGTTCTGTGAGAAAGAGATGGGAGCAGACAGGAGGAGAGGAGATCTTTTCAATCCAGGTGCACAGAGCATTCTGACTTCAAACACTGTTTCTCCAATTTAAAACTCTCAGTTCAAACTCTGCAATAGCCAGTTAGTCATGTGACTAAACTGGTCTGACCACATCTGTTCTGTGTATTGGGAGCAGGGGATAGCTGCTTCATTCCAACACTGTCTGCTAATAAGCAAAAATGTCCTTCCAGGCAACTTCATCCGAGCAACAATTTGAAATTTAATGTCCATGTGGTGAAATTAATGTACCTCATTCATTGCAGGTGGGGGCCTGCATGACACCTCCAAATCCAGGGGAATGAAATGTGATTTGAAAAAAAGGCACATTTCATTAAAAGGGTTGCTAAAAATATAGATAAGACACAGAAAACCATGCATTTCTCTCATTCATTCCCATTCATTCATGAATCCTAAAACTTACTAAATTGTCTTTTCTTGGTGCCTGTGCTGCTTTTATTTTCTCCTTTGTGGCATCCCAGTAACCATGTGGTACTTTGAGGAAGTTTTTCTTCAGTTCGCCCCTTTCCATGACTGCCTAGGTCCTTTGTTCCTGCTAATGGAGTTATTTTTTCAGGAGTGTTAGTAGTGGGCAGGTCTATCCTGAACTCTCTTTCAGTACCTTGCTGAGTCACGCAAAGGCTTTTGAATTCAGGGAATATGTGGTTCCCTTTTCCACTGACTGTGGGGAGGATTCTTTGTTAATCTCCCATTTATTCTCTGGGACATTCCAGTCTCCAGTCTGTGCAGACTTTGATGCACTTCTCTGTGGCACTTCAACTAGGTGAGGCATCACCCTCATGGTTTCTGTGCTTCCTCGAAGTCTTTCTTTGTCTCTGCAGTTTTCTGTAAATGCTCTTAGCAACTCTGGTGGGGTGCTTCCAGAGTATGCATTTATGTAGGAGGCTGTGGGGTCTAATTTTTCACATTTTTCAGGGTTGGCTGGGGTAGGGGTTTTCATCCGGGATTCCTCCAGGACTTCCTTTAACCTGCCCTCTTGGTCACTTTATCCCCTTCCCTGTCTAAACTTTTGCCAGCCTTATGCCGGCCTGATCCACTACATGTTCAAGGCAACTGCAGGGGACCGTCTCCTGTCACTGTCCTGTCTATCTGACCTCCTGTGGTCTTTCTTTCAGTACTTGGGGGGGCTACCACCTTCACCCCCTGCCAGATCATTACCTAGGAGTAGGTCAACCCCGTCCACAGGCAAATTAGGGACAATCCTTACGGTCACCGGTCCCGAAACTAGGTTGCACATCAGGTGCACCCAGTGTACAGTTGCAGGCATACACTGCCCTCCAACACCATTCACCACCATTCTGGTGTTCACTGCACTCTCTGGGGGAAAGATCAGACCTTTTCACAGTAAAAGAGATCTAGTGGGCCCTGTGTCTCTGAGAATCACTAGAGCTTGCTGGCCCCATTTGAGTGGTATGGGGTTACTTTTCCTTCAAACACAACACCCTGATAACCCTCAGGAATCCTATTAGCTTTTCCTACACTGGCCGTAGAAGGCTTCCTGGGTTGCACCCTTACTGCAGTTAAAGCCACAGCTTGTTCTGCTGTGCTTGCCATTAGGGTGTAGTCTTCATTGAGCGGGTGTGCCCTGATTAGCCTTACGAGTTTTCCCTTTAGTTTCCAGCAGTCCGCTTTTAAATGCCCTGCTGTATTACAAAGGAAGCACACAGGTCTCCGGATCTCACTCTTGTTCACAGCACCTTCTTTTTTGACTAGAAGAGGGCCCCCTGTGTGTCTTGCTTTCCTTTCTCTCCCAGGACTGCCTGAGCTGAGATCACCTTCCCACCCTTTGTCCTTTTTGGATTTGTGGGGGTGATTAGGAAAGGTTCTCCCCTAGGAAACCGACTTATAAATGAAAGCAAACTCATCGGCCAGAACATCCACTTGCCGGGCTCTCTGAACCGGCTTCTGCTCTGCATGGGTCTTTAGTGAGAGTGAGAGAGAGTTTTTAAATTCCTCTAACAGAACTTCTTCCCTAAGATTCTCATAGCTGAGCTGTACTTTAAGAGCCCTCAGCCACTGGTCAAAACCCAGCTGCATACTCTTTTCAAACTCCAGTTAATGTTGATTAGCTTGCTTCTTGAGGGTTCTAAACTTTGGCGAAAGGCTTTGGGTACTAATTCATATGCCCCGAGGATAGCATTTTTGGGAAGTTCATAATTTGATGAAGTCTCATCTGGTAACAAAGAATAAACCTCATTGGCTTTTCCAGTTAGCTTGCTTTGCAGTAAAAGATACCAGGTCTCAGCTGACCATTTTAGCTGTCTTGCCATTTTCTCAAAAGACACAAAAATGCCTCCACATCTTCCTCATTGAACTTTGGGTTTAGATAAGCTAGTTTTAACAATTCTGTACTCAGCCCTGAATTATGCTCCTCCATATTGGCCATGCTTTCACTGGGTTTACTCTATCACCTCCCAGTTAACTCAAGCCACTTCAGCGCTCTTTCTTCGCATTCTTTCTGGAATATTCTTTCTGTCTGTCTCTCTCTCTCTCTCTCTCTCTCCTGCCTTTCATTTTCCTCATGTTCCTTCTGCAATGCTCTTTCTTTCTCTTCATGTTCCTTCTGGATGACTCTCTCTTTCTCCCTCTCATGCCACTCTCTCTTTTTCCTCGAATTCAAGGTTCCTCTGAACCCATTATATATTTGCTTACAGTACCCTGTCTGGGTCTACTTCTAACACAGCTTTTGCTTCTTCAGATTCAAGGGAAAAATGGTTGGCCACGAGCCTTAGAAGTTCAGACTTCCTAGCCTTGCAACGTACAGTGATCCTACATTGCTCAGTTATTTTCCTCAACTCCTCCATAAACCATGCTTTTAACTTATCTCAAGCTACTTCATCCTGGCTTGGAGAGTTTTTAGCTTCAGCTGCAGACATGTTAGTGTTCAATCACACACAACCACAAGAAAACCTGTATTGATCTTGCTCTTTTTTGTTTGGGAACAATTTGGCTTCCCATTTCCAATTTCTCTCATTTGTCTGTGGGTCAATCCCGGAAGAACCCTCAAATTTTTGTTACGACCAGGTGAGAAAGAGGTCTAAGGATTCCTTTTAGCCTCACCTGGTCTTACTGTAACAGGGTTTGATTTTAAACACACTGTGCTTTGAGCTCCCCCTTGGTGAATCCTTGTTCACTGCTTTCCAAGTAAAAGGCAAAGAAATGAGCACAAATAGACTTTCCTAGGTTTAAAGAAGAAAAGTGAAATTTATTAAACTTAAACAAAAAATTCTAATTTGGTTGACGCCTATGGATACATCCCGTGCTCCATGCTAGTATGCAAACGTGATACACACATGCAAACAGAGACAGAAAAGAGAAGAAAAATAAAGTGGAAAGGTTTGAGGAAATGTCTGAAGAATTTGTTACAGTTCTTCAAGCTCACTGCCGAGTCCTTTTGTGTGTTGATCTTGCTTTTCGTTGGGGTCCGGTATTCTTCTTAAACCTTGTTCACTGTAGGAGACTTTTCTCTCTTGGGGTTGATGAGCCTGCAATTGGTTTCAGTTCCATGAGAAAGAGATGGGAACAGAGAAGAGGCGAGGAGGTCTTTTCAATCCAGGTGCACAGAGCCTTCTGACTTCAAACACTCTTTCTCCAATTTAAAACTCTCAGTTCAAACTGTGCAACAGCCAGTTCATCATGTGGCTCAAAAACTGGTCTGGCCACGTCTGTTCTGTGTATTGCATTGCTTTGTTCCAATACTGTCTGCTAATATGCAAAAATGTCCTTCCAGCCAGGGGCTTGGCAGCCCCTGGTAATAGGCCCCCTCTTCTTTCGAGCAACAATTTGAAATGTATATGTCCATTTGGCAAAATTAATGTTACTCATTCTTGGCAGATGGGGGCCTACATAGAGTCATAGAGTTGTACAGCATAGAAACAGGCCCTTCGGCCCACCATATCCACGCTGGTCATCAAGCACCTATCTATTCTAATCCCATTTTCCAGCATTTGGCCTGTAGCCTTGTATGTTATGGCGTTTCAAGTGCTCATCTAAATATTTCTTAAATGTTGTGAGGGTTTCTGCCTCTACCACCCCTTCAGGCAGTGTGTTCCAGATTCCAACCACCCTCTGGGTGAAAGCATTTTTCCTCAAATCCCTTCTAAACCTCCTGCACATTACCTTAAATCTATGGCCCTTGGTTATTGACACCTCCACTAAGGGAAAAAGTTTCTTCCTATCTACCCTATCTATGCCCCTCATAATTTTATATACCTCAATCAGGTCCCCCATCAGCCTTCTCTGCTCTAAGGAAAACATCCTGGTGAATCTCCTCTGCTCCCTCTCCAGTGCAATCACATCCTTCCTATAGTGTAGCAACCAGAACTGTACACAGTACTCCAGCAGTGGCCTAACCAGCATTTTATACAGTTCTATCATAACCTCCCTGCTCTTATATTCTGTGCCTCGGCTAATAAAGGCAAGTATCCCATATGCCTTCCTAACCACCTTATGTACCTGTGCTGCTGCCTTCAGTGATCTATGGACAAGTACACCAAGGTCCCTCTGACCCTCTGTACTTCCTAGGGTCCTACCATCCATAGTATATTCCCTTGCCTTGTTAGTCCTCCCAAAATGCATCATCTCACACTTCTCAGAATTAAATACCATTTGCCACTTCCCTGCCCATCTTACCAGCCCATCTATATCGTCCTGTAATGACAGTGTCGATGACATATAGACTGCTGCTGGCTTAGGTGCAGATAAAAAAATTACTGCCAGAAGATCTTAGGTGGATAAGGCCTCCTCCTGAGAGCCGTTTGTTCCCCTCCCTCTTCTTCTGCCTCTGCTCCATCTCCCTCTCGTTGCAGTCTAAGAAGAATTGCAACAATAGCACCCATGACTGGGAGCAAGTGCTCTGACCAGAATAAAAGAAAAATACTGCAGATGATGGAAATCTGAATTAAAAACAAAAAGTGCTGGAAATACTCAGCAGGTCTGGCAGCATCTGTGGAGAGAGAAGCAGAGTTAATGTTTCAGGTCTGTGACCTTTCATCAGAACAGTACCCACTTTGTCTGACCTGAACCCTTACAGTCACAGCCAAGGCCTTCTCCACGTGCAGCACCACTGCTTGTCCACTTCACCAACTTAAACCAACTCCTCAAAACATCAAGCACTTCCACAAAACCTGAACAGAGCCAGTCGAGATTCATCAGCAACTAT
The DNA here is from genome assembly GCF_036365525.1 of Heterodontus francisci. Classification (NCBI taxonomy): domain Eukaryota; kingdom Metazoa; phylum Chordata; class Chondrichthyes; order Heterodontiformes; family Heterodontidae; genus Heterodontus; species Heterodontus francisci. The sequence continues at coordinate 45,511,337 of NC_090386.1, read as the reverse complement.
CCTGCAAATTGTTGGTGATCCTTTTAAATAACACTTCTGTGAGATCCTTCCTGCTGCTGTTCAGCTGTGTGTGCTTCAGGGAAAGCGTTACCTGCAGCGGCGAGGTTGAAAATGGTTGCGCTAGTGTCAAATCAACTTTACACACTGACTGATGTCACGATCTGCCTATTTTGCATACTTCTGGTGCACGCTCCTAACGGCCACACCAATGGCCTCACCAAGATGGCATTTGATGCACTTGGCAGTGATGTCATTTTGGTTCCAAAACTACCCCGTAATGCCATAACTACAAGCAGAATGGGGCCGAATTGTGACCATGGTTCCCACAGCTTTCCACCACTGGGGTTTCCCTCGCTTGATGTCCGGGACTATTGTAGACTAACTAACAGAGATTGAGTGTCACAATTAGTCAACAAATTCCTTATTGTTATATTATATGACTACCAGGAAGTCAGAAACCAAATCAGATGGGTGGTAGTCTTTTTTTTTTGTCTAGCAAATACTTGGTACCTGAGAATATTTTCACTGATCTACTTTCCAGGAGTCATCATTTTGCCACTGTTCTTTCACTGAAGTTGGGTCTTTAGGGATGACTAATATCCTTGTGGATTGAAATATGTGATTTCTGCTTGAAAAAAAATGCATGTTGAGGTTTTCCAATCTCTGTTCTGTACAGGAGAGAATTGGTGCTTTCCCAAAGACATTTTTAATTAATAGAAACATTAGCAGGAGGTGTGAAGAAAAAGGAGAATTGAGGCCAACAGTTGGTATTGGGATATCTAGTAAATTCAAATGGCTCACAGTTCAATACCTTCTGGATCATTACCCAGTTTTCTTCACACAGCGATTGAAAAGGAACATGAGGGGAATAGTTTCTTTGCCAACTGCTAATTAGCAGATGAAATATACAAGGGGATGCATTCTATCCTCATGCTGAATCTGTATCTGAGAAAGCAGCAATTGGGCACACTATTGAAATTCCAATATTTTCCGACAGTTCTAATCAACATAATCTTTCTACTCTGACTTGAATTCTGAGCCCTAAACTTTAGAAGATGAGTGATCATAATGCCTTAAAATATCTGTAAATATTTCCAAGGGAACTTTCAGGTTGTACATTCTTTGGTATTAGAACAGCAGGTCTGTTTCCATTGGAAGTGTCAGTTATATCCATGTGTAGATGATGTGTACTTGATAGCACATATTATGGTCATATTCTGATAAACCTCCCTCTAATCGTTTTCACTCCAGATACTTAAATGTCGACATAACGTAAGAAGACAAGGATCCTGAGTGATGATCCAAGTGGTCTATGGAAAACCTTGTGATTATAATATAACCCTGTTTTGAGAGGCATTTGACATAGTGGCACATAAAAAGCTAGTTGTTAAGTTCAAAACTGAGATGATTCAGGATAAATAGTCGGACTGGATAAGAAATTCACTGAAGGGTAGAAAACAATGGTCCTTGATAGAGTTACGTTGGGGGCGGGAGGGGGAGTATTGACTTTGTTACTCGGTGCTGGGATGATTACTGTTGCTATCTTGCATTAATAATTTGTATTCAGAAATTTCAGATAATGCTAAACTCAGAAGGCTGTTGCATTGAAGAAGGCAGCTCAAATTACAGAAGCATTCAGACAAATTATGCAGCACATAGGTGGATATAATTTAATACACACAAGTGTAAATTACTGCACATAGGAAGGAATTTGGGCAATGTGTGTATTCCATGAACGGTGTTCAAAAAGCTGAGGATGGAGTTGAAAGACACTTGGCAGTCAACATTCAATATGCCCAACTAAAGGTGAGCAGCAACTGACAAAGCCAACAGAATGCTCAAAACATAGCCCAAACAATAGAATAAGTCAGAGTAAGTTGTAATCAAACTGTACGATGAATGCTGTGGTTAGACTGCAACCTGAGTACTGTGGCCAGTTCCAAACACCAAGATACGAGAGTGGTGAACTAAATGAAGTGTTCAAAATGAACAAGAGCTTCAATTGGGTAGATGCAGAGAAACCATTTCAGTTGGTGAGGAAATTCAGAATTAGGGACCAACAAAACTTAAAATGAAAGCTAAGCTATTTAGGAGTAAAATCAAGAAACACTTTTTCACACAAAGTTTAGTGGAAATCCAGAACTCTGTTCTCTAAATGCTTAGGGTTGATTGACATTTTCAAAACTTAGATCAATAGATTTTGGTTAGGTGAAGGCATCAATGGCTTTGGAACAAAGGCAGGTAAATGGCATTGCGATACAGATCAGTCATGATCTAACAGAATTGTCGAATATACTTAAGGGGCTGAATGGCCTACTCCTGCTACTTTGAGACACAAATTCAAGTATCGAAGGCAGCCAATTTGCACACAGCAAGCTCCTGCATACAACAATATGATAATAACCAGATAATCTGTTTTAGTGATGTTTGTTGAGGGATAAATATTGGCCAGGACTTTGGGGAGAACTGCCCTGCTATTCTTCAAAATAGTGCCATGGGATCGTTTATGTTTAACTGAGAGGGAAGACGCAGCCTCAGATTAAAGTTTCATTTAGAGTACGTCACCCCTGACAGTGCAATATATCCTCAGTACAGATACAAAAGCAAAATGCTGCAGATGCTGGAAATCTGAAATTAAACAGAAAATGCTGGAAATACCCAGCAGGTTAAGCAGCATCTGTGGAGCAGACATAGAGTTAACATTTCAAATTGATGACCTTTCATCAGACATGAAAATTGTTGGAAATGTAAAAGGTCTTAAGGAAATGCTGTCAGAGAGAAGAGCAGAACTTCTTGAAGGTGGGCCCTCAAGAGCACACTGGAGTGTCAGCTTAGATCTTGTATTCAAGCTTCTGGAGCAGGACTCAAACACACGACCTTCTGACTCAGAGGTGACAGTGCAACTATTGAGCCATTGCTGGCACTGACTTTTAATGGTATGTCAGATTGGTGTAATTGAATGGTCAGTAGTACCTTTGTATCAAATACTCTACAACAAGGAACTAACCTGTTTTTGATATGTTTCTAGGAATTCCCTTTGCTTGTATTATTGTTTGTTCCTTTTCCTTTTGTACTGTACTGTGGCCAAAAATCTAAAGACTATTCCGGAGAAGAACTTTATTACACATGCATAAAACTATTGATAAGAAATTCTTCGCTTACCTATGGTTATCATTAAAGATGCAGCTGTACACGTCCCTGTTTTCGTGACTGTAGATTTTGAATGGCTCTAAATAACAATTTTTTTTTTTGCATTCTTGAAACTGAGCCATTATTGCCAAAAAGGTTGGGGTAGAAATTCATCTCGGCCTGTTTTTGGATCCAAACTTGGCACTGTGCAGGCAGTGTACATCCCAACTAGGAAGCGTGAGGTAGGCTTGAAATTGAGCCTTGGATCTCATTAACATTTTCTGTACGTGCTTTCATTGCCTGGTCTACCTTTATGGGCAGCTCGTAGTGCGAGGACTGTAGAGCAGGGGAGCACCTCCGCTGCTTCTGTCTGCACAGGAAGTTTCTATAATTTTAAATTTAAAAAGAATTTACATTTCATTATCGGATACTGTGGTTGATAATAAATTCTGAGCTCAACACCTGTTCTTAAATAATCTAATTTAACAGATGGGTCCTTCAACATGAGTTATGCCCCCTAACTAACACATGCAAGGGGCCGAATGTATGTTTCAGGAACAGCCCAGCACACCTATAAAAAATGTGGTCCACAGACACAACACTGGACCGATTGCAAGGCATGGGCTGCCCATTGCTATACTTATCAGCATTGCGCCCATTGTATGCCCAAATAATGGGTGCAGCACATACCAATTTCTACCCAATTCATTTTTATTTTTCAAATCTTCCTCTGAAGAGATCATTATTCTAAAATGAATAATGGACTGTCTCTCTCTCCATTCTGCTTTGTTCCTCCCATCACCTTGGACTACTGCCAAAGCAACACAAAAACCATGTGGAACACTGAAATGAATTGTGTGTTAGCATCTAATTCTACATGACAAGCACAGAAATTACATCTAAGATTTGATGTGGCAATGCTGACCTCTGTCAAAACACTTCCCTCCATTTTGGATGCAGAAATATCCTTTTGCAGCAAAATACAACACAATTTACATTCCGTACGCTTTATGGTTTCTGTTTATACCATTTTAACCGGCACTTTGATCAATGTTGCTCAGGGTGCTAACCAATATTCAATGCTTATTATATTCAACAAAGACTATTGCTTTTTGCCAACTCTAGGCTTTACATCCTGGAGCAACTAAATCACGAACTTAAGTGAAGGACCAATTTTTATCTCCAGAGGGAATAGTACAAGCAATTGCGGGGGGGCGGGGTGGAGGGGTGGTGGGGGGTTGCTGGCTGGGGTGGTTGGTGGTTTAAGATGCTAGAAGGGTGTTTGCACTCTATTCCCAATGTGTTCATCAACGCCCCTTTCCCCACCAATCACTTTTAATTATCTGAATTTAGATATGGAACGGCTGCCCATCATGGAGTGGGAACCTAATTTAAATGGCAGTGCCCCAAGATACGAGCCTCAAGTCAGATGAAGGTCTGCACAGTCTCCAACCTGCCACAAAAATCTGACTCTACCATAGATCCTGACCACAGGAGGCCCAGGTAGTAAGTTTTCTTTTAAACGTTAAAGTTCCTTGTGGGAAGGGAGGAGTTGGAGTGTCCTTCCTGGCCCCACAGGAATACCTTGGGCCACTCTTACCCCAGGTTCCTCCACCTAACGACCCCCAACTCTTCCCCATTTCCCTGACTTGTCAACATCCCCCCCAAATTATTACTTGCCTTGCCAAGCACCATTTCCATGCTTCCCAAGGCAGTCGTCTGACCCCTCACCATTTTGACTTCTGCCTGCTAGTGGTGTTGTTATTCTTGCCAGCAGTATATTTAGATAAGGCTCAGGATTTAAAATTACCCAGCCTCCCGCTCTAGACCCTGCACCCTGATTCCCAGTCTGTCTTAAATTCAGCCCTTTAGAGCTGAACTTTGGAAATCAGAGTCTTAGGAATTCAGCATCTGAATTGGCCCATTTTATGCATCTAGTTTGATCATTTTTATGCAGGAAAAATGTAATCTGATAATTATCTTTTGAAATACAAGTCTTTTTTACAAATACTGTGCACAATGAGTGGTTTGTTTAGGAAGAGCAGGAATATTAAATTGGCTAAAGTAAATCGCTAGGCTTAAGAGTCATCCACGTGTTAGTCAGTTGTTTTTTGAATAGACATCACTTCCAATTGACTCATCGAGCCAGGTGGTAAAATTATCACTAAAGTGCCAGTTCAATAAACTGGTAGCTTTTTAATTTAAAGTGCCATTGTTTGCAACATTGTAGAGTGAATTGTGAGCTGCTTCATGTAGTGGTAATATAATGTCAGTATGAAGAGTTGGAAGTATGGGTGAAGATTGAATATGTCAATTCTACACCAATGTTGCACAGCACTCATTAGGCCGCATCTGGAATGCTGTGCTCAGTTCTGGGCACCAGACCTTCAGAAGGATCTATTGTCCTTGGAGGAGTGCAGCACCTATTTACCAGGACAACACCTGGACTTATACAGTTTAAATTTCCAGGAGAGATTGCACAAACAAGGGTTGAATTCCCTGGAATTTTGAAGATTATGGGGTGATTCGATCAAATTTTTCAAGATATTAAGGGGAACAGTAGGGTAGATATAGAGAAACTATTTTTGCTGGTTAGGGAGTCTCGGACTCGGGGCACAATCTAAAAATTAGAGCTAGATCTTTCGGGATGAAATTAGGAAACACTTCTAAACACATGTTGAATTTTGTTCTCATCCTGACGGTGGGTTTAGTGGTGGGGGTGGGGGGTGTTGGACAGAGAATTGGGGCAGGATCGTCCACCACGGCACCTGATGCCGGGAATCCCAGTTTCAATTCTCCCAGGGGCCAGATGGGCAGATGAGGACCTTCCCGCCCACAAGCCAAATAAGGGCCTCTTCCTGCTGCCACTGGGATCTTACCAGCGGTGGGGAGGCCTCTGCCGTGCGGAGCGGATAGCTTGTAAAATGAGGCGCCCTCCCTGCGGGCTTGGGTGGTGGTCCCTCCTTCATGGGCCCTCAGAGGACCCCCACCAGGAACAAATGTACCCTCCAGGATACCCCCTCCCCCTTGTCAAGGCCTTCAGGATCAGTCCCAGCGACTCTGCCTCACCTACCTCTTCTTCGGGGTTCCAGCGCTGGGCCTGTGTCTGAGGCATCTGTGGTACTGGCAGTGGCCACTGCTCCCGGTGGTGCTGCCGATACTGCTGTGCTGCTGGCCCTGTGATTGGCCAGCAGCTCTTGGGGTGGGATCCCGGACTCGATTAACTCTTTAAAGGGACGGGGATCTTGCTTCCTTAAACTTTGATCGCAAAAGACCACAGGATCGCTCTGGGGGTCTGAAAAAATGCAGAGGCGGGGTTTTGCCCCACCTTTTCGGCCCGGCACCGGGAGCCACACAATCTGCACAAAATCCAGCCCAAAGGGTGGTAAAGGTTTGGAGTTCTCTTCCATAACAGGCAATGATCCTGGACAAATAGTTAATTTTAACTCCGAGTTTGATAGGTTTTTATTAACCAGAGGTATTCAAGGACATGGGGAAAGTGTAGGTACATAGAGTTAGGTCACACATCAGCCATCTTCTCATTGAATGCTGGAACAGGTTTGAAGGGCTAAATAGCCTCCTCTTGTTCCTATGTCTAACAACTTGAGTGTAAAGTTAGCACTCAGAAGTCTCACTAAGAGCAATGAGAAACAGATTTAAATGTTAAAATTAACAGCTGAAGGAGATGCTGTCAGCTGTACATGCACTTGCAACTTATGAATGCAGACTTCCTTTCAAGTTACACTCTTGAGTGCAACACTGATTGACACAAGTGGTGCCATTTTAGAACTCAATACTCCAGTTAATGCCCTCTGTCATGCCAAAGTGCTATGTTGAATTATTTTTTTTAATCCACTTGCTGGAACCTGAAATTTTTTTTTAAGAAATTGAAAACGAACAGATAAAAGATGACATTGCTAGCAGCTTAAGATGGCCACCTAATTTGCAACACTGAATCCTACATTCCAAGGCCTGCAAGATGGAGACAAAGTGTTTGCCCCATTCCAGCAAGAACCAAGACCTGGAAATTTAAGGGAACTGCCTGTACCCATCAGCAAGGTATCAGGACTATCACTTGAACAAAGGGACTCTAGTTGTGAGAAAGGAATCCCCAGACATGGGCTGTTTTAGTTGCAAGAAGAAATACACACTGCTAACTACCATGCTTGAATCAGTGTGTGATTGTCATGTGACAAGCAACTATCTGTGTATTTTTAAACTGTTGTTTCTCTGCAGCAGACTGACAAGCATCTGGACTCCGACAAGGGCAGACCCAAGTGGGGTCCCTCATTTCTCTCTCTTTCATTCCAGCTTCGAACCCTGCCTGCTGACTGTCCACCTCTGCATACTCCAGCTGCAACCAGAGACCCCTTGAAGGAAACCATCCACAACACTATCTCTCCAAGAGGCTCACCAAATTAGCCATCTATCACTTCAAACCGGAAGCCTCAGGACTGTCGAATTCGGCTAGAAGCCAGTCAAATCAGCACATTCCACAGACTGTATTCACCTTTATTCTATGGACTCTAACATGACCAATCTACCCGTCCCCACTCTGTAATCTATTTGTGTGTGTGAACCATGAGTGTGTGTGAGTGAAAGTTGGAGCATTGTTTTTTTTATTTTATTTGGATGGGTTTAAGTACAATAAAGCTAACCTCTTTCTTTGTTACACTGAAGAAAACCTCTCCAATTTGTTATTTTTATGATCATAGCATGTAAATAATCAAACACTCACTGAATTGGCTAATACATCCACTTCAAAAAAGAATTAAACTTGTTGTGTCAAAGAAGGAGAAGGACACCTCTCTTAGCCTTGCACTTCTGAGCATGCATGCGGCAGCAGGAAGAAATTACCACCAGTGATATTTAATGGAATCATCAAATACTTACAGGCTAGAGTTGCTGGTTGATTTTTTTCTGGCAGTTACTTCCATTCCACAAGGGCTTGCTGATATCTGTATTGCTTCAAGTTGCAAAAGTCTACCGGAAGTGGTTTGGCAAGTGCTGAAAAAGTTTTTGCTGAATTCAAAGCCTTTGCACACATCAGTTGCTCCCTGACATGTGTGCAGTAGTATCCGTTCCCCTTGGATTACAGCACGACTTCAGGATGGGTTCAGGAGCACTTCCTTCTGAAACGTATCGCCCTGTAAAAATGCAGCTTTTATGTTCATTGATTTACACTCTCATGAATATGTGAACAAAAGAGCTAAAAAGATTTTCAAGTTTACTTTTCCAGTTGTGGGAGAGTCCACTCTATCATCTGTATCACCCAGTCACTCTTCAGAACTCCAAGCAACTAGCCTTGCTTTAACCTTTTCAGTCCCATCTGCAAGGGCTTTTTCAGTATAAATCCACCTATGTGACAAAGCTGGTTGACCCTTATCTGACTTCAAAATAAACTATAAGGGCGGCACAGTGGCGCAGTGGTTAGCACCGCAGCCTCACAGCTCCAGGGACACGGGTTCGATTCCGGGTACTGCCTGTGTGGAGTTTGCAAGTTCTCCCTGTGTCTGCGTGGGTTTTCTCCGGGTGCTCCGGTTTCCTCCCACAAGCCAAAAGACTTGCAGGTTGATAGGTAAATTGGCCATTATAAATTGTCACTAGTATAGGTAGGTGGTAGGGAAATATAGGGACAGGTGGGGATGTTTGGTAGGAATATGGGATTGGTGTAGGATTAGTATAAATGGGTGGTTGATGTTCGGCGCAGACTCGGTGGGCCGAAGGGCCTGTTTCAGTGCTGTATCTCTAATCTAATCTATAAACTCTCTCCAACTATCTAATTCCCTCTGTTTTGGCTCTCTAATTAGTTTATTCTCAAGTTTATTGGCTAAAACGTCATAATCATGAGGATTTTCATTCTAGTTCTATTCCAAGACTGCTCTGGAGACTTCATTTCATTGTATAATCTATTCAAGCTAGTGCCTCACTTTGCGCTTTTATGGCTGTCAGGACCATTATTGTGCGATCTCCCTCTTGCGCTATCGGAGGGCTTTTCTCTCAATGCGTGATTGTTTCTGACAGAACAGTCACTTCCAGACCCACTATTAGAACTTGTACTGCACTTTCTGACTCTCCATTCTTTCACCCCATTCTGCCAGTCCATGGATCTCATGTCTTGGCCATCATCTTGAACATTCAACCAATATTTAAACTTGCCAGTATCTTTTTCTGCACATTCCACAATTGTCACATCCCTCCATTCATTAGACCTCTCTGGAATATATGTCACCCGGGTACCCACTCTGGGAAATTGGCCTTTGGATGTGATAGTTCTGTCCTGTGCGCCAGGATCACTCACATTACCCTTATCCAGCCCTTGATCGAAAGTACTCTGTTCCTCAGGAGATTCAGCACAAAACGCATGAGCATTTGAAGTACAAGGTGCCTAGTTTACTTCTATCAGCTGCTCAGAATCTGAGATTTTGTAATTATTTCCAATTAGTCATGAGGAATGAACCTTAAAAAGTTTGATTGCTATGTTTGATAAGTACTGTCTAGCCATCATGACCTTACCTGGGCCTTCTCATTCCCTATGAACCTCTTTTTTCCAAAACACCAAATCCCCTGAACTAAATGCTTTCACAGATTGTCTTAAACAAGGCCTCAGTGCTCTCCAAATTTTCTTCAAGTCCTCAGCCTCGATGAGAGCCCATCTCCTTGCATGTAAAACATTCAAATGTGCAGAAAAAAAATTTAGAGTAGGCGGACTATCAGACAACACAGAAGGTAATTTAAGATTTCGCCCATAGATTAATTGATAGGGCTTATATCCTCCAACCATTCTTTGCATGAACCACTCATGTCTGGGCAGTTGTCAACTTGTGGTCTGGTTGATCAGATAAAATTTTAGACAGCATTTCATTGATTACTGCTAGATTTCTTTCAGTCATTGCTGAAAGGATTTTCAGCTGCAGTATTCATGATCATGATGTTCGTATCTTCACACATATCTCTGAACTCGTCATTGTCAAATTCCCCTCCATTATCAGTCAGAAAATTTGTTGGTGCCCCAAGTCCAGTCCTTCTCCATTTCTCCATGATTTTATTTATGATAACCCTTTTGTCCTCAATAAGTATTATTGTAGAAAGACTAAATCTGATTGCCAGGTGACAAAATATAGAATGAAAAGATTTCTGTCCTTGTTCCATACCTTTAGATGCATGGCAACTACCTCGGTAAAGTCTTGTGTCAATGGAAGACTTACAACAGGACGTGGCTGCGCCCTCCAATAAGTTTGACAGATTTCACACTTTTTATTAATCTTTTCTATTAGCCTCATATACTCTTCATCAACCACACCTGCATCATTCAGCAGGATTTTTGACCTTTGACAAGTAGGGTGAGCAAATTGTCAATGTAATTTTAAGACAATTTGCTTTTTTTCTCTCAGATTCTTATCACCTAGTGCCATTAATATTTGTGTAATATTCTGAGGGAAACATCAGGGGCTTGACTTTTAGCCACCCACTGGGGGCAGGAACAGAGATGTGCGGGTGCTAAAAATAACCAGCCAGAGTGCCATTCGTGGCTCCACCCCACCACTTGGCTATTTTCCCAGAAGCGGGACGGGAGTCATTAGTGTCATCGCAGACCCCACCTGCCAAGAATTAGGCATATTAATTTTGTCATATGAACATTGATTTGAAAAATGTTGCTGAAGTGAAGAAAGGACTTGTTCAAAAAATCACCAGGCCCCTGGCTAAAAAGACATTTGCATATTAACAGGCAGTGCTTGTGGAAACAAAGGGGTTGCTTCCCTTATCCAATTTAACCCACAATGGACTTTAAGCACCAGGTATTGTGTATAAGAAGAGACATTCCAGGCCTGGCTAAGACCAGAGAATCCATAAGCATACGTGGTCAGACCAGCTGGTCATGTGACTAGCTTGCTTGGCAACCTGTTTTTTTCTGAATTGTACAAACAGTTTGAACTCAGCGTGTCCGTTTGCTCCTGGACTGAAAAGACCTTTCCTGGCTAGCTCGCCACAGCCTCTCCTGTCTGCTTTCATCTCTTTCTCACAGAACTCCAAATTCACTGAAGACATGTGAACTCTAAGAGAGAAAAGTCTACTACAGCAAGCAAGGTTTAAGAAGAATACTGGGCCCCAACGAAAAGCAAGATCTACTTACAATCAAGGACTCTATAGTGAGCTCAAAGAACCATAACAAAAACCCTCTTCAGGGATTTCCTCAAACGTTTCCACTTTATTTTTCTTCTACTGTTTTCTGTCTCTATCTTAGTTTAGAGATACAGCACTGAAACAGGCCCTTCGGCCCACCGAGTCTGTGCCGACCATCAACCACCCATTTATACTAATCCTACACTAATCCCATATTCCTACCACATCCCCACCTGTCCCCATATTTCCCTACCACCTACCTATACAAGGGGCAATTTATAATGGCCAATTTACCTACCAACCTGCAAGTCTTTTGGCTTGTGGGAGGAAACCGGAGCACCCGGAGAAAACCCACGCAGACACAGGGAGAACTTGCAAACTCCACACAGGCAGGACCCAGAATTGAACCCGGGTTGCTGGAGCTGTGAGGCTGCAGTGCGAACCACTGCACCACTGTGCCGCCCATGTGTGTATCACATATGCATGTTAGTGTGGCCGCGCCGTGTATCCTTAGGCGTTAACTGCATTAGAGTTGAAGTTCAAATTTAAATTTCACCCTTTCTTCTTTAAACCTAAGAAAACCTGTTTGTGCTGGTTTCTTTGCCTTATAATTGGAAAGCGGTGAACAAGGATTCATCAAGGGGGAACTAAAAAACATGGTGTGTTAAAAATTAAACCCTGTTACGGTAAGACCAGATGAAGGCTGAAAGGGACCCCTAGACCCATTTCTCAGCTGGTCGTAACAGTAGGGATAGCCGCTCGCAAGCAATGGGGTCACCAATTGAGCTGATTAAAGGCCATTTAAGGCCTATTGTCAGAGGCCAACTGGAATTTTCCAGTTGGCGTCCAAATCACCACAGGCGGTGGGGGACAATACAACTGCCTGGAGATGGCCTCCCAGCAGCAGACCTGGGGGGCCAGCACTCCAGTCAGGCTGAGAGGCACTCCGTGCCTGCCTGGGGTCAGCTCCAGCTGCAGGCCACCTTATAGAGGTGTTCCCCCCAACAGCTGCCCAACAATGGTGGCCTGGTTGCAAAGGCCTTTTTTGTTTTGGGTATAAAATAGTTGGAGAGAGTGCGCATCCATTTAGGGACTCCCTCTCCTTCACTTATCTGCCACGGCATCCTACTGCTTCTTTCAAGCTGGAAGACCCGCTATTGGCCCTCCAGCTTTGAGAGCTCACCTGCCATTCCTAATTGGATGACAATTCCAGCCTCTGGCCATTAATTAGCCAATTCGATGGCAATTACATGTCCCACAAAGTATGGGCTTCTGACCCCCATTTGAGCTTGATGGCGGGGTCATAAAACCCTCAGCCCCAAGTTTTGTTAAGGGGATGCAATCATGTCCTGACTGCGAAACTGCAAATCAACTAACTTTCCAAAAATAATTGCCTTATCATGCTCCATGTCAAGTTTCATCTGTGCCTTTTTCATAGGTTTACTCACCAGCACAACTTTCTCTATAGAGACAACAGGGCTAGATTTTTCAATATGGTGGGGATCTGGATCGGGGTGGGTAGGCACGCAATTTGGCACCACTGGCCTCCGTGCCAGTTCTTGCCATGATCCCGAACCATTTTGAATGGCCGGCTCAGGGACGGATCGGATTCATGCGACCCCTGATGGGCAGTCAATTAAGGCCAATTACAATTATTGGTAATTACAAGACTCGATTTAGTCCCTGTTCCAGCATTGATTGGAACGTCCAATCGGCAATGTGGACAGTTCACATCGGCCTAGATCATGTCCAGGCCAATTTGGTGGGCTCAGGGCGGGAGGTGGTGGGTGGGGAATGAATCACAGTGGGACCCGTCTAACCTATAACGGCCGCTGTGCCACAGCTGTGACTGCTGGCTATCCTCTGCAGCGGATGTCCCTTCAGGATCTTGGCCAGGCAGCTGTGGCAATTTTAAAAAACAAAAAAAAAACTTACTTGGCCTTCTCCCTCTCTCTCTCCTTCTTCAGATCAGCCTATGAGGCTACAGATCACTGAGTGCTGGAGAGCCTCTCATTGGCCGTTCAGTATTGCGAGCCCACCTGCCTTCCGATTGGATGACGAGCCCGCTCCCTGCCTTTTAATTGGCTGAGGATTTGCAAATTCTTGTGGCTGTGCTTAAAGTACGCTGTGCAAGATATGGACCCAGACCCAGCCTCACTACCGGTTCCTGACCCCTGATTGAAAACTGAGCCCTGCATCAGTACTTAGAAAATGGCTAACTCCAGCTATTTTATCTGCAATTACAACTTTCTTTTGTAACCTTAGTGTGTCATTATTAAATCTAAAGCAAGTATTACTTTTATATTCCTTAACTTTACATTGATCTTCACTACTTAAGGAATTAAGATAACATTTTAATCAATCTGTTAGGCATGCTGTTGAAGTACAAACACTATCTAGCACTGTACAGTTAAAAGAGTCTGTGACCAATACATTCATCACAGGACTAAAACTCCTTGTGGCCAGTGCAATTCATTTGGATTCATCATTATCTTTATCCTCTTCCTCAGAATTACCTTCATCATCTGTCATTGTTAGAACCCTACCTCTCTGCTTTGGGCAGTTCATCGCATAATGATAATTCAAGTCACACCTGAAGCACCTATTAACTGCTTCTTGGGCATTCCTGGGATTTATTTGCTTATTATTGCTGTTTCAATTCTGTCTTCTGCAGGAATAGCCAAATCTGCTACAAGTGCTTTCATCCTCATTCTGCTTGTCCTTACTCCTTCCATTGTTTTGGCGACTGCATCCAGTATCTGCACGATTTCAAAACCTGGCAATCTTTGAGTTGACTGTTCTTTGTGTCACCACAGAATGTCCCATTTGTTCCATGAGGGCTGCAGGAAATGATTGTTTCACAGGAATTTTTTCAGTGCAGCAAACATTTAATCGAATAGGGTCTCCCTCTCTGAGAACTGGACCCCAATTAGAACCAGTAGCCTGTCCATATGAGACATCTTACCTCAATCCAGCAATTTAAATGCTCGTACTGATCCAGAGATCCCCAAATTGAATTTTGACAACCCTTTAGAGAATCTGTTAAAGTCCATGGTGTATTCTTTCCATGGAATGACCATCTGTTTTCCAAAACCTATCAAGGAACTGACAATGCCTCATAGGCATTTAACAGATCATCTTTCTTGTAAATTTCATCCAAGAACTCAAAAAGAAGGTCCAAACCTTCATCAATATCCAGCGGATGGGCATCCAGCTCACAAAATACTTTACTTCTGATTTTACATCATGTCGGAATCAACAACGCCGAGGCCATACCTTGATTCTTCTTTGCTAGGGATTTAATCTGTATCCACATAGCCACTTCATTCTTCCACTGGTCATATGGTTCAGACTCCAAGAACATCGGAGGGTAATCATAGCCTGACAATTTAGATCTGCTTTCTGCCATTTTCCAAAATGGGAAATAGCATTGTAGTTTTCTGTCTGAATTTTTTTCTTAGCTTTAGGCAACCATCCCCTGCTACCAGGTTACAGTCCAGATAGCCAATTGGTGAAGGATATAACTGGAGCCAATCCTTACTTTTATAAGCATTTATTTACACATTTATAGATTATAAGCAAGAACCTCTTAACTTCATCCCCACAATTTATATGAATGTCTATTAGTAGGGGCACATGTGAATGTCCAGTTAAGGGCCACCACCTGCCGAAAATTATACACAATTTATATGCAATTAATAAGGCTGAGCCTACTAAAATCTGCTAATTGCTGCATCCACAACTGCAACTTCAGCCTGTGGCTATAAAGATGAGCACAGTGATGAACTTTTATGCATCTGGCTTCTTCCAGGCTGGATCTGGAGATATTTGCAACATCTCACAGTTTGCCATTCTATATTACATAAGGGAGGTCACTGACTCTCTTTCTTTCTTCATTTAGTGTGAACAACATTTCATTCTATTTTACCAGAGAGAGAAGCAGGTAAAGTGAGCATACGGCTTTGCCAGTTTGCAGGGTGCCATTCATTGCATGTACTGTAGGTAGGATTGGGTAGATGGAATTTAGCTTAACTTGACCATTCTGATACCTTATCCACTGTAATGACTAACACCTTTTTAAAAAATTCAGTCATGGGATGTGGGCATCGCTGGCGAGGCCAGCATTTATTGCCCATCCCTAATTGCCCTTGAGAAGGTGATGGTGAGCTGCCTTCTTGAACCGTTGCAGCCCATGTGAGGTAGGTACACCCACAGTGCTGTCAGGAAGGGAGTTCCAGGATTTTGACCCAGCGACAGTGAAGGAACAGCGATATAGTTCCAAGTCAGGATGGTATGTGACTGGGAGGGGAACTTGTAGGTGGTGTTGTTCCCATGCATTTGCTGCCCTTGTCCTTCTAGTTGGTAGAGGTAGCGGGTTTGGAAGGTGCTGTCTAAGGAGCCTTGGTGCACTGCTGCAGTGTGCGTCAGTGGTGAAGGGAGTGAATGTTTGTAGACGGGGTGCCAAAAAAGCGGGCTGCTTTGTCCTGGATGGTGTCGAGCTTCTTGAGTGTTTATTTTGGAGCTGCATCCATCCAGGCAAGTGGAGAGTCTTCCATCACACTCCTGACTTGTGCCTTGTAGATGGTGGACAGGCTTTGGGGAGTCAGGAGGTGAGTTACTCATCGCAGGATTCCTAGCCTCTGACCTGCTCTTGTAGCCACGGTATTTATATTGCTACTCCAGTTCAGTTTCTGGTCAATGGTAGCCCCTAGGATGTTGATAATGGGGGATTCAGCAATGGTAATGCCATTGAATGTCAAGGGAAGATGGTTAGATTCTGTCTTGTTGGAGATGGTCATTGTCCAGCACTTGTGTGGCGCGAATGTTACTTGCCACTTATAAGCCCAAGCCTGGATATTGTCCAAGTCTTGCTGCATTTCTGCATGGACTGCTTCAGTATCTGAGGAGTCACGAATGGTGCTGAACATTGTGCAATCATCCGCGAACATCCCCACTTCTGACCTTATGATTGAAGGAAGGTCATTGATGAAGCAGCTGAAGATGGTTGGGCCTAAGACACTACCCTGAGGAACTCCTGCAGTGATGTCCTGGAACTCAGATGATTGACCTCCAACAACCACAACCATCTTCCTTTGCGCTAGGTATGACTCCAACGAGCAGAGGGTTTCCCCCCTGATTCCCATTGACCTCAGTTTTGCTAGGGCTCCTTGATGCCATACTCGGTCAAATGCTGCCTTGATGTCAAGGGCAGTCATTCTCACCTCACCTTTTAAGTTCGGCTCTTTTGTCCATGTTTGAACCAAGGCTGTAATGAGGTCAGGAGCTGAGTGGCCCTGCCAGAATCCAAACTGAGCATCACTGAGCAGGTTATTGCTAAGCAAGTGCCGCTTGATGGCCCTGTTGATGATACCATCCATCACTTTACTGATGATAGAGAGTGGGCTGATGGGGCGGGAATTGGCCGGGTTGGACTTGTCCTGCTTTTTGTGTACAGGACATACCTGGGCAATTTCTACATTGCAGGGTAGATGCCAGTGTTGTAGCTGTACTGGAACAACTTGGTTAGGAGCACGGCAAGTTCTGGAGCACAGGTCTTCAGTACTATTGCCGGAATATTGTCAGAGCCCATAGTCTTTGCTGTATCCAGTGCCTTCAGTTGTTTCTTGATATCACGCGGAGTGAATCGAATTGGCTGAAGTCTGGCATCTGTGATGCTGGGGACTTCAGGAGGAGACCGAGATGGATCATCAACTTGGCACTTCTGGCTGAAGATTGTTGCAAATGCTTCAGCCTTATCTTTCGCATTGATGTGCTGGGCTCCCCCATCATTGAGGATGGGGATATTTGTGGAGCCACCTCCTCCAGTTAATTGTTTAATTGTCCACCACCATTCACGACTGGATGTGGCAGGACTGCAGAGCTTAGATCTGATCCGTTGGTTATGGGATCGCCTTTCTCTGTCTATCGCATGCTGCTTACGCAGTTTGGCACGCAGATAGTCCTGTGTTGTAGCTTCACTGGGTTGACACCTCATTTTGAGGTATGCCTGGTGCTGCTCCTGGCATGCTCTCCTGCACTCTTCATTGAACCAGGGTTAGTCTCCTGACTTGATGGTAATGATAGAGTGGGGGATATGCTGGGCCATGAGGTTACAGATTGTGGTTGAGTACAATTCTGCTGCTGCTGATGGCTCACAGTGCCTCATGGATGCCCAGTTTTGCATTGCTAGATATTTTCAAAATCTATCCCATTTAGCACGATGGTAGTGCCACACAACACAAAGGAGGGTATCCTCAATGTGAACTTCATCTCCACAATGACTGTGCGGTTGTCACTCCTACCAATACCGACCAAAGAAGTCATTTTGTATCCTGTATTAACTTTTGAATCCTGTATTAAGTAATAAGTAGCAACCCATCA
This sequence comes from Heterodontus francisci, assembly GCF_036365525.1. NCBI lineage: Eukaryota > Metazoa > Chordata > Chondrichthyes > Heterodontiformes > Heterodontidae > Heterodontus > Heterodontus francisci. The sequence goes on along the minus strand of NC_090386.1, from coordinate 45,493,703 downwards.
TGAAACAAATGATTGTAAAAGTAATGAACATTGATTGAGTTATAATTAATGAATCATCAAACATGTTAAAAAGAATGGGTTTTCATTTAACGTTTGTTAAATTTAATCACTGTAAGTCTGTGTGTGTGTGTGAGAAACTTCAGTTTCAGCTAAATGTGTTCCAACAATGGGAGCTTTTAGAATGGTATATCATGGCCTTGTGGAGCCTGACTTTAACAAATGGACAGGCTGTTTAAGATCTGATTAAGGAACAGTGTGAAACCACTCCATTGTAATTTACTGAGCCCAGGTGGCCATTAATGGAAGACATAATTCAGAACCACTTAAATTTGTAACATTTCAAGCCAATTATTAAATTAACAAGAGCCTGACTGTGAGGTGGTGTGATGGTCATCCAGGGGTGAAAAGCAAGTATCTTGTAAGGTTACTTTGTGCAGAAACAATAGAAGACCTCGGAGGTAGAAGCACAGATCAACAGCCAAGTCTATGCCTGATGAGCGACCAAGACAGAAAAGAGAGGACCACGTCACTCTGTGACCAATGCTCGACCAGGGAGCACACCTGCGAGAGCTGTGAAGTTATATTCTCAAGATTGTTAAGTATAATTCTACTTCCAATTGTTAAGTATTATTTTACTCCCAATAAACCTTCTGGACTTATTAATCAAGTATTCTGCTGCCTTAATCGGTTAAGTCTTGCCTGGAGAGATTGTCCGTAATGCACTTTCAGTACATTGCTTTTCAGACACCACATGCCAACTCTGTCCTGTACTGGAGCCAAAAGGGATTCCACTCCCTCATTGTCCAGCTGGTGTGTGACCATAGGCAGAGAATCATGCAGGTCAGCGCCCAGTATCCTGGCAGTAGTCATGTTGTCTTCATTTGAGGCAGTCCGTTATGTCATTTACATTTGAGCCACCACAGCAAACCAAAGGGTGGATACTGGGTGTCTGCTGAAGACATGGGTGATGAATCCAGTGCATAACCCACACATATGAAGGCAACATGCATGCAATGAAAGTCATCCTACCACACAAAATGTGATAGAGCAGACCACCGGCATGCTGAAACAATGCTTCTGCTGCCTGAACTGCTCTGCAGGAGCCCTGCAGTATGCGCAGAGTGATTGTCAAGATTCATCATGGTCTGCTACATACTGCACAATCTCACCATCATGAGGGGACAGCTCTAGCCACCAGCTATATGGAGAGCAGCTCAGAAGTAGGAGAATGAGGAGGAAGAAGTAGAAGAAGAGGAGGAGCGGAGGCAATCTTGACATCCCCTTTCTGGCTTGGTTGTCTGCGAAGAATGTATTCGCATGTAGTATTAGTAACTGCAAACCCAATTTGTCATTCACCATCAGTCTCACACATTACCTTACCTCTGCCACTGATAGCATCATAGAGACATTTACAGCCCAGAAGAAGGCCATTTGGCCCATTGAGTCCAGTCCATACTGACTCTCTACTGAGCAATCCGGTCAGTCCCACTCTCCCACTTGATCCCTGTCGCCCTGCAAGTTTATTTCCTTCAAGCGGATGTCCAATTTCTTTTTGAAATCATTGATTGTCTCTGCTTCCACCACATATGTGGGCAGTGAGTTCCAGGTCATTTCCACCTGCTGTGTGAAAAAGGTCTTCCTCACAATCCCCACCATATCTCTTGCCCAAAACCTTCAACCTGTGTCCCCTAGTCCTTGTCCCATTAGTTATTCAGAACAGTTTTTCCTTGTCTAACTTATCTAGGCCTATCAAATCTCCCTTAATCTCCTTTGATCCAGGGAGAACAACCCCAGTTTCTCCAGCCTAAACTTGTAATTAGAATCCCCCCATTCCCAGAACCAGTCTGGTAAATCTCCTCTGCACCCTCTCAAGGACCCTCACATCCTTCCTAAAGTGTGGTGATCAGAACTGGACACAATACTCTAGTTGGGGCCTAACAAGAGCTTTGTAAAGGTTCACATAACTTCCCTGCTTTTGTACTCAATACCTTTATTTATGAAGCCCTAGATCCCAAATGCTTTACTCATCACTCTCTCAATATGTCCTGCTACCTTCACAGATCGATGCACATACACCCCAGGTCCCTCTGTTCCGGCACACTCTTTAGAACGGTGCCATTAAGTCTATATTCCCTCTCCCTATTCCTTCTGCCAAAATGTATCACCTTACAATTGTCAGTATTAAATTCCATCTGCCCATTCTGCTAGCCTATTTATGCCTGTTGGAGGAATTTCATATCACCCTCACCGTTTACCACTCCTCCAAGTTTGGTATCATCTGCAGATTTTGAGATTCTACTATGTATTCCAAGATCCAAGTCATTTATATATAGCAAAAAAGCAGTGGTCCCAGCGCTAATGCTTGGGGAACACCATCCTCCAGTCTGAAAAGCAAGAATTTACTACGATTCACTGTTTTCTGTCCTTAAGTCAATTTTTTTTATCCAATTGAACACTGATCATCCTATTCCATGAGCCTCAATTTTTTTAACCAGGCTTTTATGTGGTACTTTATTAAATGCTTTCTTAAAATCCATATGAACAACATTCGCCACATTCCCTTCATCTACCTTATCTGTTACTTCACCAAAAAAATTCAGTAAGATTATTCAAGCATTATCTTCCTTTTACAAATCCATGCTGGATATCCTTAATTAACTTTAACCTCTCCAAGCACCTTTTGATTTAGAACCATAGAAATGTTACGGCACAGAAAGAGGCCATTCAGCCCATTGTGTCTGTGCTGGGCAAAGCCCTGTGCTGAATTGATGCCAGAATCTTCGTGCTCCTTGATATTGACTGCTGGCTTTCTCGCAGGCATCCAAGGAACTAATTATTTTGTTGCGCATACCCATCAATATTCTTCTGTAGGCCATCCCATTGAAGTGCTCATCTGAGTCCTCTGCAGCAGACCTCTAGTGAGCCTCGCCTTCCGAGAAGCTGGCACCTGTGCTATCCTTCCCCCTTGCCCTGGTTACAACCAATTCGTATCTGGTGTATCACGATGTGCAGATCCTCTGTCCTATCCTCTAAATTAGACACAATCTCAGAATCTGAGCTGTGGAAGCATCTGTGAATTGAGTAATAATGTGTCTTCATCATCACCATCTCCTTGATGTTCCTCTACTGCCTGATCAGGTTGCAGTTCTTGGGTGTCTGAATGGCGAAAGGCAAAAGGGTAAGGTTGTGATGTGGTGAGTGGGGGAAAGTAAGAACTACATGCTTACACTAACTGCAGCTTGTAAATCAGAAAAGAGTGTGTGATGAGTGGAAGGTAAGATGTGAGAAGGATTAGGTATGGGAATACCATCCGCCTCAATGGTTTCAGCCTTTCTGCTGGCCATGGCTCAGCAATGGGTGCCCTAATAATGGCCAGCATTGTTTCCTCCGTGGGAGTCAGGACACGCAGCCCCACCTGTCCCTTCTGGTTAGCTCCTACTGCCTGCAGTTGTGTGCCGCCTTATCCGAAAAGAGAGAGGGAAGTGTGTCAGTGTGCGTTGTGCAATCTGTTTGGGTTATGTGGCTATCATAGTTGAACGGTTGGCAGTCTGTGCAAGCTGTGAGATGTGGCTTCCAGCAGTACTAAATGCATAAATATGTTGTGGAGCAAATGAATGTTATGTATGAATCCTGATTGATAGAAATTGTTGGTAGGTAAGTGATGGGACTTTGGCGAATTGACAAGTGTATGAGGCTAGTTGTGCATTGTTAGAATATGCCATATTTGTAAATATGCTAATTCACTGACTTTAATCACTCGTGTGAGGTCATTGAACTTCCTGCAGCACAACATGTAGGTCCTCAGGACTTGACTCCTGGCATTGACCTCCATGGCTATCTGCTCCGATAGCCTTTGAGCATGTGCCTGCAGTTACTCCTGGCCCCCTGCAAATACAGGTCTTGGCTCCTATTTTCCACCTCCCTTGAACCCTGATCTTTCCCATGCTTTGCCATTCTTCAATGTTTTACAGGTCAGATTCATTTTCTGCATGACTACCAGCACCTGCTCCAGCAACAATGCACCTCCCCTTTAAAAGATGCAGGGTAGTTTATAGCAGTACAGCCTCGCTTTAACTGGTGTTAGCCACTCGCAATATTGGCCCCCTGTTTGGGTGTCTCGACAACTAACAGCCTTGTTAATACTGGCTGGATGCTGAAATCATTTAAAGCAGCGGGCAGCGGAAAGTTGGTGTGCTTTCTGTGTTGTACTCAACATATGCAGGTTAATCACTCATAGTTATCGTAATCCCTGTCTTCAGGTGATATTGAATTTAGCTACCAGTACCTCAAGAAGCTGCACTGCAACTGTTGTACTGTGACTGAGATGCAGGTCCAACAGGCGGTATAAAAGGCAAATGGTAGGTTGGCCTTCATAGCGAGAGGATTCAAGTACAGGAGCAGGGATGTCTTGCTGCAATTATACAGGGCCTTGGTGAGGCCATACCTGGAATATTGTGTGCAGTTTTGGTCTCCTTATCTGAGGAAGGATGTTCTTGCAATAGAGGGAGTGCAGCGAAGGTTTACCAGACTGATTCCTGGGATGACGGGACTGACGTATGAAGAGAGATTGAGTCGATTAGGATTATATTCGCTGGAGTTCAGAACTGTGAGGGGGGATCTCATAGAAACCTGTAAAATTCTAACAGAACTTGACAGGATAGATGCATGAAGGATGAGTCCAGAACCAAGGGTCATAGCCTAAGGATACGGGGTAAACCTTTCAGGACTGAGATGAAGAGAAATTCCTTCACCCAGAGAGTGGTGAGCCTGTGGAATTCGCTACCACAGAAAGCAGTTGAGGCCAAAACATTGTATGTTTTCAAGAAGGAGTTAGATATAGCTCTTGGGTCTAAAGGGATCAAAGGGTATGGGGCAAAAGCGGGAACAGGTTACTGAGTTGGATGATCAGCCATGATCATGATGAATGGCGGAGCAGGCTCGAAGGGCTGAATGGCCTACTCCTGCTCCTGTTGTCCATGTCTCTATGTGCTGCATGCTTGAAGCAGATCTCCAGGGCACCCCAGCACAAGCACGGTACTGCCACTGGCAGCAAAGGTGAACAATGCCCTCAATTTGTATGCATCAGCATCTATCTGGGCACAGGAGTCATCATGTATGTCTGACACCCCACTGATTCATAGACTATGTGACTAATGTTCTATTCACAATGGACATGCCCATGGACAATGTGCAGCAACACTCTTTCTTTATCTGAGCAGAATCCTTAGATCGAACACCTTGAACACCTGTGGCAATCCTTGTGCCTCCATGAAATCTAAGGGATATATAGTTTTTCAATGTGCAGCTTGAATGTCACTTAACAGCCTTCAGCCATAGACAATCAGACCTTGATATTTATTCAGAGATGTGTTAGGAGTTGGACGGGCAGGGGTGCGATATCAGTCAGTACTCAATGAGCTGCCTCCTCTTCTACAGGCCCAGTCTGCCTCTGCTCAGGTTCAGGTGGAGCAGAACTGGCACAGCCCTCACAGGTTCCAATACCCAGAGGTTGTCGGCCAAGTTCACCTCAGGAGTCAGACCAGGGTTCAAAGCAGCCTGCCTCTACCTCTCCTGAAGCCACAGGGGTTGCACCACGTAGGAAAGGCATTGAAAGGAAAAGAAAAGCTTTGTAGTTCACCGAGACTATTCACATGAGTGGTTATGAAAATGTTGTGCTACTAAGTTTCATTTATTCATACGAATAAAATGTATTAAGGTGCACTACTTTCCTGTGTTCACCATTCTTGCCTGCCAAGTACCAACTCTGGTTTCCGGTTATATAAAAGCAAAATACTATGGATGCTGGAAATCTGAAATAAAAACAGAAAGTGATGGAAATACTCAGCAGGTCTGTGGAGTGAGAAGCAGAGTTAACGTTTCAGGTCAGTGACCTTTCATCAGAACTGGCAAAGGGGACCCGAGCAGCATTATAAGAAGCTGATCTGGTGTCTGCATCTTCATCTACCTCCTCTTCCTCTCCATTGGAATCCTCATCAGGTGAAGAGTGTTGAATGACTTGTTCCTCCTTCACCTCAAGTCCTCGTTGTTGCACTATGTTGTGAAGATCACATCACACAAGCATTAATCTATAGACCCTTGCTGGGTGGGTATTGAAGCTTGCCTCGAGATCTGTGCAGGCACGTGAAGTGCATTTTGAGCATGTTGGAGATTTACTCAGTGCCACATCCGGTTATATGTCTCGTGTCGTAGTGCTCTTGGTGTTCATTGGTGGGGTTTCTCGGGGTTATCATCAGCCAGGTTTTGTCAGCTAGTAGCTACCCCTTTAAGGGTGGTTCCAGAGATGGACAAGTTGGGGAATTTAGACTGCAGCAATATGAAAGCATCATGGCAGCTCCCAGGGAATCTGGCACAGACCTGCATGAAACTTTTCTTGTGGTTACACACCAGCTGAACATTGATGGAATGAAATTCCTTATGGTTGGCAAATGCTCGTGGTTGTTCAGATTGCCATATATTTGCTATCAATGGCCCCTGTGGGAAGCCAGCCATAAACATAAAGTTCAGTGTCCACTCATTGTGAGTACTGGCATCACAGGGGAAGTGTTCATGTCTCCCAGCTATGGCAATCAGTGACCTGCTTAATGTATTGATATGCAACCAACTGTGAAATGCTCAATATATCTCTGGTAGCACCCTGGAAGGAACCAAAAGCAAAAATATTGAGGGTGGTAGCGGGTCTTCTTCTAGGAGGCTGAAGATGTCAATGACCACCTGCGGTGACAACCTCAGCCTACAGAAGGACTGTACTTTCATGAGGCAAAAAAAGCTGAGCCTCTGTATGCCCTGTTATATGGGTAGTGCCTTCTGCAAGCTCAACTCCCCTGTTACTCCCATCTCTGTTGTCCCCCTGTAGCTTTCTCCACAGCATGCCCTTGCTGAGTGTCTTCTTATCTGAAATCCACTAAAAAGCATGGATGATATCATCTATCCTGATGTTCTCCATGTCGACGTCATCATTGTTAGCCCCTCGAAACAAGGATGACATCTGTGTCCTCAAGTGACTCAGCAGGCCAATCATAGAAACACAGGCCTTTGTGCAGAGAGGACAAGTAATGCCCTGAGGGAGGGTGGTTCTAGAGCCAGCGTCCTGCTGTCTCTCCTTCCGCTTTCTGTGTCAACAAGTCCCAAACTGTACAAATAAGTTGCCCACAACAAGTACTCTCACTAAACTGTTTCCCACAGCGCCGGAGCACTGAGCCTTTATTCACATCAGGACACCTAACTGTTAACCATCCCAATGCAGAGCCATTCAATCTCAAAGAGCAAAGGGGAAGGTCTGTTAGACAGTGGAGGACAGGATTGACTAAATAACAAAAGTGATGATAGTGAAAGGAGAAAGGGCTGGTAATGGGATGATCAAGAAACAAAGGATGAGTCCAGAGGAAGTGTAAATAGTTACAACAGAGTAGCCAAGGGGGAGAAAAGCATGGAAAATTTAACAAAGAGTGGAGGGCTCCTGTGGCCCAGGAATTTGACAGAGAAAAGTGGGTAAGATTACAATGTTGTCTGCTAGGATATCATAATTAATGAGACCTGCGAACTTCAGTCAAACATCACTACTACCAGGCACATGCAGACAGGACATCAAAGAATATCACAAGCATCTAAAGCAAAGCTGCAGCTGTTTTGACTGGTTAAAAGGTGAGATGCAATAGAGAACTGCAAAAGTATCTCACGTCAGTATGGTATGCTGTATGTTGCATGATTTTGCATTGCAAAGAGCCTTCCCTGATGGATACAAAGCCAAAACAAAATGAAAAAAGCCCCATGAGCAGGAAAGCATGGAAAAACCTTAGGTATGCTTTTATTGACAAAGCTTTCTAACTAAGTCAGCTATGGCCCCAGTAGATAAACTGCCCGATTCAATGGCCAATTATTTCCTAACTGCTATTGACCAATGATGCACCTCAAATACCATTCATGCTCTTCCTTCCCTCCATTGAACCAATAGCAGACAATGGCAAGAACACTTTCTGAATACAAAACTAGTTAAGCACTACAAAATATTTATTCGTGAGTGTGTCTCTTCTCAAATGCATGATTTATCTGCTCCAAAAACCTAATCATCTGCTCTGTGCATGCATTCCCTCAGACTGAAATCAGTGAGGGGGTTACATGTTAAATGTCCGTTGAAGCCTGTTAGGACTGAATCAGCCCTCTGCCACCTTCAGCCAGGACCTGCAATCATTCAACAATAAGATGTACCACGTCTGCAATAGCTGAATGAAGTAGAGAAAGCACTAGCCTTAAGAATGTAACTTTCTGAGCAGAGTATTTGGAAGGGATGGCAGGCAATTGATTTAATCAATCACCATCCAAGGTCGCAAACACTCCTTCCAGGTGAAGCAGCAATTTACTTGTACTTCCTTCAATTTAATATACTGTATTCGCTGCTCACAGTGTGGTGCCTCTATACTGGGGAGACCAAACGCAGATTGGGTGACCGCTTTGCAGAACACCTCTGCTCAGTCTGAAAGCATGACCCCGAGCTTCTGGTCGCTTGCCATTTCAACAGCTCCCCCCCTGCTCTCACGCCAACATTTCTGTCTTTGGCCTGCTCCAGTGTTCCAGTGAACATCAATGCAAGCTCGAGGAGCAGCACCTGGTCTTTCGATTAGGCACTCTACAGCTTTGCGGACTGAACATTGAGTTTAATAACTTCACAGCATGACTGGCCTTTTTTTATATGTTTATTTTTTTAATTTTATTTTATTTTACTTAAATTTTTTAACCATGTTCCTGTTTTTCATGTGGACAGAGCTGCTCATTGTTCCACTATTAATACTCTCTCTGGACTAATGCTTTGTTTTTCACCACAAACATTAACACACTCTTTGCCTTTGTCCCAGGACAGCTTAGTTAGTTAAACTCTCCTGCTCTCTGCCCTATCACATACCTTCCCTTTTTGTTCTCTTCCCCACCATCACCTGCTCACCTCCCCACCACCACCCGCTCACTCCCCCACCCCTGCCACCTCCGCACCCCCACCCCCAAACCCCCCACGCTACCCCCACCCCACCCCACACCTCCCCCTGCCCCCTGGTTGAGCAAACTGACCATAGCGCAATGGTGCAGGGGACTATTCAAGTGGGGGGAGTAAAAAGGAATGTAGTTGTAGTCGGGGACAGTATAGTTAGGGGGATAGATTCTGTTCTCTGCAGCCAAGAGCATGAGTCCTGATGCCAGGGTTAAGGACACCTCCTTAGAGCTGGAGAGGACCTTGGAGTGGGTGAAGAAGGATCCAGTTGTCGTGGTGCATGTGGGTACCAGTGATATAGGTAGAACTAAGAAAGAGGTTCTGCTGGGGAGCATTTTTCTTTGTCCTTTCATGGGATGTGGGCATCGCTGGCAAGGTCAGCATTTGCTGCTCCTTCCTAAGTGCTTTTGAGAAGGTTGTGGTGAGCTGCTTTCTTGAACCGCTGCAGTCCATCTGGTGCCCCATAGTGCTGTTAGGAAGGGAGTCCCAATATTTGATCCAGAGACAGTGAATGAACGGCAGTATAGTTCCAAGTCAGGGTGGTGTGTGGCCTGGAGAGGAACTTGCAGGTGGTGATGTTCCCATGCGTCTGCTGCCCTTGTCCTTCTAGGTATACAGGCTGTGGATTTGGAAGGTGCTGTCTCTGCTCTTTAACATGAGTTTGTAGAATGCTTTTGAGATAGTTTCCTGGAGCAATATGTTGTCGAACAAAATAGGGATAAAGCTATTTTAAATCTAGTATTGTGCAATGGGGCAGGGTTAATTAGTAATGTTATAGTAAAAGTCAACTGGCAAACAGCAATCATAATATATTGAATTGCACATTAAGTTTGAAAATGACATACGCCAATCACAAACAGGAATCTTAAGCTTAAACAAAGCCAATTACGTAGGTATGAGGGGAGAGCTGGTTATCTTGCTTGGGTAAGTCGACTAAAAGTATGGAGTTAAATAAACAATGGAAACATTTAAAGAAACAATTCAAAATGTTCAATAAAAATGCATTCCATTGAAAAAAAAACTCAGCAAGGAAGATCCATCTGTGGCTTACTAAGGAGGTTAAGGATAGTATTAGATTAAAAGAAAAGACTTATAATGTTGCAAAGAACAGTAGTAAGTCTGAAAATTGGTAATGCTTTAGAAACCAGCAAAGGGCCACTAAGAAGTTGATAAAAAGGGAAAAAATAGAATGAGAGTAAACTAGCTAGGAATATTAAAAACAGATTGTAAAAGAGTTTACAAGTATATAAAAAGGAAGCGAGTAGCTAAAGTAAACAGTGGTCTCTTAGAAGCAGAGACAGGAGAAATGGGGAATAGGAAATGGCAGAGACATTGAATAAATGTTTCATGTCTATCTTCACAGTAGGAGACACAAGTTGCATACCAGAAATAGAGGGTAACCTAGGAGCTTATAAGAGAGAGGAAATTAGAGCAATTAATGTCAGCAGAAAACAAGTACTGGAGAAACTCAAGGGCCAGAATTTTACATTGGGTGGGAGGCCCTGCCCATGGGCCAAAAAGCCAGGCCTGGGGTGGGACTTCTACCTCCTTGAGGCCAATCAGCGGGCCAGCAGTTCTTAGTTCCAGCAGCGCACCAGGAGCAGTGGCCACTGCTAGCACTACACCCAGCCAACGGCAGCAATAGGAAGGACAGCCCTGGAACTAAGGTAGGTTTTTGGGACCTCGCCAGAGACAATTGGCCGGGTCCCGGTGAGGCAAAGGGGTCATGTGCGGGCAGAGCAGGACGGGAGTGTTGTCCAGTGGGGGCAGTTGGGCCGTGCGGGGGTCCTCCATGGGGCACAAGGTACCCAATCATGAGGCCCCCCCCCCAGTCCACAAGAAGGCCACCAGGTTTTGTCTGGCGAACGTGCCTGGGGCCTTTGCCACCGTGGGTAAAATGTCAGCGGTGGCGGAAGGAGGCCCGTAATTGGCAGTTAATTGACCATTTAAGGGTCTTAATTGGCCTGGGGTGGGTGGGCCATTTCTCACCACTGCCACCCTGTGTGAAATTGCAGCGGGGGTGGGAAGGCATCGGGAACAGCCTCCCTCCCCCCGTCTCACACTCAGTTTTACGGTTCCCCCACCCACAACCAGCCAGCTCGTTGGGGGGCCATAATATTCCAGCCAACGGACTAAAATCCAACAAATACTCAGGACCTGATGGACTACCTCCTAGGGTTTTGAAAGAGATAGCTGCAGACAGAGTGGATGCACAGTTATGATTTTCCAAAATCCCCTATAGTCTGGAATTGGAAGTTATCAAATGTAACATTGCTAGTCAAGAAAGGAGCGAGAGAGAAAACAAGGAACTAGAGGACAGTTAGTCTGACATCAGTCACTTGGAAAGTGCTGGAATCTATTATTAAGGACGTATTAACAATGCACTTAGAAAAGCATCATATGATTAGAGCAAGGCAACATGGTTTTATTAAAGGGAGATCCTGTTTGACAAATTTATTAGAGCATTTTGAGGATGTAACTAGTAGGGTAGATAAATGGGAAACAGGAGATGAAGTTTACTTGGATTACCAAAAGGCATTCGATAAGGTGCCAAGATAAGAGCTTATGAAGTTGGGGGTAATATTATTCACAGAATAGAGGATTGGTTAACAGACAGGAAACGTAGAGTAGGGATAAATGAGACATTTTCAGGTTGGCAAGCTGTGACTCGTGGAGTGCTGCAAGGATCAGTGCTGGAGCCTCAGCTATTTACAATCTACATTAATAACTGAGATGAAGAGATAGAGAGTAATATTTATATTATTTTATATTTAGAGATACAGCACTGAAACAGGCCCTTCAGCCCACCGCGTCTGTGCCAACCATCAACCACCCATTTATACTAATCCTACATTAATCCCATTACCCTCTCACATCCCCACCTTCCCTCAATTCCCCTACCACCTACCTATACTAGGAGCGATTTATAATGGCCAATTTACCTATCAACCTGCAAGTCTTTGGCTGTGGAAGGAAACTGGAGCACCCGGCGAAAACCCACACAGTGACAGGGAGAACTTGCAAACTCCGCACAGGCAGTACCCAGAATCGAACCCGGGTCGCTGGAACTATGGGGCTACAGTACTAACCACTGCACCACTGTGCTGCCCCATCTAAGTTTGCTAATGATACAAAGCTAGGTGGGAATGCAAGCTGTGGGGAGGGCACAAAGAGGCTGCAAAAAGATATAGACAGGTTAAGTGAATGGGCAACAAGGTGGCATATGGAGTATAATGTCTGGAAGTGGGAGGTTATTCACTTTGGACGCAAGAATAGAAAAGCAGAATATTTTTTTAAAGGCGTGAAGCTTGTTAATGTTCATGTTCAGAGAGATTTGGGTGTACTTGTGTAAGGAACACCAAAAGTTAACATGCAGGTACAGCAAGCAACTAGGAAAGCAAATGGCATGTTGTCCTTTATTGCAAGGAAATTGGAGTACAAGAATAAAGAAGTCTTGCTACAATTATATGGGACTTTGGTGAGGCCATACTTGGAACACTGTGTGTAATTTTGGTCTCCATATTTAAGGAAGGATATACTTGCATTGGAGCTGGCAGTACAGAGAAGTTGACTGGATTTGTCCCTAGGATGAGAGGGCTATCCGATGATGAGAGGCTGAGTGAATTGGGTCTTTATTCTCTGGAGTTTAGAAGAATGAGAGGTGCTCTCTTTGAAACATTCAAGATTCTGAAGGGGCTTTACAGAATAGATATGGAGATGTTGGCCAGGATTTTATTCTGGAGACAGGGGTCGTGGCATCTGGGAAAAGCGACCCCGGGATCCCCACGTCTCCTCTTCTCCTGAAGGTCTGCCAAATCTAGTGCCAATCAGGCACTTAAGTGGACAGTGGCAGGCCTTCCATCGGATCAAGGACCCCGTCGCCAGAAGTCCTGCCCTTGAATAGCTGCAGGCCAATCAGAGGCAGGCAGCTGCAGCACCACCACAGAGGTGGTGGCTGCTGCTGGAGCAGAACCTACCGGAGACTGAGGAGCATTGCTGGACCCAGGCCACAGGTAGGTCAGGGTGGGAGGAGTCTCACAGGGTGGGTGTTGTGGGGAAGGGGTATGTAGGAGGGTCAGTAGCAAGGGCAGGAGGTGTCTTTCAATGGGCCCCACCTTCCTGATGCTAGGCACTCTGTGCCTTTTAACAGGGGAGCCCCCCCACCCCCAACCAAACACAGAGCTGAGAAGCAGTCTGCACGATTTTTCATGCCATGCTTCCTGTGTGGTGACAGGGTCACCCGCCACATGGCTTATTGTGGCTGCAGCAGGAAGCGGCCCGCAACTGGGGGGGTTTATTGCCCAGTTAAGGGCCTCAATTGGTGGAAGGGTGGGAAGGCTGTTGACAGGTCTTCTCACCCCGGACTAAATTTTGGCGGAGGCGGGATGGTGGTGGGAATCCTTACCCCACCACCATCCCACCTGATTTTATACTTCCCCGCCTCCAAACACGCTGTGGGGAGGGCATAAAATTTCTCCCGTTGTTTCCCCTGGCTGGGGAATCTAGAGCAAGGGGGCACAGTTTTAGGATAAGGGGCTGATCATTTACAACTGAGATGAGGAGAAATTTCTTCACTCGAAGGATTGTGAATCTTTGGAATTCTCTACCCTAGAGGGTTGTGGATGTGAAATCATTGAATATCTTTAAGGCTGAGATAGACAGTGTTTTGGTCTCTTAGAGAATTAAGGGATATTGGGAGCGGGTGGGAAAGTGGAGTTGAAGCCCAAGACCAACCATGATCATATTGAGTGGCAGAGCAGGCTCAACAGGCCATATGATCTGCTGCTGCTATTTATTTTCTTGTTATGTAAGTGGAAATTTGGTCCAATTTTGCAATGGCAGAGTCTAAGAATCCTTTTGAGAACACAGAAATGAGAAAGATGAATTAACCACTGAGCTCAGGCTATGTTAGGCATAGAATGGCTATCAAACGGGGTGTTAATCCTCTGTTTTATTGCTGAAGACTGTTAAGAATATCTCTGAGCTGCAATAAGCACAGCTTGTTCCCTATAGCCTCCTGTTTCCTCCTCATAGCCAAAGACATTGTACTTAGTTCATCCCCCTCAGAAAGATGAAAAGTTGAATGAAGAACTTCTGGCTTGAGTTTGAGCTCAATACATTCAGCTAGCCATCTTTTATGAAAAGGTAGAATGAGAATATTGGAGATGATCCAAACCTGTAATCAACAGCTTTGCTTAAATGCTATAATTATTTAGCACTTGGTGTTAGGTTGGCTTGGTGGATCACACCTTTTACTCTGTAGAGCTTCTAGCTCTGCTCCCAGAATTGAGCACATAATCTAGATTGACACTTCAATGTAGTAATGTTGCATTAGGAGTGCCATCTTTTGAGTGAGATATTGAACAGACACCCACATGCCTATTCTGGTGGATGAAAACATTCCAACATATTATTTGAAGAAAAGCAAAGAGTTTCACTGATTTCCTGATTAATATTTATTCCTCAACCAATATTACCATAAAAGCAGATTAGCTGGTCATTCATCTAATTTTCTATTTGTGGGATCTTGCTATATGGAAATTGATTGCTGAATTTGCCTATGTAACAGAGAATACAGTTCCAAAGAAATCTTGCCACTGCTTTCCTCTTTTGCTCTCCTTGCTCCCTGCTTTCTTTCTTTCATCTCTCTCCTCTCCTCTCTTCTTTCTTTTCTTTCTTGTGCTCTCTCTTTCTTTTCTCCTGCTCTTTCTCTTGCTTTCTTTTCTCCTGCTCTCTTTTCTCTCTTTCCTCCCTCTTGGTCTCTTCTCTCCTGTTTCTCACTTTTCTTCCTCTCTAATTTTTATCCCTTATCTCAGTCTTCCATGTTTCTTTCTTTCTCTCCTCCCCCACCCCTCATTCCAAAGGCACATAATAACCTTTATTGAAATTGTTCAAACCCATGTCACATAGGACTGCTAGACATCAGAGTGAGGACATTTTCAGCCATCAGTCTGAGCTAGATTTGAATTCAATCCTCAGAAGTGAAAGGAAATTAAACCCACAGTGTCAATTGATTATTTTGAATGTGTACTTCAACTTACTTCACTTTTTTTCTATGATAATTTATAATGTAAATTTTATTGCTAAGTTCATGTTCATTGTAAATAGCAGTATATCATCATTTTTGATGTGATAATTATCAGATTGTCAGCAGTGTGCATTGTGTTTTGGGTTTAAAAAATTATCGTCAATCATTGATGTTGTTTGACTTGAATTAAAATAATACATGTCAGCAGGCTATTATGAAGCAACAGGAGCAATATATATTTCACAATATTTTCAGGAATTATATCTTCCATATATGATTTATGAGTTAATTGTAATTTTTAAATTGTTCAACAATGTATTTTTTCAGTTAACTTCAAAGTTTTTTTTATAAATGTTGTCATATATATATATATTAAGATCCAAGCTAGCTGACAAGTTGCACCTGAAACTGATTTCCATTGAATCTGCAGTGAATATTGAGCAGAGTGAGTCTTGCTGTGAAGCAGGTTTAGCAGAGGAAAGGCAGATTAACGTTTACTGTATTTTACTGAAGCTTCGTAGAGTTTTAAGTTGGACTTCAGATGAGTAGCTGATTCTTATATTGATAACTTCCCTCGTGATTACGTTGATGAACAATACTGTCAGTCATTTCCAGCCAACAAAAAAAGTAATACTTTAATAGAGTAAAAATACCTCACAGCCATCTTTTTAGTAAACAGCTGAGTGTTAATGTAGTGGGGACAGGTTACATAAATTTGGCTTGAAACCCCTTGAATATTCAAGATTGTGGAGTGATCTGATCACAGTGTTAAAAAAATTGATAGGTTAGATAAGAAAAAATTATTTTTTCTCATGGAAGAATCAAGAACAAGGTGTCATAATCTTCAGGAACAATATCAGGAAACATTTTTTTCACACAAAGGGTGGTAGAAATTTGGAACTCTCTCCCCAGAAGCTGTGGATGCTGGGATAATAGGAGCTATCGAGACTGAGAATCATAGATTTTTTGTTAGATAATGGTATCAAGGAATATGGAGCAAAGGTGGAAAATGGAGTTGGCCTCCAGCTTAACCATCATCTCATTGAATGGTGGAGCAGGCCCAAAAGGGTGTATGGCCTAATATTTGTTCCATATGCTGTTAGCTGCAGTGATTTTTGAGGAAAAAAGTTGAAAAAAAAAGCTTTTTAGAAGGCCACAGACTTCATGAATTGTTTTTGGGTTAAGAGTGAATGGCAGATGCTAAGTTAGTCTAATGGTGACCATGAAACCATTGTTAATTGTTGTAAAAACCCATTTGGTTCACAAATGTCCTTCAGGGAAGGAAATCTGCTGTCCTCACCTGGTCTGGTCTACATGTGACTCCAGACCCACAGCAATGTGGTTGACTCTTAATTGCCCTCTGAAATGGCCTAGCAAGTCATTTAGTTCAAAGGCGATTAGGGATGGGCAACATATGTTGGCCCAGTCAGCGACGCCCACATGCCACAAACAAATAAAAAAAAAGTTTGGGAGGTGGAGAGTATCTAGGAATGAGCAGAGGGAAGCTGTCATTTCTGACTATTGTGGCCATTACGACAAAGCTATTATGAGATGATTTAGATTCAAGTGCTACTATGAAATTAAATTTAACTACAAAGAAGTTAAATCCTCTGAAGGGAAGTGGTAGGAGAGCCAGAGTTTTTGGAATTCTGCTTTTTTCATACCATTTCAAAGTGAGATAAAAAGAAATCCATTAGACCTTCTGTAGACCATCCACAGTCACTTTATGAGAATGGTTATTCATTTGGGAACAGAAGGAGGTAGTTCCTAGGTGCCCTCAACAAGGAGGGTGGGAGCCAATTTATCTGGCGGTTTTACTGGCCAATCTCTGGACACAAGTGGGTCAGAGGCAATGTTCCCTGTAAGCTGCATGTCTGTGCAGCAACCCGAATGTCCCCGCACAGGCGATACACAAGTCGACCCCTTTAAGATACCGCGCATGCATGGATCTCACTTAAAGAGATCACCTGTGCATTCCAAAAAGAAATTAGTAGGAGGGTTAGTCAGAGGTCAAGTTGCTGGCTTTGGATCAGCTTTGGATTAGGGATATACATGGTCTAGTTCAGTTTATAGATGATGTGTTGTGGAAGACAGCCAGAAAGTGATCAAGTTTTTCTTTACAGCACGTCAGGATCAGAGGAATATCTGACCATAAAAGTGATAGTTACCCCACTAGTTTTGTGACTGAGAGTAATTAAGGGTTAGTTTTATCTAAAGTCTAGTATTTCTTTTATTTAGCAAATTAACTTAACAGTTGCTGTTTGGGTTGGAGAAGGTGAGTTTTAGACCAGCTTTAAACAGAGTTCACTCAGGCTCTGTTTGCAGCTGCACCTTGTTAATCAGATAACTGGCTTAAACCAGTTTTCAGGGGCTAGAGTCAGAGAGTATAAAAGTGGCCCATCTTACAGTGCTGACTTCGTTTGCACTGGAGTGCTGACTTGGGTTGCAATAGAGAGCTAAAGTGGGAGTTTTGTGACTGAGGGAGTTCCGTGAGGAGGGAGCGAGGAGCTCCTTTCATTTCCTACCTGTCCTCAAAGAACGTGAGGGGAGCCGAGAGTTTCCAAAGAGCACAACTGACTGGTGGGTATTTTTCAAGCTGGATTGAATTGTAAGTCATTGTTTTAGCAAGACTTAATTGTTTTTTAAAATTATAATCTTCTATAGCTTTAAATTTAAAGGGTTTACTCATGGCAGGAGAGCTTAAAGCCATGGTTTGCTCCTCTTGTTGCATGTGGGAATCCGGGAACATTTCCAGTCCCCGGGACCAGCATGTGTGTAGGAAGTGTGTCCAGGTGCAGCTCCTGGAAGCTCGGGTATCAGAGCTGGAACGGCGGCTGGAAACACTGTGGAGCATCCGCGAGTCTGAGAGCATCATGGATAGCACGTTTAGAGAGGTGGTCACCCCGCAGCTGAAGGGACTTAAGGAAGGAAGGGAATGGGTGACCACCAGGCAGTCCAAGAGAATCAGGCAGGTAGTTCAGGAGTCCCCTGGGGTCCTGCTTGCAAATCGGTATTCCATTTTGGAGGCTGATGAGGCTGGTTCCTCCAGGGTGTGCGGACAGAGCCAAGCTTCTGGCACCACAAGCAGCCTGTCTGCACAGGAAGGGGGAAAGAGAGCAAGACCAATAGTAATAGGGGATTCTATAGTCAGGGGAACAGATAGTTGCTTCTGTGGCCATCAACGTGAGTCCAGGATGGTGTGTTGCCTCCCTGGTGCCAGGATCCGGGATGTCACTGAACGGCTGCAGGGCATCCTGAAGGGGGAGGGTGATAAGGCAGAGGTCATGGTACATGTTGGTACCAATGACATAGGTAGAAAGAGGGATGCGGTCTTGCATCAAGAATTCGGGGAGTTAGGAAGCAGACTAAAAAGCAGGACCTCTCGGGTTGTAATCTCTGGATTACTCCCAGTGCCACGTGCTAGCGAGTATAGAAATAGGAGAATAGCACAGATGAATGCGTGGCTTAAGAGTTGGTGCAGGAGGGAGGGTTTTAGATTCCTGGACCACTGGGACCATTTCTGGGGAAGGTGGGACCTGTACAAGAGGGACGGTCTACATCTGAACCAGAGGGGGACTAACATCCTTGCTGGCGGGTTTGCTAGTGCTGTTGGGAGGAGTTTAAACTAATTTGGCAGGGGGAGGGGATGCAGACTCCTAGCAGAATAGGGACACAGCTAAGCACAGGAAAGAAAACAAGTCAGAGGGAATATAGCGGAAGTAAGTTTCAAGGGAGTAAGACCAGGATGGAAGGCCTCTACTTTAATGCCAGGAGTATTGCAGATAAAACGGATGAGTTAAGGGCAATGATTGACACATGGAATTTTGATATAGTAGCCATCACGGAGACATGGTTGAGGGATGGGCAGGATTGGCAGCTCAATATCCCGGGATATAGAATCTTCAGGCGAGACAAAGAAGGGGGTAAAAGAGGAGGGGGCATTGCAATATTAGTTAAGGAGTCAGTTACTGCAGTAAGGAGAGATGATATCTTGGAGGGGGCATCAAATGAAGCTTTATGGGTAGAGTTTAGGAATAAAAAAGGGACAACCACATTGCTAGGTGTTTATTATAGACCCCCAGATAGTCAGCGGGAAATTGAGGAGCAAATATGAGCGCAATTTGCTGAGGTGTGTAAAAATAATAGGGTAATTATATTCAGTGATTTCAACTTTCCCAACATTAATTGGGATAGTCATCGTGTTAAGGGCTTAGATGGAATGGAGTTCTTAAAATGTATACAGGAGAACTTTTTAGCTCAATATGTAGAGGATCCAACAAGGGAGGGTGCAGTGCTGGACCTAATTCTGGGGAATGAAGCCGGACAGGTGGTTGATGTGTTGGTGGGGGAGCATTTTGGTGATAGCGACCATAACATGGTACAATTTAAGCTTGTTATGGAAAAAGAAATAGACAAGTTGCAAAAAAAGGTTTTGGATTGGGGAGAGCGAATTTTAGTAAAATAAGGCAGGATCTGGCCAAGGTAGACTGGAAAGAGTTACTTGTCGGGAAATCTACAGAAGAGCAGTGGGGGGCATTCAAAAAGGAAGTGGAGACGGTACAGGCCCAACATGTTCCCTCTAGGGTAATAGGTAGGAGCAACAAGCCCAGAGAACCATGGATGACCAGAAACATTCAGGGTATGATGAGAAGGAAAAGAGAGGCTTTTAGCAAATACAAGGAGAGCAAATCAATGGAAGCATTGGTGGAATACAGAAAGTGTAGGATGGCGCTTAAGAAAGCAATTAGGAGAGCAAAGAGGGGATATGAGAAAGCTCTGGCTGGTAAAAGTAGGGAAAATCCCAAGATATTCTATAAGTATATCAATGGGAAGAGGATAACCAGGGAAAGAGTAGGAACCATGAGGGACCAAGGGGGAAATTTGTGGGTGGAGCCAGAGGACATTGGTAGGGTGTTGAATGAATACTTCACATCTGTCTTCACCCAAGAGAATGAGGATGTTGATATGGAACTTAGAGAGAGAGACTGTGAGGTTCTTGAGCAAATTGTCATAGGGAGTGACAAGGTATTGGAGGTTTTGGAAGGCTTAAAAGTGGATAAATCTCCAGGCCCGGACGATTTGTGTCCCAGGATGCTGTGGGAGGTGAGGGTGGAGATTGCAGGGGCTCTGACTCTAATTTTTAATTCCTCTCTGGCCACAGGGGAGGTGCCAGAGGACTGGAGAACAGCTAATGTGGTCCCACTATTTAAGAAAGGTTGTAGAGATAAGCCAGGGAACTACAGACCAGTGAGTCTCACGTCAGTGGTAGGGAAACTATTGGAGAAAATTCTGAAGGAGAGAATCTATCTTCACTTGGAGAGGCAAAATTTGATTAGGAATAGTCAGCATGGCTTTGTCAGAGGGAGGTCATGCCTAACAAATTTGATTGAATTTTTTGAGCATGTGACCAGGTGTGGAGATGAGGGTAGTGCAGTTGATATAGTTTACATGGATTTCAGAAAAGCCCCACAAGGTCCCACATGGGAGACTTATCAAGAAAGCAAATGCACATGGGATACAAGGTAACTTGATAAGGTGGATTCAAAATTAGCTTAGCTGTAGGAGACAGAGAGTGATGACAGATGGCTGTTTTAGTGACTGGAAGCCAGTGTCCAGTGGCGTACCACAGGGATCTGTGCTGGGTCCCCTATTGTTTGTCATTTATGCAAACGACATAGATGACTATGTGGGGGGTAGGATCAGTAAGTTCGCGGATGACACAAAGATTGGCCGAGTGGTTAACAGTGAGGTGGAGTGTCTTAGGTTACAGGAAGATATAGACGGGATGGTCAAATGGGCAGAAAAGTGGCAGATGTAATTTAACGCTGAAAAGTGTGAGGTGATACACTTTGGAAGGATTAATGTGACACGGAAGTATTCAATGAATGGCCTGACACTGGGAAGTTCCGAAGAACAAAGGGACCTTGGCATGTTTGTCCATAGATCTCTGAAGGCAGAAGGGCAGGTTAATAGGGTGGTGAAAAAGGCATATGGGACACTTGCCTTTATCAATCGAGGCATAGATTACAAAAGCAGGGAGGTCATGTTGGAATTGTATAGAACTTTGGTAAGGCCACAGCTGGAGTACTGCGTGCAATTCTGGTCGCCACATTATAGGAAGGATGTGATTGCATTGGAGGGTGTGCAGAGGCGATTCACCAGGATGTTGCCTGGGATGAAATATTTAAGCTACGAAGAGAGGTTGGATAGGCTTGGGTTGTTTTCACTGGAGCAGAGAAGACTGAGGGGTGACCTGATCGAGGTGTACAAGATTATGAGGGGCATGGACAGGGTGGATAGGGAGCAGCTGTTCCCCTTATTTGAAGGGTCAGTTACGAGGGGTCACAAGTTTAAGGTGAGGGGCAGGAGGTTTAAGGGGGATTTGAGGAAGAACTTTTTTACCCAGAGGGTGGTGACGGTCTGGAATGCACTGCCTGGGAGGGTGGTAAAGGCAGGTTGCCTCACATCCTTTAAAAAGTACTTGGTACGTCATAACATTCAAGGCTATGGGCCAAGTGCTGGCAAATGAGATTAGGTAGACAGGTCAGGTGTCTTTAATGCATTGGTGCAGACTCGATGGGCCGAAAGGCCGCTTCTGCACTGTATTATTCTGTGATTCTGTGATTCTAGTCTGATATGTTCTTTATTTTCTTTGTTACAAGGAATGATATTAAATTAAATCAAACTATAGTGAGAGTTATCATAAATATTCTCCACATTCACTTCAGAGCTGTTTGTTGATTTACATTTAGCCTCTTTTCAAAGAGTTAATCAATCTGTCATTCAGATGATTGGAGTAGCACTTGTGGATGCATGTTCAAAATTACAGTATTCAAAGGGAGAGGAAACATAAAACAACAACAGATAAATGGTTAACTTAAAAGAGGGAAATCCTAGAATGTCTGTACCATAATGCAAGTTTGAACGGGGGTTCAGAATAAAATCTTGAATTTAAACATCTGTACAAATGGATTTAAAAAAAGTGCTGATGTAAAAATGCATAGTAAGGAAAAGAATGATAATTTTGTTAATCTTAAATCTTATAATTTTTCGGTGTCATTGTAAAATCTACTGTTTAACTCAATGAAACATTTGGCTAATTTAATATTTGTAGCTGGTGAGATTGGTCCAGTCCCCGTAAAACTATTTATGCTGGTGAATGGAAGTTAGAGTCATATAGTTATACAGCACAGAAACAGGCCCTTTGGCCCATTGTGTCCGTGCCAGCCATCAAGCACCTAGCTATTGTTGTTTAAAACTTCTTTTCTCTGCTTCTCCCTCTCCCAATCCTAATTATGAGAAAGAGAGAGAGAGAGTGAGGCAGCTGGGTGTTGTTTAGACTCACATCTCTAATTATTAGAGAGAGTGAGAGAGGAAGAGAGAGAGATAGAGACAAGTGGAGTAGAGAGAAGTACAATATACTAGCTACTTGTGAGGCTAAGGACTGTTGGAAGGACAGCTGGAATGTAAATTATGGCGCCTTGGGGCAGGAGGCTGTCCAAAGCCGAGGTGTGGGGAGGAAGAAGGACAGGAGTGGATGGCTAATGTGGTAGTT
The DNA here is from genome assembly GCF_036365525.1 of Heterodontus francisci. Classification (NCBI taxonomy): domain Eukaryota; kingdom Metazoa; phylum Chordata; class Chondrichthyes; order Heterodontiformes; family Heterodontidae; genus Heterodontus; species Heterodontus francisci. The sequence continues at coordinate 45,471,122 of NC_090386.1, read as the reverse complement.
GTAGGGGATTCATTAATTAGAGGAACTGTAATGGACAGAATTGCGAGAGAACGGAAACCCAATTCCCTTCACTTTACTGTCCGTAATCAGTTTGATTTTGAAAAGGAAGATGTGTGTGTTTCTTAACCTCTCAGTGTATGGCCAACTTGAATAACCAGTCGCACGTTTTTCATGGGTTTAGATAAAGAGGATTTTTTCACATGTTCATCCCGAAAGTCTAACGCTACATCATTGACTCACCATTCTCACACACGCACACACACAGTCTCAAGAAAGAAAGCCATTAAAGAGGATAGTGCACTTTTACCAATTACAAACAAGGGACTAGTTCGTAAGTCATATGATTTTGGTTCATCCTCGGGAAAAGGCATGTTTTGCAGGCCCCATGAAGAAGGTGTTTTCACTCCTGAAGTGTAGTTAGATGGATTCATTAGCTGGAGCCATATATCAAAGTCATTTCAGGATTCTCTCAAAGAGGTGGATTCTCAGCAGGTCACAAAGTTCGTTGCTTGTAGACTTATTACAAGGAGGTCAGTTTTCTGTACTGGTGGATTTGAAAAGGCTTGGAGACCTTAACATGTTGTAGTCTCCAGTTTTAAGACATAGGTGTTCTCCCTTTGTTGCTATCTCTCCAGATGTTGTTTGAAGATTGACCAGTTTCTCCCCGGTGCTTGAAATAATAAGATTTGTTATTTGTGATTAGTTTTGGTCAGGTGACCACCTGATCAATACTTTTATTGTCCACCCAGAATGATTTGAAGGTCGAAGCCATTGTTACAGAGTGGGGATGGATGGTGCCATCTACTTATGCACCAAATTATGATTAAACTGTTTTCTTACAGCTCTCTTTGTTAAGTTTCAAGCTCGGACAATGAGTCTAGAAGTCCATAGATATTGAATTTTGGGTCAAACCACAAACACCAGGAGGTGTGAATTCCACAAATGGTTTTGTCTTGTTATGTCCATTCAAAGGAAGGAATGCCACCCAAGCTCATTCAATTCGGAACTTTCCGGAGGCTTGACATACTCCTGAATCTGGGCTGTAATTGCAAAAGTCACCTGACCCTTGGCAGCCATCTTATGTAGCCTTTTAATGTCCTTTGCGGTTCATTTTTTAAAAAAAGGAAAATTCAGTTCCAGAAGATTCTATGCTCAATACGGTCGATGTTTGAACTTGGTTAAAGTTATGAATAAGATATGCTTTTACTGAGCATGAAAGGGACAGACAGCATCCTTTATAAACAGGATTGAGAGTCCTGCATGGTTTGTTGCCTACCCGATAATAGGGTGGGGGACCTCTCGAAACAGACTTGAAAGTATATTGGAAAAGGAGGGGTAGGGATCTAGTCATTGTGGTCCATGATGGGACAAGCAATGTAAGAAAGAGTAGGCAAGAGTCCCTGATTGGAGAGTGCAAAGAACTAGGAGCTAAATTAAAGGATGGGACCTCAAGGTTATAATCTCTAGATTATTACCCAAGCCACTTACAAACTGCCATACGGATAAGCAGATTAGGGAGGTGAACATGGGGCTGAAGAACTGTTGTGAAAAAGAGGGGTTCCATTTCATAGGACACTGGCACCAGTACTGGGACAGGGAGGAACTGGGCTGTTGGGACAGGCTCCACCTGAATGGGCTGGGACCAGGGTTATAATGGAAAGGTTAATAGAGTGGTCACAAGGACTTTTAAGTAGGAATTGGCAGGGATAGCTCAGGTAGAAAAGGGAGTATAAATAATGTTTGAAAATAAACAAAAGAGAGTACAGTCTTTTTCTTTTCTTTTGGGCCTCCTTATCTCGAGAGACAATGGATACGCGCCTGGAGGTGGTCAGTGGTTTGTGAAGCAGCGCCTGGAGTGGCTATAAAGGCCAATTCTGGAGTGACAGGCTCTTCCACAGGTGCTGCAGAGAAATTTGTTTGTTGGGGCTGTTGCACAGTTGGCTCTCCCCTTGCGCCTCTGTCTTTTTTCCTGCCAACTACTAAGTCTCTTCGACTCGCCACAATTTAGCCCTGTCTTTATGGCTGCCCGCCAGCTCTGGCGAATGCTGGCAACTGACTCCCACGACTTGTGATCAATGTCACACGATTTCATGTCACGTTTGCAGACGTCTTTATAACTGAGACATGGACGGCCGGTGGGTCTGATACCAGTGGCGAGCTCGCTGTACAATGTGTCTTTGGGGATCCTGCCATCTTCCATGCGGCTCACATGGCCAAGCCATCTCAAGCGCCGCTGACTCAGTAGTGTGTATAAGCTGGGGGTGTTGGCCGCTTCAAGGACTTCCGAAGGCAGCGAAGATGGAATGAATTGAGACGTCGCTCTTGGCTGGCATACGTTGTCCAGGCCTCGCTGCCGTAGAGCAAGGTACTGAGGACACAGGCCTGATACACTCGGACTTTTGTGTTCCGTGTCAGTGCGCCATTTTCCCACACTCTCTTGGCCAGTCTGGACATAGCAGTGGAAGCCTTACCCATGCGCTTGTTGATTTCTGCATCTAGAGACAGGTTACTGGTGATAGTTGAGCCTAGGTAGGTGAACTCTTGAACCACTTCCAGAGCGTGGTCGCCAATATTGATGGATGGAGCATTTCTGACATCCTGCCCCATGATGTTCGTTTTCTTGAGGCTGATGGTTAGGCCAAATTCATTGCAGGCAGACGCAAACCTGTCGATGAGACTCTGCAGGCATTCTTCAGTGTGAGATGTTAAAGCAGCATCGTCAGCAAAGAGGAGTTCTCTGATGAGGACTTTCCGTACTTTGGACTTCGCTCTTAGACGGGCAAGGTTGAACAACCTGCCCCCTGATCTTGTGTGGAGGAAAATTCCTTCTTCAGAGGATTTGAACGCATGTGAAAGCAGCAGGGAGAAGAAAATCCCAAAAAGTGTGGGTGCAAGAACACAGCCCTGTTTCACACCACTCAGGATAGGAAAGGGCTCTGATGAGGAGCCACCATGTTGAATTGTGCCTTTCATATTGTCATGGAATGAGGTGATGATACTTAGTAGCTTTGGTGGACATCCGATCTTTTCTAGTAGTCTGAAGAGACCACGTCTGCTGACGAGGTCAAAGGCTTTGGTGAGATCAATGAAAGCAATGTAGAGGGGCATCTGTTGTTCACGGCATTTCTCCTGTATCTGACGAAGGGAGAACAGCATGTCAATAGTCAATAGAAAATAAACAAAAGAGAGTACAGTAATAGTCAGAAATTGTGCTATAGGCACTTGAGGTAAAGGGAAAACTAAAAGATGTAAAGAAATTAAACCAGGAGAGATAAATAGAAAATGTGTGAGTAAAACATTAGAGTGGACAGGTTAGGGCATGTGGCTCAAATATGCATTCTTCATAAAAACATGCAAAATATAAGGAACAAATTGAATGAATTGCAGGAACAAATTCAACTTGGAGGGTATGACATGGCAGGTAATGTGGAGACAAGGCTGCAAGGACTGGGAGCTAAATATTACAAGGTTATAAGGTTTACAGGAAAGATAAGGAAAATAGAAAAGGCGACAGAATAGCCTTAATGATTAAATAAGAAATCACTTGAATGATGAGAGGATATAACGAGAAATAAGCAGGCAGTGGAGACTTTTTCTGTAGAAGTAAAAAATTGAAAAGATTTTAAGACTGTAGCAGGAGTTTTGTATAGTGTAAGAATCCTGGAAAATCCCTACATTGGCTTTTCTTGTTAATTAATGAGAGCTAACTTAAATACTGTGAGTAAATTAGAGATTTTACTAGTTGTGATATGATAATACTTATACTAGACTATATTTTTATTCCTGCTTCCGATATGCCAGGTTAGAAATGGCTTAGAGGTGACTTGATGGGAAACTGTGGTTTGGGTCTTCATTGACTAAATGTTTTATCGAACCCAAAGGTTTTGAAAGAAACCAAATGGTCGAAAAGTAAATTTCAGCAGAATTCTGGCAGAGTGTGAAAACAGGTGGCTTGCTTTGTGAGAAATAAAAGATAAACATTTAAACAGAATTTCAGAGATTCGGCTAAAGGGCAGAGAAAACAATAGTGGCTGAAACTTTATGCCCCCTACTACCGCCATCCACCAGCCCCCTCCCCACGCCACCGCCCTGGGAGTGGGCTGAAAGGTGTGGGGAGCATACAATCGAGTGAGAGTCAGTTGGGGGGAGTGGGTTGGTGTTGCTGTTCTCGTCATCTACCCATCCCCATTGCTATTTTATCAGTGATTGGGAGGTGACAAATGACCCACCCATCCCAAGCCAATTGAGGGCCTTAAGTGGCCAATTAATTGCTATTTAAGGGCCTTCTCTCACCACCACTGGTATTTAAAGAGTGGCAGATAGGCACATCAGCCACTGAGGAGGATGCCCAGTAATACCTGGTGGCCTCCTTGTGGGCTGGGGCACACCTGTACCCATGGAGGGTCCCCCCAACATCACAGGCTGCCGCTGCTAAAACTATTCCCCCACCCCCCCCACCCCCGGCCTAAACTGTGACCACCACCCCCCTCACTGGAGCCCAGTCCATTGTCCGTGGTGATGCCAAAACCCCACTTTCCTTTTTGACGGGCTGCAACCATCGTCCTCTTATTGCTGGGTGCAGTCCCAGCAGTGGCCTCTGCTCCCAATAGCACTGCTGGAACTGAGGAACTGTCAGCCCTCTGATTAGCAAGCAGCTCTTTGAGGTAGGACTTAATGCCTCATGGAATCATAGAGTCATAGAGTTATACAGCACAGAAACAGGCCCTTTCGCCCATCATGCATCAACCCCAAACGAGGCCAATTAAGGGCCTGGACCACATAACATTTCTGTGTGCTTCCAGGCTGGGCAGAGGCATGCTCTTCCTCTATTTTTGAATTGGTGGGCGAGGCCACCACCTCAACCTAAAATTTCGGCCCATGCGTTGGCTTCTAGTAAGACAGATGGGTGCACAGGCTTTACTTGCTTTTGCCAGGCACTAGCATTGAAATAGCAACAGGTTGATAAGGGTCTGAGTGAAGAAAAAACAGATGATATCAGGAATCCTGAGGCACTGACCTGGCCTGGGCAGGCAGATGGGTATGTAACATCTCTTGCAATTGGGCAGCTCAAATCATAACAAAGTAATGATTGAGTTAAGTCAGTTTCCATAGTCTTTGCTGTGTAGCAAGAGTATGTGAAAGAGTACTCCAAGCACTTTGGGTGTAGGAGTATTCGGCCAGAGGAGGCTTGAGACCATCCCACAGATGAAACCTCGTGAAAGGACGGGCTGGCGGAGGGACCACACATGTAAATGTCTCATTGACTGATGCAACGGTGCCTGGGGCATGGCCATTTAATGTAGTCACATGGAGATGGGTCTTCTAACCAGGGTGTAACGGTACTGTTGTCATGCTTTGATACTACTTCTCAAGCATAAGCCTGTGTCAATTCTTACTTATACTGAATAAAATATAACCAATATCATATACATTTCAGAACTTGAGAGTGAAGGGGTTAAAAGGGTTAATTAACTCCGACATCCCAAATTCTAACACTAGGCACCCTGGTAGTAACTTGTATAGATGCTGAGATGAGACAAGCGTGTAGTAAAGGCAGAGTGGTTTTAATGGAGGGTTTTAACTTTTATGTAGCTTGAGATAAATAGATTTGCACATGTCTGAAAGATAATGAATTTCTTGAGTGTGTCCAGAATAGTTTTCTGCAGCAGTATGTCCTAACATAAACAAGAGCATGTCATAGCAGATTTATGAATGAGTAATGAGCCTGATTTAGCCTAACAGTGCATGAATATTTATCAAATAGTGATCATAATGCAATCAAGTTCAACATAATGTTTGAAAGGGAAGAACAAGAGACAGTTACTAAGATTCTAGATTTAGCTAAGGCTGACTTTAATGCAATGAGACAAAGACTGTCCATAGTGAACAGGGCAAACGTGTCGATGGGTAATATGGCAGATTAGTCGGAGGTATTCAAAAAAGAAATTAATGTGATCAGTTTTTACCCCGAAAGGGCAAGAGTTCTAATTGCAAAAAAAACAGCCATGGACAACTAAAAAGGTAAGAGACAACAAAAAACTAAAAGAAAAAGAAAACAAAATGCAAAAAATAGCAAAGATCCTACCGAATGGGAATGTTACAAAGGACAGCAAAGCGTAACAAAGCAAATGATAACAACTACAAAAGGGAGTATGAAAAGGAACTTGCAAGGGATAGCAAAATCGACACAAAAACTTTACAATTATTTTAGGAAAAGAGGGTGGTCTGAAGCAATGTGGGCTCCTTGAAAACTGATAACTGTGATGTTGCCAATGAAAATAAGGAAATGGTGGACATGCTAAATAATTACTTTGCATCAGCATTGATGGTAAAGGAAGAGGTCAGCACGTTAGACATCCCGAAGAAATTACTATTGAATCAGGGACAGGTACTGAATAAAATTAGGGTAAGCAAGGTAACATAATGGAGAAATTAATTGAATTAAAGAGTAAATGAGACATATTTCCAGGATCAGATGGTTTTCCATCCCAGAGTTTTAAAGGAAGTAGGTGAGAACATTGCAGACGCCCTAACTATCATCTTCCAAATTTCTCTTGATTCAGGAATAATTCCTTCAGATTAAAAAAAACTATGCATGTTATTGAACTATTTAAGGAAAGCGAGAGAGGGAACTCAGGGAATTATAGACCAGTTGGTCGAACATCTGTTATCGGGAAATTGCTAGAGTTTATTATTAAGGGTAGGGTGACTAAACACCTTGAAAATGTTCAGCTGATCAGAGAGAATCTGCATAGATTTTTGACTGAATTTTTTGAAGAGGTGACTAGTAGTGGACAGGCTAATGACTATGGATGCTTTTTATATGGGCTTCAAGAAGGCATTTGATACAATCCCTCATAAGAAACTGTTAGACAAAGTTGAAGCTCATGGAATTGAAGGCAAATTATTGACCTGGTTATGAAATTGGCTGAGCAGAAGGAGACAGAGTCATGGAGTTATACAGCATAGAAACAGGCCCTTCTGCCAATCGTGTCTGTGCTGGCCATCAATCACCTATCTATTCTAATCCCATTTTCCAGCACTTGGCCCATAGCCTTGTACACTATGGTGTTTCAAGTGCTCATCTAAATACTTCTTAAATGTTGTGAGGGTTCCTGCCTCTACCACCTTTTCAGGCAGTGTGCTCCAGATTCCAACCACCCTCTGGCTGTCCCTACCACCACTTCGGGCAGTGTGTTCCAGATTCCAACCACCCTCTGGGTGAAAAAGATTTTCCTCAAATCTCCTCTAAACCTCCTGCCCCTTGCTTTAAATCTATGGCCCCTGGTTATTGACCCCTCCACTAAGGGAAAAAGTTTCCTATGAATGCCCCTCATAATTTTGTATACCTCAATCAGGTCCCTCCTCAGCCTTCACTGCTCTAAGGAAAACAAGCCTAGCCTATGCAGTCTCTCTTCATAGCTGAAATGCTCCAGCCCAGGCAACATCCTGGTGAATCTCCTCTGCACCCTCTCCTGTGCAATCACATCCTTCCAATAGTGGGGAGAGTGGGGATAGTGGGCAGGTAGTCTAATTGGCAGGATACGACTAGTGGTGTTCTGCAAAGATCAGTGTTGGGGCCTCAACTGTTCACTTTATTTATTAATGAATTAGATGGTAGGGTAGAAAGCGACATAGTGAAATTTGCCAATGACACAGAGATATTGTCAATAGTGTAGATGGAAGCATAACATTACAAAGAGCTATTGATAGATAAAGTGAATGAGCAAAAATGTGGCAAATGGATTTCAATGCAGGCAAGTGTGAGATTATCTACTTTGGACCGAAAAAATATTAGAACAGTGTACTTTCTAAATGGTAAAAAACTAGAAACAGTGGAGGCCCGAAGTGACTTGGAGATCCAGGTACACAGTTCATTCAAATATCATGAACAGATACAAAAAAAAATCAAAAATGCTAATGGATACTGGCATTTATACCTAGAGGAATAGAATGCAAGAAAATAGAAGTCATGCTTCAACTATACAAAGCCCTGGTTAGATCAAACCTGAAGTACTCTAAGTAGCTCTGGGCACCACAACTTAGGAAGGATATATTGGCTTGGAGGGAGTGCTGCATATATTTACTGGAATGGTACCTGGACTGCAAGGGTTAAACCACAAGAGAAATTAAACACACTAGGGTTTTGTTGCCTGGAATTTGGAAGGTTAAGGGGTGATTTGATTGAAGTCTTCAAGATATTAAGGGAAACAGGTAGGGTAGATTAGGAGAAACTATTTCAGGGAGTTTAGCACTAGGGGGCTTAGTCAAAAAATTAGAAAGCCCTTTCAGGACTGAAATTAGGAAACACGCAAACGATGCTAGAAGTTTTTAATACACTTCCACAAATGACAACTGATGCAATTGTGAATGTTAAAACTGAGACTGATAGATTTCTGTTATCCAAAGGTATTAAGGGATGTAGGGTAAAGCCGGGTATATGGAGTTAGGCTATGGATCAGCCATGGTCTCATTGAATGGCAGAACAGGCTCGACAGGCTAATTAATCTAGTCCTGTTCCTATGTTCCTAGAGAGACAGAGAGAGATCCAAATGTACTAAAAACTGCAAAAACAGCTTCAGATAAGCAAGTCAGAATATTCATGTTGCGGTCACAAGTTTTATCATGGTGTTCTTGTAAGCAGAGAGAGATGCTGCAGTCTTACTTTAAACATAAAAATGTATCGTTCATTATAGATAGGCATTTTTTCATTTTCAAATATTAGTGTAATGAGGTTGTTCATTTTAATACATTTTATTTAGTTATTAGATAACTAGTTCACTCATATACATGCAATTAATTCATTATTTCATTCATTTTTTTTTGCACATTTTAAATGAGCCTAAATCATTTGTTCCGTAAAATATATTCTGTCAGAACTGATAATCAGACTGTTGCAGTACAATCAATTTTTGAAGAACTTAAGTCATGTAGTATGCATATCATTAGGGGTCAGAATTCCTTGACATTTACTGCACACTGGATGAGCACTGAAACTTTCAGAGACAATGAGCTAGATTTTGTGCTGGAGGCGGGGCTCCTGGTGCTGGCCTGAACCCTGTTCCATGGGGTAACCCTACGGCCGCTGACCTCCTCTGTGATCTCCATCCAGGCTTGCTTGGTCAGGCGGGAGGATCTCTTCTTGCCATCCGTTGGAAAGAGGACCTCCCAGTTTTCCCTTGCAGCCTGGAGGAGAATCTCCAGGGAGGTACCACTAAATCGTGGGGCCACCCTGTGCCTTGCCTTGGACGTGGTGCCAGGTCGCTCCTGCTCCTTCCCAATGGATGTAAGTCCTTGTGAGGGCAGAATCCAGGTGTTGCAACAGCACTTTAGCAGGGTCCAGCAGCACTCGAGCTTAACTGCCACACTGAAAGGTAGCAATACAAGCAGGGTCGGCAGCATTTTAAATATGGCACCGGCACCGGCGTTGAAGTCATTTAACCCTGCAATCACCATCTCTGAACCCGCCCCCATTGTTTAATTGCATGGGCCCCGCACCTACATTATAGTAAGTGGCTGCCTGCCATGTAATTATGGTCGGCCGGCTGCACATGTGGCATGTGGTGAGGGCACCCACTTCCGGGTCTGCCTCCGGGACCCACAACAGGGTCACAAAATTCTGCCCCATCAATATAAGTTGTAGCTGTTTCAGTTCTATCACATCTGCCGAAAAGGATTCTATGTGTCAGGGATATGCATCCCAAAGAAAGTAGCTTAGTATTGTCTTTTGATCAGATTAAAGTGAAATACAATGTATATTGTTGGTGTCATATCTGAAAATAAATTTCTTATTTTAACAGTAGCAGAATAACTCTGACCAGGTACTTCGTTAACTGAAAGCCCTTGCTTCCTCCAGAAAGTCACAAACAGTTGGCAATTTTATATTGTTAGATATGACCTGGATCTACCATTTAAAATTTCAGAACTGACCCAGATTATGGCAGTTAAAAATTACAGTTAAGTACTCCGTCCTCCTTTGCAGAGATACCTATGGTAAAATCCATTGATCTTGAATGAGATGCTATCTAGGTATTTCTCATGGTGCAGCTCTTCCCTCTTCTATATTATGTCCTATAATTAAATGGACAACTTGAGCACCTTACAGAAGTTCTGTCCTTTTCTCCTCCCTTGAAGCTGTTGTATGTATTTCTGTATTCTCTGCTTGGATGAGTTTTTTTTTAAGGTTTCTTTTAAAGGGACCATGGGGATGCACTTGATGATCAATCTTTAAATGTAGGTCACAAAATTTGGCACTGTACTGCCCATATTTCTGGTGTTACAGGATGCCCTTTCAGGTCCAAAATGCCATCTGAATCGCACACACACACTTAGGGTGTGGGCTGCTCCAGTCACCGTTTTGGGTAGATGGGTGGGTAACATGGGCTCTAGGAATGTGCACCGGAAGTGTGCAGCATAGGCAGATTGTGGTATTAGTCAGCGTGTAAGGCTGAGTTAACTCTGTGTGTCATTTTTGACTTCAACACTCCAGTTGACCTCTCAACCTCGCACAGCTCAACATGCATTCAGCAGCAGGAAGGATACCCCACAAATACATCTTAAAGGGATCATCAATGACTTTCAGGTTAGCTGCTAATCAATTTCTATTAGCTGCTGTTGAGTTAGTAGAAGTGTTGGTGGATTGTACTGTCATTTAAAGTTGGTGAAGACTACAGGGAGTGGTGTGGCATGTGGTGAAGGCTTTGGCTCTAACTTTAAGGGTGCTGCTCAGACCACTTATTCCAGCCATGGGTGCTGTTTTCCCAACCCCTTGCCCTGCAGTGTGACAAAGAATGAGCAGAGACAACACAGAGAAGCTGCTCGAAGAGGGAGGATGAGGAGGGGAAAAAGGGTTCTCAGCAGGAGGCCATATCAACTCAAGGTCTTCAAGGAGCAATTCTCCTATCTCATCCTCAGTGAGGAACAATTCATAAGACACCTTTGTTTGACTACGGAGGTGCAAACTGAAATCTGCCACCTGTTGCAGGCAGACCTGCAACCGCAGAGCAGGGTGAGGTGGGCATTGCCAGTGGCTGTGAAAATGACGGTGGCCATGAACTTCTTTGTGTTGGCTCCTTCCAGAGTGGAGCAGGGGACATCTCGAACATCTCGTAATTCACCATCCACTGTTGTGTAATGGAGTTAACGAATGCTGTGCATGCAAACGGAAGGGAATACATTGCCTTCTCTCTTTCTAATGCAAAACAGGCAGAGCAACAACATGGCTTTGCCAGGATAGCATGCTTTCCAATGGTGCAGTGTGCCATTGACTGCACACATGTGGCTTTGTGATTGTTACATTTAAATTCAGAGATCCACTGCAACCACAAAGGGTTCCACTCCCTCAACTTCCAGCTGCTATGTGACCATGCTCAGTGCAGTGTGCAGGTCAGTGCCTTGTATACTGGCAGTAGTCATGATGTTTTTAATCTGCATCAGTTTTCTATACCATTAGCATGTGAGCCAATATGAGAAACCAGAGGGTGACTACTGTCCAACAACGGTTACCTACTGACCCTCTGGCTTATAATTCTGGTGCACAAATGAAAGCCATGCTGCCACATGAAATGTCATCAAGAAGAACATTCGGAGGCAACTTACAATCCTCGAGTCACCCTACGACCGCAGAACCTTCTGTCTGTTCCCCTCACTATTGACTCCCCTACCACTTTTGCCCTTCCACTCTTCTTCTTCCCTGCCCTTGCAGCTGAGCCACCCACAGTGCAATGGACTTGGCTGTGCCTACACTTCCCAGAGGAACCATTACTCTCACCAGTTCAAAACTGAATATTGGTTGAAGAGCAAGATGCACTCCAGGGACTTCTGCACTACACACTGGTTTTCCTTAACTGCCTGGTAGTCACCCATTCACTTTCTGTGTATGTTCTCTTAAGCTGCAAGGTGACCACATCCAGAAACATGCTATCCACGAAACTTTCAACCTTGTGGATCCACTGTGGTAACTTCAGGCACAGTTCAAACTCCAAAACCTAAAGCTCAAGCTGCTCTAGCTGGTGACATTTCCTGCACATGTGGTCATTCAAAACACGAGAAATATCCAGGATTTCCCACATGACACAGGATGTGCATTCCACAGGGCTGAGGTGCCCTGCTATGCCTGTCCTTTTTAGACTATTAACTAGAAACAGTTACCAGTTGCTCACCAATTAGCTCCTTACTTGGTTGTGATATCACTATAGCTGTTTTGCAAATGTTGCTTTTGTTGTTGGTGTTTTTGCTGGAGCTCTCTCCCCCACTTGTTGTTGGTGTTTTTGCTGGAGCTCTCTCCCCCACTTTGACTCCTTGGTCGTTGCGTTCAGTCTTCACCCAAACTCACGGCGCCATTGCTTTCGGCACTACATTCAGGTTCTCGAGTTACACTGCTCATCTTGGCAAGGATGACTACCTGGTTCCACTGCCTTTGGAAAGTTTGTCTGGATGGCCTCCTGGCCACCAGTTGGTAGCAGACCTTTCTCCTACTGTTGACCTCATGCACAAAGGCCTGCAGTGCTGCCTCAGAGAACCTGGGAGAATGCTCTTTGCCCTGTAATGCCATATTGACTCTTCTTGCAGGTCAGACTCTTTTCCACAACCACTTCCAGCACCTACTGCATCCTGAATGCACATTGCCTTTAAGAGGTGCAGGCTGGCTTTAAGTAGTGTAGACTAGCTTTAAGTGCTAGCTTTGCACGATGTTGGGCCACCTGCTGAGGTGCACAGCTACTCAACAGTGTGTTTAATGCTGGTTTGCATGCTACTATCATTTAAATTAGCAGGCAGCAAGAAATTTGTGTGCATCAGAAGGAATGGGCATGGGTTAATCCTGCATCATAATCCCCATGCCCATTTTTGGGGTCTGTTGAATTTTGCCCCCATAACTTTTAATCCCCCACAGCAAGTTCCAGCTAATGGCCAGATCAAGCTGTCGGGGAGGTAGAGGACAGTGAGGAGGCACCAAATGGAGATGGAACACGATTTCAGTACCGCAGATCAAAAATTAGAAGGTGCATCAAGCCAATTTGCTCTTTTTACTCAAATATAGAGCAGCTAATGGACTGTCTCATGAATTTCCAGTTGCAATGCAGCTTCCACCTCCCTCAATTTATCCTTCCAGCAATTCCAAAATTAAAGCCCATGACCTCATCACCATTCCTGATTTATCTCAATTACTCCTATTTAAGCATCTTCTGCAATTTTGGACACCTCTTTCTCTTGCACTATATCCACATTGTTGATGTATGCAGTAAACAGAAAGTCAAGAACAGAAAACCAAGGGCACCATGACCCATTTTCAAATACTCTGAGAATCTGCCTGTAACATCGATGCCGTTTCTTCCCTTCTAAGCATTTATTTAATTTATACCTTCAACTCCTGAAATTCCGTATCCATTAATCTTCTTCAATAATTTCCTGTGTTGTACCTTGTCAACATTGTTAAAGTTCATGTCCATCCATTGCATTTTCCCCTGTTCACCATATCGGTCCTCAAAGAACCCTTATCAGTTTTGTCAAGCATGATCTTCCTTGCAGAAGTCAGTACTGTTGACTGCTTCTATTTGTTTTCTTTTCATCTCCAAATTCAGTGATTTTATCTTTAATTAGCAATTTCAAAATTTTGCCCACTACAGATATTAAACTAACCAGCTGGTAATTACTTAGGTTAACTCTATCTCCCTTTCTAAAAATGTGTGTTACATTAGCTACTCTACAGTCCTCCAGAACACATCCATTCTCGATACAAATCTGAAATAGGCCTGTGCTATTTCTTCACCAATTTCCCTCAGGATCCTTGGAAGTTTCACATCAGCTGCTAGGAAGATCTTCAGTTTGATCTCCAATCTGAGCTGCATTATCTGATGGGAGAGCGATAGTTACCCTTCATATTCCTGGCCTACATACAAAGGAAAAAGAGGCAGGGATCCAATTGAGGATTACTATCCAATGATCAAAGTGCAGAGATATTCATTGTGTCATATAGCTATTATGGCACAAAAGGAGGCCATTTGGCCCATCGAGGCCATGCCATCTCTCTGTCGAACAATCAAATCAGTCCCATTCCTCAGCTTTATCACCTTAGCCCTGTAAGTTTATTTCCCTCGAGTGCCCATCTAATTTCCTTTTGAAATCATCCATTGTCTCCACATCGCAGCAAGTTCCAAGTCATTACCATCCTCACATCCCCCAACATCCCTTGCCGAAAGCCTGAGACCAGTGTCCCCTAGTCTTGTAGAATCAGCTAATGGGAACAGCTTTTCCTTGTCTCTGGGTGGGGGACTTCAGTGTCCATCAGCAAGAGAGCTCGGTAGCACCACTACTGACCGGGCTGGCTGAGTGCTAAAGGACATATTTGCGAGACTGGGTATGCAGCAGCTGGTGAGGGAATCAACAAGAGGGAAAACATACTTGACCTCGTCCTCACCAATCTGCCTGCCGCAGATGCATCTGTCCATGACAGTGTTGGTAGGAGTGACCACCGCACAGTTGTTGTGGAAACGAAGTCCCGCCTTCACATTGAGGATACGCTCCTTCGTGTTGTGTGGCACTACCACTATGCTAAATGGGATAGATTTCGAACAGATCTAGCAATGCAAAACTGGGCATCCATGAGGCTCTGTGGGCCATCAGCAGCAGCAGAATTGTACTCAATCACAATCTGTAACCTCATGACCCGGCATATCCCCCACTCTACCATTACCATCAAGCCAGGAGACCAACCCTGGTTCAATGAAGAGTGCAGGAGAGCATGCCAGAAGCAGCACCAGGCATACCTCAAAATGAGGTGTCAACCCAGTGAAGCTACAACACAGGAATATCTGCGTGCCAAACTGCGTAAGCACCATGCGATAGACAGAGCGAAGCGCTCCCGTAACCAACGGATCAGATCTAAGCTCTGCAGTCCTGCCACGTCCAGTCGTGAATGGCGGTGGACAATTAAACAACTAACTGGAGGAGGTGGCTCCACAAATATCCCCATCCTCAATGATAGGGGAGCCCAGCACATCAATGCGAAAGATAAGGCTGAAGCATTTGCAACAATCTTCAGCCAGAAGTGCCAAGTTGATGATCCATCTCGGCCTCCTCCTGAAGTCCCCAGCATCACAGATGCCAGACTTCAGCCAATTCGATTCACTCCGCGTGATATCAAGAAACGACTGAAGGCACTGGATACTGCAAAGGCTATGGGCCCCTACAATATTCCGGCAATAATACTGAAGACCTGTGCTCCAGAACTTGCTGCGCCCCTAGCCAAGCTGTTCCAGTACAGCTACAACACTGGCATCTACCCTGAAATGTGGAAAATTGCCCAGGTATGTCCTGTACACCAGAAGCAGGACAATCCAACCTGGCCAATTACCACCCCATCAGCCTACTCTCAATCATCAGTAAAGTGATGGAAGGTGTCATCCACAGTGTCATCAAGCGGCACTTGCTTAGCAATAACCTGCTCAGTGACGCTCAGTTTGGGTTCCGCCAGGGCCACTCATCTCCTGACCTCATTACAGCCTTGGTTCAAACATGGACAAGAGAGCTGAACTCAAGAGGTGAGGTGAGAGTGACTGCCCTTGACATCAAGGCAGCATTTGACCGAGTATGGCATCAAGGAGCCCTAGCAAAACTGAGGTCAATGGGAAGCAGGGGGAAACCCTCCGCTGGTTGGAGTCATACCCAATGCAAAGGAAGATGGTTGTGGTTGTTGGAGGTCAATCATCTGAGCTCCAGGACATCACTGCAGGAGTTCCTCAGGGTAGTGTCCTAGGCCCAACCATCTTCAGCTGCTTCATCAATGACCTTCCTTCAATCATAAGGTCTGAAGTTGGGATGATTGCTAATGATTGCACAATGTTCAGCACCATTCGTGACTCCTCAGATACTGAAGCAGTCCATGTAGAAATGCAGCAAGACCTGGACAATATCCAGGCTTGGGCTGATAAGTGGCAAGTAACATTCGCGCCATACAAGTGCCAAGCAATGACCATCTCCAACAAGAGAGAATCTAACCATCTCCCCCTGATATTCAATGGCATGACGATCGCTGAATCCCCCACTGTCAACATCCTCGGGGCTACCATTGACCAGAAACTGAACTGGAGTAGCCATATAATTACCGTGGCTATGAGAGCAGGTGAGAGGCTAGGAATTCTACGGTGAGTTACTCACCTCCTGACTCCCCAAAGCCTGTCCACCATCTACCAGGCACAAGTCAGGAGTGTGATGGAATACTCTCCACTTGCCTGGATGGGTGCTGCTCCAACAACACTCAAGAAGCTTGACACCATCCAGGTCAAAGTAGCCCGCTTGATTGACACCCCATCTACAAACATTCACTCCCTCCACCACTGATGCACATTGGCAGCAGTGTGTACCATCTACAAGATGCACTGCAGCAATGCACCAAGGCTCCTTAGACAGCACCTTCCAAACCCGTGACCTCTACCAACTAGAAGGCCAAGGCCAGCAAATGTGTGGGAACACCACCACCTGCAAGTTCCCCTCCAAGTCACCCTCCATCCTGACTTGGAACTATATCGCTGTTCCTTCACTGTTACTGGTTCAAAATCCTGGAACTCCCTTCCTAACAGCACTGTGGGTGTACCTACCCCACATGGGCTGCAGCAGTTCAAGAAGGCAGCTCACCACCACCTTCTCAAGGGCAATTCGGGATGGGCAATAAATAATGGCTTGGCCAACAACACCCACATCCCATGAATGAATAAAAAAAAACCTTATCTAAACCTCATAATCTTGTACACCTCTTTCAACTCTCCCCTCAATCTCCTTAGCTCCAAGCAGAATAACCTTATCTTCTCCAACCTAACCTAGTCGCTAAAATTGCTAATCCCTGGAACCATTCTGATAAATTTCCTCTGCACCCTCTCATGGACACTCACATCCTTTCTAAAGTGTGGTGACCAGAACTGGATGCAATACTCTAGGTATGGCCTAACTAGTACTTTACATAGTTTCAGCATAACTTCCCTGCTTTTGTACTCAATACCTCTATTTATGAAGCCTAAGATCCCATATGTTTTGCTACCTATTCTCTCAATATGTCCTGTTGCCTTGAAAGATTTATGCACATGAACCCCAGGTCCCTCTGTCCCTGTACACTCTTCAGAACTGTGCCATTTAATCTATGTTGCCTCTCCCTAACCCTTCTGCCAAAATGCATCACCTTGCATTTCTCTGTATTAAATTCCATCTGCCACGTGTCTGCCCATTCTGCTAGCCTATCTATGTCCTGTTGCAGTTGATTGGCATCATCCTCACCTTGCCACATCTCCAAGTTTGATATCATCAGCAAATTTTGGAATTTTACTCTGTATTCCAAAGCCAAGTCATTTATATATAGATATAAAAGTAGTGGTCCCAGCACTAAACCTTGGGCAACACCATTGTCTACCATACTCCAGTCTGCAAAACAGCCAATTACCACGACTTGCTGCAATATTTTCTGTCCTTCAGCCAATTTTTAAATTCAAACTGGCACTAGCCCACCACCTCCCACCTGCTCCTCCCCATTCCATGAGCCTCAATTTTGTTAACCAGACTTTTATGTGGTACTTTGTCAAATACATCTTTAAAATCCATATAGACAACATCCATTGCATTCCCTTCATCAACATTCTCTGTTAATTCCCCAAAAAATTCAGTTAAATTAGTCAAGCACGATCTGCCTTTTACAAATCTGTGCTGGCTATCCTTGTTAACTCAAACCTCTCCAAGTACCTGTTGTTTTTTTGTCTTTGATTATTGTTTCTAAAACCTTACCTATAACTGGTGTTAAACTAACTGGCCATTAGTTACTAGGAACACCCTTACACCCTTTCTTGAATAAGGATATCACATTTGCCACTTTCCAATCTACTGGCACCTCCGCCATTTCTAAAAGAGCAGAAGATTATAGTAAATCCTTCCGCTATCTCCACTCCCAATTCTTTTGGCAACCTGGGATGCAAGCCATCCAGACCAGGCAACTTATCCACTCTAAGCATAGCCAGCCTTTCCAGTAAGTAGCACAGATTCCACTTCAATAGAGTATCTGCCTACAGAGTACCTAATTTGGGAATATGGTGAGTGAGTGAGGGAATTCCAAGTGTTTTAAGGGTTAATCTCTTTTTGAGGTATAGTCAAATTTTGTATTTAGCATTTAACTTAACTTAAAACTTAATTTGTATTCTCTTTCACAGTGTTAGTCACTGGTAAACAGGTTGCCTGCAGTGGCAGCTGCACAGTTAGCTAATTAAGTGGCTAGTTAGAACTGGTTACCTGATCAGCAGGGGCTGACTCAGGTCTTTGTAATTCGTGTCAGTATAAATACAGAAGGATTTTGCTAATGCACGGATTCCACTTTGACAGAATACTTGTCTACAGAGTACTTAACTTGGGAATTTGGTGAGAGAGGGAATTCAGTGCAGTGGAGGGAAGAAGTGCTGTTCTGGTCTTTTGAAAAACAAAGAGCGTTCCAAGAGAGTGGGAAAGATCTGAGAACTAAGGTCTACTGGCATTATTTAGATGAGCAGGTAGGTGATTGGTTGGTGAGTTTTATGATTTTTTTTCTCTCAACTATGTTACGACCGAGGTGGGAGGAGTGCACTTTCTCTCGTTCCACTTCTCCACAGGTCACAACATATTTTAAATGTTTATCCAGTTACCGATACAGCCAATCATATACTCTATTTTTTATTTTAGAATAAAATGCACCAACCAGGTTTCTTTAATAAAAAACAAAGTTATCAGTTTATTATATAACAAGACTTATCCAGTAAAGATGTAAAGGATGAACATACAGATTGAAACATGAATGTAAATAGATATTCCCTTCTAGATACCAACACACATGCACATACACACACGACTTAGATTAAAAAAAAGGTTTCTCTGCAGAAATTCACTTTACACAAAGACAAAAAAAAACTTTGGCCAAATATTTGTTAATTCCTGACGGAAAAGGAGAGGATATTGAAGGACCTCAGTTGTCCTTTGATCTGGCATCTGGGTATACAGGGACAGGTTACTGGGATCTTTTCAGAAGCAGTTCATTCTGGAGATGTTGAGAATTAGTCTGGTAAGCTTTCCAGGAGAAGTGCAACACCAGGAGTTTCAGTTATCACACTGGATACACAAGATTTCTCAGAGACAGGAGGAAAAAGGTGAACTGGGTGATTCTCCATTGGCAGGCTGACCTCCAACTGCCTTCAAAACAGTCCACATCCTAACTGAACCAAAACAATATCACAAAGCCGAAACCAACTCTTGACCATCATAAATCTTAACATGTCTCTTCTCTGTAAACAACTCTCCCAAGTCACCAAGGCATCTGTTGTTTATTTAACTTAAGGCATGTGGCATCCAATAAGGGTTTGTTTTCAAACAAAACCTCAAGTGTCTTCCCAATGACCCTTGTTAAAAAAAAAGATCCATGGTATCTTTTCAATTCTAAAACATGAGTCCTGAAAAATATTAAGAAAAATGGAAGCACTTTCATAATAGCTAGGACAGTAGTTTAAACTAGGGCTATGGAAATATAAGTGTAATATTAAATTTGTAGCTTAACTAGTAAAGATAGCTACATATAATCGTTGAGTGATATTTCAAAACTTGAAATCCTAATTAATTAAATAAAATACAATTGAGATGGCCAGGCAGGTGATGTGTTGCAGCTATAGCACGTGAGAGCTGGTGGACACCAGTATGATTCACAGCAACCACATCAGCAGTAAGTTTCTGCAGCTTGAGGAACTTTGGCTCAGAGATGATGAGCTGGAGTCTGAGCTTTGGACACTGTGACGCATCAGGGACAGAAAGTTACTTGGCCCCTTTGTTCCAGGAAGCAGTCACACCCCTTTGGTTCAGTATTTCAGGTTTGGCCTGGGATCAGGGACAGGAGGGTGTGACCAAACGTGAGGCAGGTATGGGGATCGAGAATGCAGCATTGGAGGAGCTTCAGACCTTGCACTTGTCCAACAGGTTTGAAGTTCTTGCAGCCTTTGTGAACAAGAACAGGTACTATAGGGAGGAAAAGCAAACTGACCATAGTAGAGTGGTGCATGGGCCATTCAAGTTGGGGAGTAAAAGAGATTATAGTAGTAGTAGGGACAGTACAGCTGTGGGGATAGATACTGTTCTCTACAGCTGAGCATGAGTCCTGAAGGCTGTATTGCCTGCCTGATGCCAGGGTTCAGGACATCATCTTGAGACTGGAGAGGACCTTGGAGTGGGAGGGGAAGGATCCAGTTGTCATGGTCCACATAGGTACCAATGACATAGGTAGGAGCTTCTGCTAAGGGAGTATGAGTGGCTAGGGGCTAAATTGAAAAGCAGAACCACAAAGATAATAATCTCTGGATTACAAGCAAATTGACATAGGGTAAATAAGATCAGAGAGTTGAATGCATGGCTCAAAGATTGGGTGAAATGGGTTTCACTCCATGGAGCACTGGCACCAAGGGAAAAAGGGAGCTGTAACATTGGGATAGGATTCACTTAAACACAGCTGGGACCATTGTCCTGGTGAATTGAATAACTAGGAGTGGAGAGGGCTTTAAACTAAATAGTGGTTGGGGGGAGGGTTCAGGTCAGGGGAAATTTAGAAAGTTTAAGAGAAAGGACAAGGCAATAGTGCAGGGTAGCTATATGCATACTGTTAACCAGCATGCGACAGGAAGGGACAGAGTGTAGAAATATAAGAATGCACCAGCAAGTAGGGTCAGAGAAGGAAAAATGGTAAAAAGACAGAATTAAAGCCTCTTTATCTGAATGCATGCAGCATTCATAACAAGATAGATGAATTCATAGCACAAATAGAAACAAATGAGTATGATATGATGGACATTACAGAGAGTTGGCTGTGAGGTGACCAAGGCTGGGAACTGAATATTCAAAGGGTATTTGACATTTCAAAAGGATAGGAAGAAAAGAAAAGGAGGTGGGGTATCTCTGATATTAAAGGATGAGATCAGTACAGTAAGAAATGATCTTGGCTCGGAAGATCAAGGTGGAGAATTAGTTTGGAGATAAGAAATAGCAAGGGAAAGAAGTCATGGTGGGAATAGTTTTTTGGCCCCCTAACCATAGCTACACTGTAGGACAGAGTATAAATCAAGAAATAATGGGGGCTTGTAAGAAAGGTACTGCAATAACTGTGGGTGATTTTAATCTTCATACAGATTGGATGAATCAAATTTGTAAAGGTAGCCTTGAGGATGAGTTGATAAGAATGCATTCAGGACAGTTTCTTTGAACAATACATTGTGGAACCAAACAGGGAACAGGCTATTTTAGACTTGGTAATGTGTAATGAGATAGGATTAATTAATGATCTTATACTAAGAGATCCTATCAGGAAGAGTGATCATAACATGACAGAGTATAACATTCAGTTTGAGGGTGAGAAACTTGGATCCAATAACTCTGTCTTAAACTTAAACAAAGGTATGAAGGCAAAGTTGGCTACAGCAGACTGGGAAAATGATTAAAATGTAAGATGGTAGATAAGCAGTAGCAGACATTTAAGGAGATATTTCATAACTCTCAACAAACATGTATTCCATTGAGAAAGAAAGACCTGATGAGAAGGATGAACTGTCCATGATAAACTAAGGAAGTTAAGGATGGTATCAAATTGAAAGAAAAAGTGTACAATTCTGTGAAGATTACGAGTAGGCCAGAAGATTGGGAAAATTTTGGAAAACAGCAAAGGATAACTAAATAAAATAAATAGGGAGAAATTAGGACATGAGAATAAACGAGCAAGAAATATAAAAACAGATAGTTCTTCTACAAATATATAAAAAGGAAAAGAGTAGCTGAAGTAAACATTGGTCCCTTAGAGTCATAGAGTCATAGAGTCGTACAGCATAGAAACAGGCCCTTCGGCCCACCGCGTCCATGCCGACCATAATGCAGATCTATACTAATCCCACTGCCTGCATTAATTCCATATCCCTCTATGTTCCGAAGAAGGGTCACTGACCCGAAACGTTAACTCTGCTTCTCTTTCCACAGATGCTGCCAGACCTGCTGAGTGAATCCAGCATTTCTTGTTTTTGTTTCAGATTTCCAGCATCCGCAGTATTTTGCTTTTATCCCTCTATGTCTTGCTCTTTCAAGTACCTGTCCAGATGCTTCTTAAATGTTGCTCCTGTTCCTGCCTCCACCACCTCCTCAGGCAGGTCATTCCAGATACCCACTATTCTTTGTGTGAAAAATTTACCCCTTTCATCCCCTTTAAACCTCCTCCCTCTCACCTTAAATCTATGCCCCCTAGTTTTAGTCACCCCTACCATGGGAAACTGACTCTGGCTATCTACCCTATCTATGCCTCTCATAATTTTATATGCCTCTACCATGTCCCCTCTCAGCCTCCTTCGCTCCAGGGATAACAGACCCAACCTATCCAATCTCTCTTTATAACTCAAGCCCTCCAAACCAGGCAACATCCTTGTGAATCTTTTCTGCACCCTTTCTAGCTTAATCACATCTTTCCTGTAGTGCGGCGACCAGAACTACACACAGTACTCCAAATGCGGCCTAACCAACGTTATGTACAACTGTAACATGACATCCCAATTCTTGTACTCAATGCCTCGGCCAATGAAGGCAAGCGTGCCATCCGCCTTCTTCACCACCCTGTCTACCTGTGTTGCCACTTTCAGGGAACTATGTACTTGCACCCCAAGGTCTCTCTGCTCAACAACACTCCCCAGGGCCCTGCCATTCACTATATATGTCCTGCCCTGGTTTAACTTCCCAAAATGCATCACTTCGCACTTGTCTGCGTTAAATTCCATTTGCCAATCCCTTGCCCATTTTCCCAATTTATTTATCCTGTTGTAACCTTAGACAACCTTTTTCACGGTCCACGATACCACAAATTTTGGTGGCATCTGCAAACTTACTAATCATGCCCCCTACATTCACATCCAAGTCATTAATATATATGACAAACAACAGAGGACCCAGCACCGATCCCTGCGGCACACCACTGGTCACTGGCCTCCAATCTGAAAAACAACCCTCCACTACCACCATCTGCCTCCTATCACCAAGCCAATGTTGTATCCAATTTGCTAGCTCACCCTGGATCCCATGTGTTCGAAACTTCTGGACCAGCCTACCATGTGGGACCTTGTCAGAGGCCTTGCTAAAGTCCATGTAGACAACGTCCATCGCCCTGCCCTTGTCAATTCTCTTGGTCACTTCCTCGAAAAGCTCAATCAAATTCGTGAGACATGATTTCCCACGCACAAAGCCATGTTGACTATCCCTAATCAGACCATGCCTTTCCAAATGCATATAAATCCTGTCTCTCAGAATCCCTTCCAATAACTTTCCCACCACTGATGTAAGGCTCACTGGCCTGTAGTTCCCTGGCTTATCCCTGCTGCCCTTCTTAAATAAAGGCACAACATTAGCTATCCTCCAGTTTTCAGGTACCTCACCCGTGGCTAACGATGATACAAAAATCTCTGCCAGGGCCCCAGCAACCTCCTCCATTTCTTCCCATACCATCCGAGGATACACCTGGTCAGGCCCTGGGGATTTATCCACCTTAATACTCTTCAAAACCTCCAACACCTCCTCTTTTGTAACATTGATATGCTCCAGGATATCAGTGTTCCCTCCCTTGAACTGACTATCTTCCATGACCTTCTCCACAGTAAATGCAGATGAGAAGTATTCATTTAAGACCTCGCCCATTTCCCGTGGCTCCACATATATATTACCACAGTGATCCTTAAGGGGACCAGCTCTCTCCCTAGCTACCCTTTTACTCTTAATATACTTATAGAATCTTTTAGGATTCTCCTTTATCTTATCTGCCAGGGAAATCTCAAGGCCCCTTTTCGCCCTCCTAATTTCCTTCTTAAGTGTAGTCCTGCATCCCCTATACTCCTCAAGGGACTCGCTTAATCCCAGCTGCCTATACCTGACATATGCCTCCTTCTTTGTCCTGACCAGACCCTCAATATCCCTCGTCAACCAAGGTTCCCTAAACTTGCCAGCCTTGCCCTTCCATCTAACAGGAACATGCCGGCCCTGAACTCTTCCTATCTCACTTTTAAAAGCCTCCCACTTGCCAGACATCCTTTTACCTGTAAACAGCCTCTCCCATTCAACTTTTGAGAATTCCTGTCTGATGCCATCGAAATTAGCCTTCCTCCAATTTAGAACGTCAACCTGAGGAATGTATCTCTTGAATAAAAGCAAAATACTGCGGATGCTGGAAATCTGAAATAAAAACAAGAAATGCTGGAATCACTCAGCAGGTCTGGCAGCATCTGTGGAAAGAGAAGCAGAGTTAATGTTTCGGGTCAGTGACCCTTCATCGGAACTGACAAATATTAGAAAAGTCACAGGTTATAAGCAAGTGAGGTGGGGGTGGGGCAAGAGATAACAAAGGAGGTCTAGATTGGACCAGGCCACATAGCTGACCAAAAGGTCACGGAGCAAAGGCAAACAATATGTTAATGGTGTGTTGAAAGACAAAGCATTAGTACAGATTAGGTGTAAATACACTGAATATTGAACAGCAGCAAGTGCAAACCTGAAAAAAACAGTGGGTAAGCAAACTGAACAAACAAAGATGAAATTAAATAAATGCAAAAAAAAATTGTAAAAAATGTAAAAAAGAATGTTCAAAAAAAGGAAGAAAAAATAACTAAAAATGAAAGTAAAATGGGGGGCTGTCATGCTCTTAAATTATTGAACTCAATGTTCAGTCCGGCAGGCTGTAGTGTGCCTATCCTCGAGCTTGCGTTGATGTTCACTGGAACACTGCAGCAATCCCAGGACAGAGATGTGAGCATGAGAGCAGGGGGGAGTGTTGAAATGGTAAGCAACCGGAAGCTCAGGGTCCTGCTTGCAGACTGAACGGAGATGTTCCGCAAAGCGGTCACCCAGTCTGCGCTTAGTCTCCCCAATGTAGAGGAGACCACACTGTGAGCAGTGAATACAGTATACTACATTGAAAGAAGTACAAGTAAATCGCTGCTTCACCTGAAAGGAGTGTTTGGGGCCTGGGATAGTGAGGAGAGAGGAGGTAAATGGGCAGGTATTACACCTCCTGCGATTGCAGGGGAAGGTGCCCTGGGACGGGGACGAGGTGGTGGGGGTAATGGAGGAGTGGACCAGGGTGTCGCAGAGGGAACGATCCCTTCGGAATACTGACAGGGGAAGGGAGGGGAAGATGCGACTGGTAGTGGCATCACGCTGGAGGTGGCGAAAATGGCGGAGGATGATCCTTTGGATATGGAGGCTCCTTGATGCTGACATCAAGTGGCTGTATCCATGGTACAAGAATACACCCTTTGAATCGCAGTTTCCAGCTGGTTGTATCCAACAGCCATTGCAAATGCATTTTCTCTAACTCCTGATACTTTCTGGTTCTTAAAGCAGTGCTGATCCTTTGCAGGCCTTAAAGGCAAGCCGCGTATTCTCTGGAGAAAAAAACTATGCGACCATGACAACTAAAAACAAGTCCTTGCAGATGGGACTTATAAGGCTAAAGTGAGGCTTGTTGCTAGGGATTGTGAAGAGTGACTAGCTTGAAAATTGTAGCTATGAGGAAAGATTGGATCAACTAGGATTGTTTTCCCTCGAACAGAAGAGGCAGAGGGGTGACTTAATTGAGGTGTACAAAATTATGAGGGGCCTAGATAGAGTAGACAGGAAGGACCTGTTTCCCTTAGTGGAGTGGTCAATTACCAGGGGGCACAGATTTAAGATGATTGGTAGAAGGATTAGAGGGAACATGAGGAAAATCTTTTTCACCCAGAGGGTAGAGGGTGTCTGGAATTCATTGCCTGGATTGGTGGTGGGGGCGCAAACCCTCAACTCATTTAAAAGGTACCTGGACCTGCACGTGAAATGCTGTAACCTGCAAGGCTATGGACCAAGTGCTGGAAGGTGGATTAGATTCGGTGGCTAGTTTGTTTCAGCTGGCACAGACACGATGGGCTGAATGGCCTTTTTCTGTGCCGTAACTTTTCTATGGTTCTATGGTTCAAGCTGTTACAGACGTTAGAGTGGAATCTCCCACAGCTGGAAAAGTAACCTTGAAAATCTTTATAGCTCTTTTGGCCAAATATTCGCAGAAACGTATAGCAATCAACATAAAAGCTGCATTTCTAAGATGATACTTTTTAGAGAGAAGTGTTTCTGAAACCAGCCAAAAAGGCAGCAGATGCAGAAGGGAGACTATGGAAACTAAACAAATGTGTCTATGGCCTGAAATAATGCTTCCAGGGTTTGGTATTTTGCTGCGAGATCTGTTTTGCCGAAAATAGGTTGTGTTCAGCTAAAAGCAGATCCCACAATGTTTTATTGGTATGAAAAAGGGAACTTTTGGGCATCCTCATGATGCATGTTGATGATTTTTTAAGGGGTGGTACTGTGGACTTTGATAAGATTACAATAGAATTTAAGATTAGGAGTCAGGTTTGTAAAGCTTTTAAATTTATTGGTTTAGATATTAAGCAGAGTAGGTCTGGAATAACTTTGAATCAACAATCCTATTTTAAGAGTGTTACTCCCATCCCAGTTAATCATGCTAGGTCATCACAAAAGATGATGCTATATCAAAAGAAGAGACAGAGCAATTGTGAAGCTTCATTGGCCAATTAATTGTTTTAATGGCAAATAAAACATTTAAAAAATTAAATCTGGAGAAATGCGTACTTAAATTGCCATCCTTAGATGACCCAAATTACATGAAACTAGTCATTTTTGGCGATGCTTCACATGCTAATCTACCTGATGGGTATTCGAGTGCAACAGGTTTCATACTTCTTACGGATGAAAATGGGAAATCTCACTTAGCTTAGGAAACTAAGAAAATAAAAAGGGTTGTTTAAAGTCCTTTGGCTGCTGAAACACTGGCTGTTCGTGGAGGCATTAGATAAGGGATTCTACTTATGAAATATTTTAAGTGAGATTCTATACAAGGGGTGGACTGAAGTTAGTATACCTATTGAATGTTATGTAGATAATCATTCATTGTGGGCTAATGTACACTCTACGCAAAGTGTGAGTGATTGGCCTTGCTGGCTTGACATAAATGCTGGAGAGAAAGGAAATCTCTAAAATTAAATGGGTGGATGGAAGTCATCAATTGTTTGATTGTTTTATAAAAAGAAATGCTTGTATGATGAAATTGTTAGGGGTCCGAGTGGAGGGGCTTCTCGCAATATCATGCTTTGTACAGAATATGGATGTTTTTTGATATTTGTTTTGAGACTTTGTCTGTGCATGTTAACTCTAAGTTTTACTTAAAAAGAAAGAAGGGAATCTGTTAATTATATATCAATTCTGTTTAATTAAATGGAGGTGGAAAGCATTAATTAGTGTTTCACTTGAGGACATATAAAGAGAAACTTCCTGGAACTGTGGTGTGGATGAGTTAGGACGTGTCCACTTGTAATGTTTCAGTCTGTAAATAGATGTAAGACTATGTAAAGATCGGCTCCCGTATCATCCTTCTTTAACTGGCTTTGTGGATTAGAACCCCAACTGCACTTTCTTGTGCTCTATGACAGGCTTCTTCCTCTCCTCAGCAGGGAACAGGATCTCCCTGCAGGCCCTTACAGGCCACAGCATAATCTCAAGGGAGGCTGCCTTGCAACATTACAAGTCCATTGTTCCTGGTTCTAGCTCTGTTAAACACCTGCACAATGCTTCAAGTCTATCCTTGCAGGGTCTCTTTAAATAATTCAGCTTAAATAGACTGATGTGGGTCATCATTACACTTGCTCTTGCTAATTGGGCAGGAAACCCCGAAGTTAAATGCAAATACAGTAGCTGGGTTAAAAAGCCACTGACAAACACACTTCTAAAACTTCCGGGTTCCTCACATGCTGCGAGGCTCTTCAGCTGTCAGCGGGTTGAAAAGCTGAGACCCAACCCCGTGTTTCTATTCTTCATAGGTGAATGAAGTAAATCAGGGACCTCAGGCCACTTTGAGCACTCAAAAACAATACAGTGCTTGTAAGAAGAATCATTTCTATTTACTCCTGAGAAGTGCAATAAATCAATCGTGAAAAGACTTGAAGACTCAACACCATTTAAAGATAAAAATCTCTTAAAAGGTTTGGTAAACTACAAAATGTCTCTGAAAATCCTGAATTGATTTTTGATTGTCCAATCTTATGGTTAGACTTAAGAAAAGAGCTATCTATTGGAAGTTACTGCGACATATGCACGGGTAATGTGTAAGTGAGGAAACCAGGCAACAATCTGTGCACTGTAACATCAGAGTTGAAGAAATAGTTCAAGCAGGCTGCTAATTTAAGGAGGAAAAGTTGGCATAAGTTATTAAGGCACAGTAGAAAACGGAAAGGTGAAGAGCAACTGATTAGTGCTAGCGGTTAAATCTATATGAATATAAGTAGTGATGTTAACATTGGCTATATAACATGTATGATAGGAACCTACCTAAAAATTGTTGGATTCTGAGTCCATCAGCTGCTGCCCATCCCATCAGACCATGCGCAAGCACTTCAGACCAGTAAGACATTAAAAGAAAAAGCATCTTCAGTTTGATTCAAGGAGACCAGCTCAAGTAGGAAGGGAAAGTGTTTTACAAGACCAGGTATTGACTCAATAATGCTGGAATGAGGGTTTGTAAAATGAACTCTGTGAGGAATGAGAAAGGGAGGCAGAACCAGGTGGCCTGAAGAAATTCAGGAAGATGCAGATGCAATTCAAAGAGAGAAGGAGGATTGGTAGAAAATACTCAAACTTTTTATTGTTTTGTTTTTGAAGCTGTGCTGTCAGTTGATCTACCCAGGAGCAACTAAGACAATAATAAAAGCAAAATACTGCGGATGCTGGAAATCTGAAACAAAAACAAGAAATGCTGGATTCACTCAGCAGGTCTGGCAGCATCTGTGGAAAGAGAAGCAGAGTTAACGTTTCGGGTCAGTGACCCTTCTTCGGAACTGTTCCGAAGAAGGGTCACTGACCCGAAACGTTAACTCTGCTTCTCTTTCCACAGATGCTGCCAGACCTGCTGAGTGAATCCAGCATTTCTTGTTTTTGTTGCAACTAAGACAATGTTGTTTCCACCTGCTATTCTGACTGGTTCTGCATATTCCGGCAATTGTAGTAAGGGTAATATCATTAGTAGCATCCCCAATACCGAACATCTGTTCCTGCTGGGGGACTTTAATGCCAGGGTTGGGGCCGACCATGACTCATGGCCCTCCTGCCTTGGGCGCTATGGCATTGGAAGGATGAATGAGAATGGACAGAGACTGCTTGAGTTGTGTACCTATCATACATTACCTCTGCATCACCAACTCGTTCTTTCATACCAAGCCCTGCCACCAGGTTTCTTGGAGGCACTCAAAATCACGTTGTTGGCAGCAGCTGGACCTCATTGTCACAAGGCGAGCCTCTTTAAGCAGCGTTCAAATCACACGCAGCTTCCACAGTGCGGGCTGCGACACCGACCACTCCCTGGTGTGCAGAAGGTTAGACTCAAACCAAAGAAGCTGCATCATTCCAAGCAGAAGGGCCACACACGCGTCAACACTAGTAGAATTTCTTATCCACAGCTGTTGCACAAGTTTCTAAATTCACTTGAAAAAGCCCTTCAAAACACTCCTACAGGGGATGCAGAGACCAAATGGGCCCGCATCAGAGACGCCATCTATGATTCAGCAATGACCACCTCTAGCAAACATGTGAAGCAGAACGCAGACTGGTTTCAATCTCATTTTGAAGAGCTGGAACCTGTCATAGCCGCTAAGCGCATTGCACTGTTGAACTACAAGAAAGGCCCCAGTGAGCTAACATCGATAGCACTTAAAGCAGCCAGAAGCTCTGCACAAAGAACAGCCAGGCGCTGCGCAAATGACTACTGGCAACACCTTTGCAGTCATATTCAGCTGGCCTCCGACACCGGAAACATCAGAGGAATGTATGATGGCTTTAAGAGACCTTTTGGGCCAACCATCAAGAAGATCGTCTCCCTCAAATCTAAATAAGGGGACACAATCACTGACCAATGCAAGCAAATGGACCGCTGGGTGGAGCACTACCTAGAACTGTACTCCAGGGAAAATGTTGTCACTGAGACCACCCTCACTGCAGCCCAGTCTCTGCCAGTCATGGATGAGCTGGACGAACAGCCAACAAAATCGGAACTCAGTGATGCCATTGATTCCCTAGCCAGCGGAAAAACCCCTGGGAAGGACGGCATTACCCCTGAAATAATCAAGAGTGCCAAGCCTGCTATACTTTCCGCACTCTACGAACTGCTTTGCCTGTGCTGGGACGAGGGAGCAGTATCACAGGACATGCGCGATGCCAATATCATCACCCTCTATAAGAACAAGGGTGACTGCGGTGACTGCAACAACTACCGTGGAATCTCCTTGTTCAGCATAGTGGGGAAAGGCTTTGCTCAATTCGCTTTAACCAGGCTCCGGAAGCTGGCTGAGCGTGTCTACCCTGAGGCACAGTGTGGCTTTCGAGCAGAGAGATCCACCATTGTCATGCTGTTCTCCCTTTCCCAGCTACAGGAGAAATGTCGTGAACAACGGATGCCCCTCTACATTGCTTTCATTGATTTCACCAAAGCCTTTGACCTCGTCAGCAGACGTGGTCTATTTAGACTAGGAGAAAAGATTGGATGTCCACCAAAGCTACTAAGTATCATCACCTCATTCCATGACAATATGAAAGGCACGATTCAGCATAGCGGCACCTCATCAGACCCCTTTCCTATCCTGAGTGGTGTGAAACAGGGCTCTGTTCTCGCACCTACACTGTTTGGGATCTTCTTCTCCCTGCTGCTCTCATATGCGTTCAAGTCTTCAGAAGAAGGAATTTTCCTCCACACAAGATCAGGTGGCAGGTTGTTCAACCTTGCCCGTCTAAGAGCGAAGACCAAAGTACGGAAAGTCCTCATCAGGGAACTCCTCTTTGCTGATGATGCTGCATTAACATCTCACACTGAAGAGTGTCTGCAGAGACTTATCGACAGGACTGCAGCTGTCTGCACCGAATTTGGTCTAACCATCAGCCTCAAGAAAACGAACATCATGGGACAGGACGTCAGAAATGCTCCATCCATCAATATCGGCGACGACGCTCTGGAAGTGGTTCAAGAGTTCACCTACCTAGGCTCAACTATCACCAGTAACCTGTCTCTCGATGCAGAAATCAACAAGCGCATGGGAAAGGCTTCCACTGCTATGTCCAGACTGGTCAAGAGAGTGTGGGAAAATGGCGCACTGACACGGAACACAAAAGTCCGAGTGTATCAAGCCTGTGTCCTCAGTATCTTGCTCTATGGCAGTGAGGCCTGGACAGCGTATGTCAGCCAAGAGCGATGTCTCAATTCATTCCATCTTTGCTGCCTCCGGAGAATCCTTGGCATCAGGTGGCAGGACCGTATCTCCAACACAGAAGTCCTCGAAGCGGCCAACATCCACAGCATATACACCCTACTGAGCCAGCGGCGCTTGAGATGGCTTGGCCATGTGAGCCGCATGGAAGATGGCAGGATCCCCAAAGACACATTGTACAGCGAGCTTGCCACTGGTATCGGACCCACCGTCCATGTCTCCGCTTTAAAGACGTCTGCAAACGCGACATGAAGTCCTGTGACATTGATCGCAAGTCATGGGAGTCAGTTGTCAGTGATCGCCAGAGCTGGCGGGGAGCCATAAAGGCAGGGCTAAAGTGTGGCGCGTCGAAGAGACTTAGCAGTTGGCAGGAAAAAAGACAGAAGCGCAAGGGGAGAGCCAACTGTGTAACAGCCCCGACAACCAATTTTATCTGCAGCACCTGTGGGAGAGTCTGTCACTCTAGAATTGGCATTTATAGCCGCTCCAGGCGCTGTTTCACAAGCCACTGACCATCTCCAGGCGCTTACCCATTGTCTCTCGAGACAAGGAGGCCAAAGAAGAAGAAGTAATAAGGGTAGACGGTCATCATTATAAACAATTGACCTGACTTACATAAGAAAAAAAACATGATTGTATCAATTTCAATGCATGAGCCCACAGTCTGTCCTTGGGGCAAGTATTCCAATCCCTTTCCCTGCTAGTTGACAATGTCAGAAGTGAGTAGTGAGTTACATGTACTTGCACTCTAGTAAGTGAATCAAACAAAAGGCATTTAATAAGTATTTTTAAGGACATTTGCTTGCCAGTATCTGTGACAAAATACCTGTTCCAGAAAACCACTGAGTAAAACTTGTACTTATCTGATGAATTCTAATTATGTGCTATGTAGCAGTGAGTTTCTGACTGTTTTTGTTCAACTACTGATAATACTATGCTCTTAGGGTATTGTTTGCCTAGTTGGTAATATTTTTCTGTCTTGTGCATTTCCTTTGTGTTCTTCCATCAGCAACTGGCGTTCTTATTCATCCCTGTTCATTTTGGTGCCAATGTCCTTACGTCGTCTGTTCCTTGTTTAGCTGTGCTGATAGCTTCAGTTTTGTAGGTTTTTGTTTGTCCCTCTTCATTTAGAAGGCAATAAATTATATGGTGATAGGTTTCTGATCCTGAATATTTTTTACATAGTGGTGATTTCCCTGCGGAGTTACACTACCCCACAGTTCCACAAGAAATTCTGTCATTCTACACTGGGTAATTTAGAGTCATCCTGATTCTAACTCAGAGACTAAGGGCCAGATTTTATGGAACAAATATTTTGATGGGAGGAAAAGTGTGGAAAGAAGGGGGTGCAAGCTTACACTATCTGCATCTTGTAAATCAGGAACGATTCTGGGACAAGGGGAATTGGGATGCAAGAAGAAGGAATAGCTGTGAGAATCCAGTCATCTTCTATGGCTTAAGCCCCCGCCGCTGGCGACAGCCTCTGTCATGGCCACTCCAATAAGGGCGAACACTGTGTCTTCTATTTGGATTTGGACATGCAGCTAAGCCTGTCTGCTGCTGGTTAGATGCTGCTGCCTGAGGCTGTGCACCAATTTGTCCTGCAACAGAGAAGGAAGCATGTCAGTGAGTATGGTGCAATGTGTTTATGATCGTCATGATTGAATAGCTGGCAGTGTGTGCAAGCTGTGAGATATCGGTGTTAGGCTTGCAGCATTACTAAGTGTTTATGGTTGAGGTGAAGCTATGAATGTGATGTGTGAGTTGTAATCAATAGAGATAGTTGGTAGGTGAGTGAAGGTGGTGTGGTGTATTGAGGAGTGTCAAAACATAGGAACATAAGAAATAGGAGCTGGAATAGATCATTCGGCTTTTTGAGCCTTGCTAGCTGTTCAAAAAGCTCATGGCTGAATAATCTACCTCAACTCCACCTTCTTACACTATCCCCATATCCCTTAATTCCTTTGGTCGCCAAAAATCTATCGACCTCTGTCTTGAATATTGTTATGACCAGGTGGGAAAGGTGTCTAGGGGTCCCTCTCAGCCTTCACCGGGTCTTACTGTAACAGGCTTTGATTTTAAACACACTGTATTTTGAGCTCTCCCTTGGTGAATCCTTGTTCACCGCTTTCCAATTATTAGGCAAAGAAATGAGCACAAACAGGCTTTCTTGGATTTAAGGAAGAAAGGTGAAATTTTATTAAAATTAAACTACAAACTCTAATTCGGTTAACGCCTACGGATACACACCGTGCCCCACGCTAGCATGCATACATGATATGCACATGCAAATAGAGACAGAAAAGAGCAGAAGAAAAGATAAAGTGGAACAATTTGAGGCAATCTCTGAGGAGGGTTTTTTTGTTACTGTGCTTCGAGCTCACAGCATAGTCCTTTTATAAGTTGATCTTGCTTTTTGTTGGAGCCCAGTATTCTTCTTAAACCTTGTTCATTGTAGGAGACTTTTCTCTCTTGTGATTCATGGATCTTCAATGCGTTTCAGTTCCATGAAAAAGAGATGGAAGCAGACAAGAGAGGCTGCAGCGAGCCAGCCACGAGAGATCTTTTCAGTCCAGGAGCAAACAGCTTTCTGCCAGTTCAAAATTTTATGGCAAGTTCAAATTCAAAAAACTCAAGTTCCCCAGCAGGCTAGTCATGTGACAGCTGGTGTGACCACGTCTATTTGTGCATTTGGCCATCTTAGCAGTCAACCTGGAATGCTAGCTCCTCCACCTTCAACGTCTGGTAATCAAAAGTCCATTGTGGATCGAATGTATCAGGGAATGGTCTTTTATCCCTTTTTAGCACTGTTTGTAAATATACAAATGTCTTTCCAGTCAAGGGTCTGGTGTTTTTTTAAAGCAAGTTCTTTCTTTACTCCAGTCACAGTTTAAAATCAATGTTCATGTGGCAAAATTAATATGCCTCATTCTTGCCAGATGGGGCCTTGCATGACAATATAAACAACAACTGTGCATCCACAACTCTCTGGGGTAGAGAATTCCAAAGATCCACAACCCTTTAAGTGAAGAAATTTCTCCTCATCTGAGAATTAAATAGCAAACCCCTTATTCTGAGACTGTGACCCTGTGTTCTAAATTCCCCAAGTCAAGGGAAACATTTTCTCAGTATCTACCTTGTTAAAGCCCCTTGAGAAATTTATATTTTTCAATTAAATCACCTTTCATTCTTCTAAGCTCCAGGGAATATAGACCAAGTCTACTCAATCTCTCCTCATGGGACTGCCCCCTTATCCCAGGACCTAGTCTATTGAATCTTTGTTGCACTCCTCGAGAAAGTATGTTCTTCCCTAAGTAAGGAGACTAAAACTGCACACAATACCCAAGGTGTAGCCTCACCAATGCCCCATATAATTTTAGTAAGACGTCCTTACTCTTACACTCCAAGCCCTGGGTAATAAAAGTTAAAATACCATTTCCCTTCCTAATCACTTGCTGTGCCTGTAATTTCTTTGATTTCTGTGCAAAGATACTCAGGTGCATCTGAATGAAAACATTTCCCAGTGTGTCACCATTCAAAAATATTATTTTTAAATTATTTTTCCCACCAAAGTGGATAAATTCACAGTTCATCACATTATGTTCCATATACTCTGTTCGTGCCCATTTTATATCCCTCTACAACCTCTTTGTTTTCTCCTTACCGCCTCGTTTCCCACCGCACTTTGTAGCATCTGCAAACTTGGATACGTTACACTCAGTCCTCTTGTGTAAGTCATTAATATAGATTGTAAATAGTCGAGACCCAAGTACTGATCCTTGCAGTACCATGCTAGTTGCAGCAAGCAATAGGCACCGACATGTTGCACCACGGACATTTGTCAAAATTATTGACTCAGCCACAGACATGAGAGCAATTAATCCGTATATAAACTGTATAGCCAATCTAATGCCATCAAAACACAGACCTATTTAAAACACATTAATAACCCTATTAATAAAGTAGCTAAGCATGCAGACATCAATGGAGAGCAACACAACCGTATTAGATAGCTCGCAAGCAAAATAATATGCAATGCCAATGTGAATTAATTACTTTTGTTGACAGAATAGAGCTAGCTACACCATGTCATGGGGTGGTAGATGAACCTTATCAGATGACTTCTGTGGATTCACACTGTGTCAGGAGTGCAAGTCCATCTAATAAACCATAAAACTCAGGGAGAGGATTGTTTTTTGTGGTTATTTAGGTGAGCCAGTAGAAAAATCAGCAATAGGAAGACAAACCATTTCTCACACTGCTGTTCGCACAAGACAATTTAACTCATGGTTAATGTTTATGCAACTTCTTCACCTGCTTGTAATATTTGTCTGAAGAGCGGGCAGCCAAAAAAAGGGCACTGATCTCCAAATCAGGAGAATTTTATAGTATGGAGCAGATAGTACTCCAGAAGAATCATGTAAAGCAGTAAAGCAGATTGGGGCAAGACGGGATGGAGAGATTAACAGCAGGTAGCCAAGACTAGTTTATTAATCTTGACAGGCTGTTACACTAGGTCCCGGATTCTAAAGTACAGAAATAACAGAATCTTTCATGGCCAAAATGTCATTTGCTCACCAAAGCTAGTGACAAAATTAGAGAAACACAATTACAAATAAAGAGTGGTCTTCAGTTCATCCAATAAAGCAATTCTCTTAAATTCACTTATGTCTATATCTCAGTCTATCACTGCCGATTCTGATTCAGCTCTGACAATTTAATTATTAACAAAAAGCTTGACTGCAAAACATTGAGCAGTTGTTACTGCATGTATTATTCAATTACAAAATGTTTAGTCACTATCTATAAGACTGTACTCCAGACTAACCAATTCATGCGCAAGCCAAATCTGTCATCTGTTAACAAAGGTGCACTTATAATGTAAGGTACTAATACGATACAGACTTTCAAATGACTTTGGCCACTCAGGGTATCTGCCCTCAAACTGGAGAGTAAATGATGCACATTGCAGTTACTGATCTTTGCCATACCCGTAAAACATGTCCTGTAATACAACTTGCAGCAAAAAAAAAATGTTAATGATTGTTTCGAACATGGTCATTGAAGCATAATAATTTTTTACTATGTCTTCCCTGACAGTTTTTAAAACTACAAATGGAGCATGGATTTTGTTAAGCAATTGTAGACAGTTCATCATAGATTAAGGTTTATTAAAGCTATCCATTGCATTGTATTTACCAACTATTGTATATAGGTCAGCAGCATCCTGTTTTTGCCAATATCACTTAATCCCAATACACCATACTCTTGCATTCATGAGGAACATACACTGCTGAATTCTGGAGATTCCTTGGATTTTCTTGCCTGTCTTCTCCTTAAACAAGTTCTGGAACAATGTGATTCCAAATGGATAGCAGCAGAATTGTGACATTTATATAGAAATAAAAGTGCAGTAACTTTCAACATGTCACTGAGCTTGTGTCCCAAGTGAAAGTAATGCCTGTCAGAGCATAGAAATCAAGACATACCCTAAGTGACTTTTGCCATTTTAAAATGAGTTCACATAGCACAATCATTTAAACGTGTGTTTTAAAATAACCCAGCTACTAAGTTATTTTAAAACACAAAGGCTTGGAGCAGGGGTGTTCAACCTTTTTGTGTGGGAGGGCACATTACAATTTTGTGTTAGAGAGGGCCAGTGAGACAATTTTAGAAAAATAAAGGCATTAAAAATTTATCTTGCTATTATTCAAAACAACAACAAATGTGCATTTTTTGTGAAGAAGCTTTAAAAAAGACTAATTTATTGAGATACTTTCTCAACACTATGATAGACACTGATTTAGTGAGATATCTGGCATTATTTTTGCTTGCACAAGTAGTCAATGTCTGCATGCACACTTGTAGCGATGCAAAAAATTCCGGATAGATGTCCATCTGTCAGGGGTGATCTTGATCCCTCTCTCTCTCTCCTTTCTGTCTGTCTGTCTGTCTGTCTCTGTCTCTCTCTGTCCCACTCCCTTTCTGTTTCCTCCCTCTGTGTTGTCCTCCCCTCTGTTGTACCCCCCTCTGTGTTGTTCCCTCCCCCCTCTGTGTCATTTCTCCACCTCTCTGTGTTGTCCCTGTGCTCTCTGTCCCCCACCCTCTCTCTTCGCCCCCCACCTCTTTTTCTCTGTCCCCTGCTCTCTTTCTCTCTGTCCTCTCCCTCACTCTCTCTCTCTCCCACTCTCTCTTTTCCCCATTCTCTCTCTCTTTTCCCCACCCTCTCTCTTCCCCCCCACCTCTTTTTCTCTGTCCCCTGCTCTCTTTCTCTCTGTCCTCTCCCTCTCTCTCTCTCTCTCTCCCCCCTCCCTGCCCCCCTTCTCCCTTTCTCTCTGACTGATGCTGAGAGTGGGAACGGCACTTTTGAACTTCGGACAGCCTCGTGGTTTTCCGTGGACTTTTTAAAAAAATAATCAGAACCCACCGGAAAACCACAAATATGTCCAAAGTTCAAAAGAGTTGTTCTGCTTCAGCACCTGTAAGCTGTGAAACTGACACTTGTGATTTAAAAAAAAAGTCGGTCTGAAGAAGCCAATGGGAAATTTCTCATTTGTGAAATTTACCAGGCACAGACCTCAAAATTGTTTACCACGGACACTGGTGTGCATGTACGGACATTTTTCCAATCCTGGTTACAGCCTGCCAACTTGAAAATGTTCCATTTATTCCTACTTTCTGTTTACTGTCCATTAACCAATCCTCAGTCCATGCTAAATATATTATCCTCAACCCCATGAGTTCTAATTTTGTGCAATGAGCTTGTGTGTGGCACCTTATCAAATGTTTTTTGAAAATCCAAATGTGCTGCATCAACTGGTTCCCCCTTATCGATCCTACCAATTACATCCTCAAAAATCTCTAACAAATTTGTCAAACACAATTTCTCTTTCATAAATCCATGTTGATGCTGCTTAATCATATTATGATTTTCTAAGTGTCTTGTTACCATGTCTCTAATAATAGATTCTAGCATTTTGCCGACTACTGATATTAAGCTAACTGGCCAAGAGTTCCCCATTTTCTCTCTTCCTCCTTTCTTAAATAGTGGGATTATGTTTGCTACCTTCCAGTCCTTGGGATCAGTTCTAGAATCTAAGGAATTCTGGACGATCAAAACCAATGTATCCACTATCTCGCAGATAACTGTTGCAAAATGCTAGAATGCAGTTCATCTTGTCCGGTGGATTTGTTGCCACTTCACCCCTTTAATTTCTCCAGTACTATTTTCTTTACTTAGACTGATTTGTTTAAGTTCTGCATTCTTGGTAGACCCTTAGTTTTCTATTATTTCCACAATGTTTTTTGTGTCTTCTACCGTGAATACAGACACAAAGTATTTATTTAATATCTCTGCTATTTCCTTATTCGCCATTATAATTTCTCCTGTCGCTGCTTCTAATGGGCCCACATTTACTTCCCCTAATCCCTTCTTATTTATGTACCTATTGAAAGCCTACAATCTGTTTTTATGTCTCTTGCTAGTTTACTCTCATATTCTCTTTCCTCTTTTCTTATCAATTTCGTGGTCCTCATTTGCTGAATTCTAAAATCCTCACAATCTTCAGACTTACTACTTTTTTGGCAACAAAGGCCTCTTCCTTTGATCTAATATTATCCTTGACTCCTCTTGTTAGCCACATTGGACCACTTTTTCTGTGGGTTTTTGTGCTTCAAATGAATGTATATCTATTGAAAATTATGTATCAATTCTTTAAATGCTAGTCATTGCTTATTTACTGCTATATATTTGTAGTTTCCCAATCTATCTTAGCCAACTCACCCCTCATACCTACATAGTTTGCTTTAGATTTAGGATTTAGTATTGGCCTATGACTAGCAGTTAGTAAGATATGGCATTTGGCAGTGAATTCACTTATCTTGACTATTCATGTGAGATCATTGAACTTCTTATGACACTGCATCCAAATCCTCGGGGCTACACTACTGCATTGACTGCCACAGCTATCTGTTCCCACTACATTTGCACAGTTTGTCTGGAGGGCCTCCTGGTCCCCTGTGGATAGAGGACCCCCTCTCCTCTTGTCGATCCCCTCTCAAGACCTCTAGTGCAGCGTCTGAGAATATTGGAGTTCTTCTCTCCCTTGTTGCACTATAATTTACTCTTCTTCTTGCTCAAACTCTGTTCCACAAACAGTTCCAGCACCTGCTCTGGCTTGAATGCTTAAACCACTTTAAGAGGGGCAGGCTGACTTTAAGTGAAGACTAGGTTGAACTCGTACACGCCTCTCTCAATGTTGTGCCACCTGCTGAGGCATGCGGCCACTCAAAAGTGCATTTAACACTGGCTACATGTAGCGATCATGCAAATTAGCAGATAGCTCAAATGTGGCATGCTATTTGCATTGGAAGCAATGAGTAGCTGTTAATACCACATCATGAATGCTGCGCCCATCTTCGGGGGCTATCAAATTAAGCTGCCACTGACATTTTGCAGATGTGGTTTCTGCATGGGCATTGACAAAAAGTGGCCATTCTTCATATTTAATGCTATATGTGAGCATTGTAGGCTATTTCACCATAAAAGGCATTACCAAGCCTGATCCTGTTATCACCTGGTGTCTGCACTCCTTTGAACCAAGGTTTGCTAGATTGTGATTAAGTATGGGGAAACCTGGCTGACCAATTGTAGCAGCCCTACTGTCATCCTAGAGAGATGCTCCCAGCAAATTCCATAATATAATTAAGTTAAACACTTTCTAGAAAGATGCTAATCAACTTAAATTTGGTAGTTCACAATTTACCAGCAACTGCTTCACCACATCCATACATATCCTTACTCTAAACTAATTCCATGTGTAAATCTGAAGCTATAAGTTATGTATTGGCATTGAATTAATGGAGCTGTTTTGTCCTCTTTATTCTCTGAAACTATTATCTGACCAAGTGCAGAAATCTAGCATCTGCGCCAATGACGAGAAATATCAGTTTTATTCATATCAATTAGATTAAGCAGATCTTGATTCATTATGCCTTTTTATTTCTCATATAATAAAATATTTGTCAAATATTTCCTTCAAGAAATTGAATCTGAAAATTAGATTCTACAGTTTGATCTGATAAATGTAAAACTGCACTTTCAACCTTTGGTCTAAATCTTTGCTGCAGGCTTCAATGGTTCTTGTAATTTGTTCAGGAGATTCATGAAGGATCACAGGCGAGCTGAACAAGCAGAAAGAAAGCAGAGGCTTATTAGAGGCAGGGTTTTCAAAACAGTACCATGGAGAGTATGGCCTAGGCCCAAGGTATGTTATAAAATAAAAAAGCAAAGATATATTAACTTAAAGTCCAATATGACTTAAATCCACTGGAAACCTATTTGGAACAAAATTCCCTCTGGTAACATTTAATGAAGGCCCATATTTCCTTTAAAGCTAAAATTGTCCAGAAGAGGTTTCCTCCAGGATCTAAGGGTTTTTTTTTAATGCAGAAGCAACATTGTTGGCTTCCAAAGAACAAAAACAAATCATTTAAAACTTCACTTGAGGCTCCCTGAGAACAGGTCCTTTAAAGTACCAACCACGTGTGTGCCACAGTCCTAAATCTTTTATGGTGCTTTTAACTAAATAAGTTTGACCTTCTGTAGCATTGCTCATTGGCAAAGATGTATCTGTGCAATTCTGACTGTCATATTCTTTTTACCTTCCTATCTCTTTCTGCATGTTTTGTTCATGCTTTGTCTTTCTCCCTCTATATGCCTCTTGCACATCCTCATTTTGTCTCTATCTCCAACTTCTGTTTCTCTTCCTCATTGCTTTATTCTGTAAATCCATCCTTTGGTTTCTTATATGGATTTAGGAGGAGTGGAGTCTGTCACAGTACTAGGAGTGGACCTGCAAGGGAAAGATGGCAGCTGGTCAAATGGACACAAAGCTTATCATACAGAAAACCAGATCTCTGATGGAATTGCTTTGCTTCATAATTGGCAGTGGTGCCTGGGCCCTAATAACATAAGAAATAAGAACATGAGTATAGAAGGAAATATTTGGCAAATGTTTTATTATATGAGAAACAAAAAGGTATAATTTATGTCTAACTGAATCAAGAACTGCTTAATCAAATATGACCCCTTGTGCCTGCTCTGCCATTCAATAGGATCATGGTCGAACTTCTATATCAACTCCACTTTACCCTCATATCCCCATATCCATTGATTCATTTAATGCCCATAAACCTATCAATCTCAGTCTTGAACACACTCATCGACTGAGCATCCACAGCCCTGTGGGGTGGAGAATTACAAAGATTCGCATTCATCTGAGTCAAGAAATTTCTTCTCATCTATGTTCTAAATGATTGACCCCTTACACTGAGACTAACAACCCTTATTCTAGATTTTTCAGTCAGGGAAAACAGTCTCTCAGTATCTATCCTTTCAGGATCTTGTATGTTACAATGAAATCACCTCTCATTCTTCTAAACTCCAGCAAGTCTATTCCCATTCTCCTCAATCTCCCATCACAGGACAAGCCGTTCATCCCAGGAAGCAATCGAGTGAACCTTTGTTGCAGCTCCTCTAAAGCACACATATCCTTCCTTAGATAAGGAGACCAAAACTGTACACAGTATTCCAGGTGTGCTCTCACCAAAGCCCTACATA
This sequence comes from Heterodontus francisci, assembly GCF_036365525.1. NCBI lineage: Eukaryota > Metazoa > Chordata > Chondrichthyes > Heterodontiformes > Heterodontidae > Heterodontus > Heterodontus francisci. The sequence goes on along the minus strand of NC_090386.1, from coordinate 45,429,152 downwards.
GTTGCAGCAAGTCTTCCTTACTCATATACTCCAACCCCCTTGCATTAAGGGATACCTACCATTTGCCTTCCTAATTGCTTGCCGTACCTGCATATTAATTTTCTATTCCTGTACAAGGAATACCTAAATACCTCTGAATAATAACATTTACTAGACCCTCAAGATATAAAGAATTCTGTTTTTCCATTCTTCCTATCAAAATGGATTATTTCATTCTTCCCACATTATATTCCATCTATCATCTTCTTGCCTAATTGCATAACTGGTCTATATCGCTCTGCACCCTTTTTATGCAATCATCACCGTTTACTTTCCCAGCTAGCTTTGTATCATCAACAAACTTGGATGTGTTGGACCCAGTACCTCACTTAAGTCATTTATGTAAATTGTAAATAGCTGAGGCTTAAATACTGATCCTTGTGACATTCCGCTAACTACAACCTGCTATCCTGAAAATGCCATGTTTATTCTTATTCTGTGTTTTCTCACTGTTTATCAATCCTCATACAAGCGAATATATTATTCCAATTCCATGAGCCCTAATCTTGTGTAATAACCTCACCTCTAGTGTGACATCATATCGAATACATTCTGAAAATCCAAATATATGACATCCTCCTCATCTACACTGCGAACTACATCCTCAGAAATTTCTAATAGATCTCTCAAACACAACTTCCCTTTAATAAAACTATGTTGACTCTTGCTAATCATATTCTGATTTTCCAAGTGTCCTGTTACGACATCCTTAATAATAGATTCTAACATTTTCCTACTACTGATGTCAGGCAAACTGACATTTGGTCAACGTTCCCAGTAAAGTTTTATTTCTTGTGCGCAGACAGCTTTTTCAATGTGCAGTACTTTTAAAGTCTTTTATGCAGTATTTAACATTTAAAAAGGCCTGGGTAGTACCTTTCAGGCTGATGCACAACCACGCACATGCGCAGCTTAGTAGGAACATTCCCTGTTTCTCTCTCCATGCTTTTTGAACAGCGGAGTTACATTTGCTAACTTCCAAACCTCAGCATCTGCTCGAGAATCTAGAGAATTCTGGATGATCAAGCCAGTGCATTCAGTATCTCTGTAGCCATCTCTTTTAATACTTGAGGATGTAGGCCATCAGGTTCAATAGATTTGTTGACTTTTAGTCCTATTAATTTCTCTAGTAATTTTTCTTTACTAATCTTAATTACTTATCCTCACTCTTATTAGACCTTTGGTTCCCCATAATTGCTGGTATGTTCCTTATGTCTTCTACTGTGAAGATAGATGCTAACATCTCTTAGCAATATATGGTTGTGCCACCTTTCTAGTGAAGATTCTATTCCTGAAGGGAATATATATTTGTTGAGAATAATAACATATTTCTTTAAATGCATCCCATTGCTTATCTACCATCAAATCTAGTAATCTAATTTCCAAATCTACCTTAACCAATTCACCCTCATACCTTTGCAATTGGCTTTGTTTGAATTTAAGACCTTAGTTTCAGACTTAATCATATTGCTCTCAAACTTAATATGAAATCTATCATATTATCACTCTTCCCCAAAGATCATTTACTATAAGATTAATAATTAATCCTGTCTCATTACACAAAACTAGATCTAAAACAAACTGCTCCCTCGTTGGTTCATTGACATATTGTTCTAGAGGATTGTCTCAAATGCATTCCATGAATTCACCTTCCAAACTGTTTTTGACAATTGGTTTGCCCAGACTATATGAAGATGAAACTCCCACACGGTTATTACATTTCCCTTGTTACATGCTCCACTAATTTCCTAATTTATACAAAACTCTATAATCCCCTCCCTAAACCTCTCTGTCTCTTAACCTCTCCTCCTTTAAGTTGCTCCTTAAAACCTATCTCTTTAGCTAAGCTTTTGATCACCTGTTCTAATATTTCTTTACATGACTGAGTGTAAAATTTCTGTCTGATAACACTCCTTTGAAGCAGCCTGGGACATTTTATTACATTAAAGGTCCAGTTTAAATGCAAGTTGTTTCTCACAGAGGTAGAAGAGCTGCTTTATAAGGATAGGCTATTGTGGAATGGAACATATAACATATTATCAAACCTGCTTGTTTACAACAAATGCTTTTATTGTAGGTTTTCTGGTGTTAATTTTTAAATTCCATTCCATGAGTATCCATTTCTTCTGTAAAAAACTTGGTTTTGTTATTTTATCCATGTAGTCAATTTTAAGCTAACTTTTGGGTTATGCAGGAATATTGTCAAGAGGAGGTTTACAAAGTGCACATAAATACTTGTTCTTTCAGAGTATGGGACAGGATCTTTTTGGAGTCTAGTAGCATGGAGGAGGGGGTCTTGCAGGTTGGCTGAAATTGGGATGAGATTCAATGGTTTGGCAGGCAATGATAGACATGCTGAGGTTTTGCTGTATGAGGGAGGGTCTTGGAGTTCAGCAGCACTGAGTGGTGTTGGCAGTAGTTCAGTGATGATCCTGCAGTTTTGCAGCAAAAGGTTAGATGGTCTTGCAGTATTATAACAAAGAGGAAAGAATGTTAACTTTTCAGTGCTGAAGAGTGGCTTGGCAGCATTATGGAAGTGAGGTTACTCTCTGAGGATGATTCTCTTGTTGGCAGCACTTAGGAGGAGGGATCTAGCAGTTAGCAGAACTTGAAAATGAAATAAAGTGTCTGGATATAATGGGACCAGCAATTGTAATATGCTATTTAAACCTTGTAATTCATACCATTCCTTTAAGAAATGTAGATATCTTGAAAATTACAACTCTAAAAAAATACAAGCAATAGAAATCCTTAAATTGTGGAACTCGTACAAACACTGGCAATGTTGCAAGCATTATTATAAACTATGCTGGACAGCCAAGTGAATAAATATCTGCTCACTTCATTTACAAGAGCTGAGTGCAGTTATTTAAGAACATCAGTAATAGAAGATGTAATTTTCTTACCAGAGTAAAATATTTGACAGCTACAACTCAAAACTAGAGATTAAACAACACAGAGAGGTTTACTGAAAAATGAACCACACACTGATGTCAGACTACAGATGCTGCCAGCCTTCTGAAAGTTCACAGAAGCAGTTGGGCTAAAGTCAGTCTTTTATTTCATGCCAAGAACACAAGAGTCTGCACTTGATTCTGTATCAATCTTAAAAATCAGCATGGAGTTCCAGCAACAACGTTTTACTCATTGCTTCTCTTCGTTATGGAAGTTCTATTTATAAATCTCCCAGTAAAGAGTTAGCAGTCGCTTGCATAAACAATTCTAGTTGGACCATGAATTTGCCTAAGAAGAATCTTTGACTTGCTTATTTGACAACTGAGCACAATGTTCTCCAAACCTTGTGTGTTCCTCACAACAACCCAACCCAAAGTAGTGTGACATCTATCCTTTTCACAGTTCACTCCAGTTGGACTCTTGCACTGACTTAATATATGAAAAAATCCATGCCTGAAAGAGAGGGCCCTCAGGCTTGCTAAACTGGAGGGTGACCTATCACACATTGAGTCCTAGAAAACTGTAATGCTTTAGAAAAATGGGATGCATTTATGAACGTTCTTCTGAGTACAGAAGCACATGTTAGGAATTTAGACACTGAGGTCAATAGGCCAAATGTGGCTTTTGGTCCATTAAAATTTAATGCATGAAAATCTCTTTTAGGTTTGCTGTGCTTAGCACCCAAATTCTAGCAGAAATCTATGGTAGAAGCACAAATTTGTAAAAATTTGCCCCGATGTGTGAAATGATGCATTTTGGAAGGAAGAATGAGGAGAGGCAATATAAACTAAATTGTGCAATTTTAAAGTGGGTGCAGGAACAGAGGGACCTGAGTTTACATATGCAAATCTTTGAAGGTGGCAGGACATGTTGATAAGGCTGTTTTTAAAAAAAGATACAGCATCCTAGGTTTTATAAATAGAGGCACAGATCATAAAAGCAAGTGTAAGTGGTGCATATTAGATTTGGTCCGTGATATCAGAGATCTAGAGAGAGCCTTGTGTTACGGTCAAGTGAGGAGGGTCGAAGGGTTTCCTTTTTTCCCTTTCCTTGTTTGACCACAACACGTTTAATTTTTTTTTAAAGTGGATATACTGGCCAATTCAGTAGATATTTGTTTACTTACTTGCTAAGATCATAACAAGAACCAATTGGACCGGTTTTCTTGAGTTAACAAAGAAAGGGGTTAACTTTATTGTACCTAAACCAAAGGAAGCATTTTTTCATTCAGAGGGTGGTTGGAATCTCGAACACACTACCTGAAGGGGTGGTAGAGGCAGGAACCCTCACAACATTTAAGAAGTATTTAGATGAGCACTTGAAATGCCATAGCATACAAGGCTATGGGCCAAGTGCTGGAAAATGGGATTCGAATAGTTAGATGCTTGATGGCTGGCACAGACACGATGGGTCGAAGGGCCTGTTTCTGTGCTGTATGACTCTATGACTCTGATAAAAATCATAAACAACATGCCAACTTTCACTCACACACACACTCTGGAGGTTTACACACACACACAAATAGGTTACAGAGTGGGGAAAGGTAGATTGGTTGAGTTAGAGTCCATAGAACAAAAAGGAGTATATAGTCTGTGGGGTTTAGTGATTTGTCTGGCCTCTAGCTGAATTCAATGGTCCTGAGGCTTTCAGTTTGAAGAGGTAGATGACTAGTTTTTTGGGTCTCTTGGAGACAGTGTGAATGATTTCCTCCAATGGGGTTTCTGATTGTAACCAGAGTACGCAAAGGTGGTCAGACAACAAGCAGGATTTGAAAGCTTTCAAGCTGGAATGGAGAGAGAGAGAGACCCCCACTTGGCTCTGCATGTGTCAGAGTCCAGTTGCTTCTCCTCTCTCTGCTGCAGAAAGGTTAAAACCACAGATGGGAATGGACTTGTCATATAACAATCATTCAAACATAGCCGTTAGCAGGAGGTTATGCTAGCCCTTCATAAAATACTGGTTAGGCCTCAGCTGGATTATTGGGCTGAATCTTCCAGAATAAAAATTTTCATCAGTCGGACCATTTTCCCACAGCAGCTGCATGTCCCCTGGGGTAATTTCACGGGAGGCACCCAATTAAGAGGCTGCCCTCAGGATCACCTTCCAATTAGGGACAGCGAGCAAGTTGTGGAGTTGGGAAGGTAAATCAGCAGGTGAGACTGCAAGGCTGTCCAGCAGCCTTCACTGTATATGCAGTGTGAGTGCTGCTGGGGTGCATGGGGTAAGAAAGGGCTGGACAAAATGGAGGAGTAAAACAGCTGGCGGCAACGGCCACCACTTCATCATCACCAGCACTATTCCTTACTGCAGTCTCCAGGAGATTGGAAAGAAATTGCAAAGCCTCGCCTGCGAAAGACATCAGGCTTGCTAATTTATGTCTTAAGACAGTAGATTTAATTTATTTGCAAGATGCTCTGACTTCCCGCTCTGCCTGTGCCTCCTGTTAGCCGACAAGCTACGGACACAATGGGGGTTCCATGCATCCCCGGTAATAATTCTTTTACACTGGAAATTTGCAACTAATTGGTTGCTAATCAGCCTTAATTGGCTTCTTGCCACTGCCAGGTGGGTGACTGTCACCACACTGAAGCTGACTCCACAAAAAGCGCGAGGAGGCGGGAACACGGCAGGGAATTAGCACAACCTCTTTCTCCGGGATTCCCGCCACTCCCACCCCACCCCCCACCCCACCCCCCACCCAGAATCACAACTCCAAGCCTGTGGAAAAATTCCCCCGAATGTGTCTAATTCTGGACACCACAATTTATAAACAATTTCAAGGTTTTGGAGAGGGTGCTGATAAGATTTACTGGTGTTATGACCAAGGCAGGAGGAGTGCACTGTTTTTCTAGTTCCACTTCTTCACAGGTCATAACATATATTTAATTTTTTTTCCCCCAGTTACCTATACAGTCAGTCATAGACTATTATTTTATCCCAAAAATAAACACACCAATCAGGTTTCTTTCAGAAACAACAAAATTATCAGTTTAATATAAAATAAGTCTTAACCAGTAATGAAGCAAAGCATTAACACACAGATTGAAATATGAAAGTTCCCGTTTTACTTCAGTCCCTCACATACAAACCACATACACCAGTTATCTTAAAAAATAGAGATTTTCTTTTCACAGCTCTATGACAAAAACAACAGGCATAAAAGAATACTTTGGCCCAAATAATTGTTAATTCTTAAAGAAAAAAGAAAAGTTATGGAAAGATGTCAGATGTCCTTTTTTTCTGGGTTGGTGTCCCAAATACATGTAGATGGCGTTCACTGGGATCTTCCTAGAACAGTTCTTTTCAGGCGACGCTGAAGATCAGTTTGGGCAGGCTTACCAGGAGAAATGCAGCAACAAGGGTTTCTGTCTGGTTCTTAAACTTGTGTTTCAGGGCTTCTTAAAGAGATGGAAAAACTGGCAGGGTTTTCAAAGAACTGGAACAGGCGGAGTTGGGGTTTGTCCTTGGCAGGTTAATTCTTTAACTCCTTTTCAAAACACTGTCCATACCCCAACTGCCTGTTCAAAGCAAAACCCAAAAGATCTCAGGAGTCAAGCCTCCTGACTCCTATAACTCTTGACCTGTCACTTCTCTGTAAACATCTTCCCCAAATCAAAAAGCCCCCTGCTGGGTATTTATCTGGATCAGGTGCCTTCCAGTAACTTTTGTTTACAAGCTAAGTACAACAGATCTTCTGATGGCCTCTTTTAAAAAAAAAAGCAATGAAGTCCAGCATCTATGGAATCCTTTTTTCAGTTTGAAAACACAAGTTCTCAAAATTTAACAAAAAAAAGGAAGCACTCATAACACTGGAATGGTATCAGGGAAGAGGCGCTTCAGTTAAATGGCGAGACTGGAGACACTGGGGTGGTACTCCTTAAGGCAGTGAAGGTTAAGAGGAGGTTTAATAGAGATTTTAATAATCATGAATGATTTTGATTGTATAGAGTTAAACAGTTTTGAGTGGCAGAAAGCTTGGCAACCAAATTAAACATTTAAGATAATTGGAAAAGGAACTAGGAGGGAGATGAGCATTTTTATTTTAGGCAATGAATTATTATGATCCACATTATCTGAAAAGGTGGTGGAATCAGATATACTAGAACATTCAGAACGAATTGGATATGTAATTAAAAGGGAGAAATTTGAGGGCTACGGGATAAGTGCAGAGAAGTGGGACTAACTGGATAACTCTTTCAAAGAGTTGGCACAGGCATGATGGAACAAGTGGCCTCCTTCTATGTTGTACGATTCTATGTCTTTAGTTGAATGATATAAAATGATAGCTATTCAGTCTTGGGATTTTTCTAAACAAGAGAAAACTTATGTAGTATTAGAAATGTATGGCTATTTTAAATCATACTCTACATAGCCAGCCAGCAGCCAGAATAAAGTTTTGTACTAGGCTCTGCTTAGACTGTTGAACAAATTGCCTGTTGTAAAACAATCCAATCATTCTTTGTAGTAACATGTACCTTCAGGAAAGTTGCAAATAATTTTGAAGTATATTGATTGCCACTTAACAGTGTAAAGCCATTATTTCTGTTGTGACAACAGTGATGATTTCTTACACTGCAGTATTACATAGGATCACACAAAACATAAGGCACAGAAACAGGCCATTAGGCCCAACCAGTCCACTTGAGCCTCCTCCCATCCTTTCTCATCGGGGCGGCACAGTGGCGCAGTGGTTAGCACCGCAGCCTCACAGCTCCAGCGACCCGGGTTCAATTCTGGGTACTGCCTGTGTGGAGTTTGCAAGTTCTCCCTGTGTCTGCGTGGGTTTCCTCCGGGTGCTCCGGTTTCCTCCCACATGCCAAAGACTTGCAGGTTGATAGGTAAATTGGCCATTATAAATTGCCCCTAGTATAGGTAGGTGGTAGGGAAATATAGGGACAGGTGAGGATGTGGTAGGGATGTAGGATTAGTATAAATGGGTGGTTGATGGTCAGCTCAGACTCAGTGGGCCGAAGGGCCTGTTTCAGTGCTGTATCTCTAAAACTAAAACTAACTCTAGCAGCATAACTCTCTATTCCTTCTCTCTCATATGCTTAGCTAGCTTCTTCTTATATACATCTATACTATTCGCCTCAACTACTCCCTACGACAACAAGTTGCACATTCTCCCCACTCCCTGGGGAAAGAAGATTCGTCTGAATTCCCCATTTGATTTCTTGGTGCTATCATATATTGATGGCCTCTAGTTTTGCTTTTCCTCACAAGTGGAAACACTTTCCCTGGGACTACCCTATGAAAAAAAATTTCATAATCTTAAAGACTCTGTATGTACTGTATCTTTGAATTTGCTACTGGGACTGGAGAGAGGACTACCTGATTCTATGCAGGTTGTGGCCTCCTATGTTCCCCCCAGAAATGGTAGGAAGGAAGCTTGTGCACACCTGACCAGTAATGCATATGCAAATAAAGGGCCTACTGCCTTCTTGAGATTCCCACTGCAAGACTGATTTGCTCTGAGAGAGCCAGCACCATCCTGCAGAATGCTGACAACAAAAAATGTTAAGTTACTTACCTGAATGAGGAGCCAGAGGAACAAGGGTCTCCTTCTGAACCCTCATTAAACTGCCATTTCCAATCACTGCCACTTCCCCCATTATTACTTTTATTAAGGAAATATAAAAGTAAATGATGGCTTGGAAAAGTTGAATTGAGAAATATTTTTATGATCCACTCTTGTCTGGATTATCATCAAAATGATCTCTGTGCTAGGTTTTACAAATCTGAATTGCTGTGAATGTCTGCAACAAAAGAAATCCAGCTAATGTCCCCTGGCATCACATTACCCACCAACATCTTGAGGGTCACCACTGACTAGAGCCTTAACTGGATCAGTCAAACCAACACCATGACTGCAAGACGGGGGCAGAGGTGGGTACACTGTAGTGAGTGGCTTTACTTGGACAATATTTTTTTACTGAAACCTGAACTAAAGCTTAAGGCAGCTTTTCCCTTCGAGCATTCATGTTTCTTCATTGGAAAGCCTTTATTAAAACTTACTTTAAATGTGTATTTCATTCATTTGTTGCTTTGTTACATAGATAGTTAAAGGATTTATCTCCCACTTTAACTTATCCAAAGATTAGCCAGTAGACCAGACAATTAAAACAGTTACTTCCCCACTGGGTGAAGGCCCAACCAGACTATTTCATTCTGCAGATGCATGCATTAAGTTCCTCCCAATATCTTGCATGAATGCCTTTTGGAAGCAAGATAATGACCTCAACCCCTATTGTCCCAGATCATTAACAACAGTTACAATGATTAGTTTGTCTAGCTTTCCCCTCTCTATTTCCACCCTGCTCCTATATTGTAGCTGCAATAAGGATTTTAGCCCTTTGTCAAATGATTTTAACTTGAATTTGACAAATTGTACCCAAGTCCTTACAAATTAAAATGGTTGAAAATCCTGAACCATGCCACACTGGAACAATACCACACCAATGTTCCCTCTAATTTCCTTTCACTGTGTCTAGCCCGTTGTTGTACTGCCCAGTCCCTTTAAGATTGTCATGCAGCTGTGCATGCATGTGTCTTAAAGGGACTGCTGCTTATGCACGGCCTGTTTGTCCCCTGTGTGGCACATTCCCAATTGCTACTCGGCCACACACCTGCATAGGTTAGAGGGAACATTATATAGCATCCCAATTCCCCTGCAAGTCACACAATGTTGTCCTGACTTGGACATTTACAATTGTTCCTTCTCTGTTGATGGGTTAATATACTGGAATTAACTACCTATAACCATTGTGGGAGTAGCATCACCATAAGGACTGCAGCGGTTCAGGAAGGCCCATCATCATCTTCTCAGGCAATTATGGCTGGTCAATAAATGAAGTCTTCCCAAAATTGCCCACAACGCAAATAAAAAGCTATACAAACTGTAAGGAAAGATTATGGAAACTGAAAATGTTCACATTGCAGAAAAGAAGGCTGAAGGGAGATATTAGGAGTATAGTTAAGTTGAACATGCTTGACTTAATTACAAGCTGAAACAAAGGGGCATAGAATTAAACTCAGTAAAGAGAATAACTGGCATATATTTAACTACTTTACACAGGGTGACGAATATATGGGGTAAAAAGTCTCTTGAGATGTAGTGAAGGTAATATTAGTAGAAAATTTAACTGAATAGATGTTTAGCTGTGATAGGAATTAAAAGATGTAAGAGTTGGTATCCAGTATCTTTCAAATGACCTTCCAATGGGCTACAATGCTCTTGTCTACTCCAGTACATTACAATGTTCCTAAAACATGATGACCATATTATCCTGACATAGCAGCTTTTATCAGTCCTGAAATGCTCAACAGTATCAAATAATAAGAACTGAAGATGCTGCCATCACAATTTTTATAATTGGGAGAACACAGAAACCATGCCTCAGAAAACTGAACTCATCATAGCAAAATTGGATCGTGAACTGCTATAAAACAATACACTTTGAGAGAGTTAAAGGCTGGCATTTTCAATTGCCGGTGGGCCGGGAAGGGGAGCAGGCCCGATTTGAAAATCATGTTTCCGGAGGGTGCTACTGAATCCTGCTGCCTCCAGAACGCGATGCAATTTTCAAAGGGAGGCAAGAGGGGAGGGAATAAGGAACTCACTCACTTCCAATTAACAGTCCAATAAGCTCCTTGAGGAATTAAAACAAGAAATGCTGGAAATACTCAGCAGGTCTGGCAGCATCTGTGGAGAGAGAGTTTCAGGTCAGTGACCCTTCATCAGAACTCCTTGAGGAGCTTGTTAATGGCTGGGGAGGGTGAAAAGGCAATTTTTGCAGTTGAAATCGGCAAACGTGAACAGTCTGGTGCATATTAGTGCACAGCTGTCGGGTTCAAAGCGGGCAAAGATTTTTTTTGATGTTAAAATGTTTCAGGAGCTGGGGGTTTGGTGCCAGATCGTGCGTTTTACCTACCATTTGCTGTTTGGTCACTTTGTGCTCGTTGAGGCTGCTGGCCTTCCGAAATGCTGCCTACTCTCTTCCACAAGGCAGCGGCAGGCCCCATCATGGCTGCCATCGACCTTTGCTGCTCGCGCTCTGCAGGCATCTCCTCTCTCCTGGTTATGCTCGGCACCACTAATTGGGTATTGAGCTTGGCACCAGCGCAATTAGGTCATTTATATTTCAAGATAACATTGCATAAGCAACGCAGCTGCAGCGTGGGGTCAGAACCTGGAAATTATCTGGGCATTAGGCTCCCGACCCAGATTTGAAAATCCAGACCCAAAATGTTCCTGATTTTCAGGGATGTTAAAATTGCCCCAGAATTCTAGCTGATGCAGAGCAAGGAACAGCAGAGCCTGAGAAATAAAAGTGTTCAATTATTTATTCACACTTTAATAGTAAAGTATATAGTAGATTAAGGTGCTACCTAACTTAAAGAATGACTTAGACATAAGAGGCAAGGGCACAAAACTATCAGAACTAAATAAGTAAATAATTAGATGAAAGTGGGTGTCAACAGACATAATAGGCTAAATATACTAAATTGAGCAAAGTAACTAATTCAAATCAAATTAAACCCATCCGCTAATAATTTAGTATTAAAGGGAGGTGGGCAGAATAGAATTATTGTATTCTTAAAGGATTCAATATAGGGGTATATAGGGTATCCTCTGCAGTTACGATCAAGAGTCCAGGGGATGCGTTGTCTAACTGATACCAGAGCAAGAGTTATTTGGAAGTGGCTGGAAAGGAATGTGGAAGAAACTATAGTAAAATAAATCAAACTTCCTCTGATGAGTACTCGCAAACTACTTTATTAACTTGTGCACAAGGAGAACAAACACAGTAGAGCTCACATTGAGACTCAGTGCGATGTTCTAAAGAATTACAGTAAAACAGTGGCAATTATACTATTCTGCAACCAATAATCTTACAGCAATATTTCAATCCTTAATTTGCATTCTAAAGCACCAATAATATTACAATTTAATTTTTGCTCTGAACGAATAGGATACAGTAATTTTCAATCGTTCGTTTACATATCTATCTCACCATTGGCCTTGCAGCTGGTACAGCGCAACAACAGAAAGAGACATCAGGCTTCAACAACACTCTTCTTATCTCATCACCCAGACATGGCACATTCCTAAGGAACAGTCAGTGTGAGAAACATACTGACCAAGCAAACTCACACCCCTAGTCCAAGGATGGCTCACCTCAGCTTCCACACTTCCCCCCTTTTGTCCTGAAAGGACAACTTCCAGTCCTCACTCAAGTTCTATGTTTGATAGCCGCTGGGCTTCATCCTTTGTGGGGTCATGGTTCTTGAGGAGAGGGAGGAGATGGGTTGTTGTACTGCCACTAAGACCCTGGAGATTCTGTGACCGGCAAACGGAGTGGATGCAACAGAGGAAGATTTGGATGACAACATACAGGATGAGCTGCACAGACCTCGCCCCCCTTGTGCCGCCAGCAAGAAGTCAAGGGCCATTGTCGCTAGATATGACTTCAGGGATTCCAAACCTAGGCACATATTCACGTAACAGTAACTTGGCTACAGTAATAGCAGCACATAGTTGTATCCCATACATTTAGGCATTTGTATCATCACCATTACATAATCAATTGTGCGAACATAATACAGCCGCAATTTCATTCTTAGAGCAAGTTGACCATTAATTCATTTTAAGTATATACGAATAGGTTATACAATCACCCTTGTGTGGCATAACTAATTGTCTATCTTTTATAGATCAAGTTTGAACACTGATTGTCTTTAAGGTAGCTGTCCATCCTGTATTCATACATCCTCTCACATTGCCTAACTAATTTCTAAAGTTTTCAAAGCGCAACAACAGAAAGAGACATCAGGCTTCAACAACACTCTTCTTATCTCATCACCCAGACATGGCACATTCCTAAGGAACAGTCAGTGTGAGAAACATACTGACCAAGCAAACTCACACCCCTAGTCCAAGGGTGGCTCACCTCAGGTTCCACAGGAACTTGGAAGGGGAGGAGGAAGAAACAGTTATCACGGTCCATGCTGGAACCAATGCCACAGGAAGGAATGGGGAGAAGGTACTGCTCAGGGAATATCTGGATCTAGGAGCTAAATTAAAAAGCAGAACTCCAACGATGGTAACCTCTGGATTATTAACCAAACCACTTGCTAATTGGCATCGGGATAAACAGATCAGGAAAGTAAATGCATGGCTTAAGAGTGGTGTGGGAAGTTGGAGTTCCAGTTTGTGGGATATTGGCATCAGTCATGGAATCAGAACAAGCTGCATAACTGGGATAGGCTGCATTTGAACCAGCCAAGGAGCAATTCCTAGCAGAAAAGATAAATAAGCCTGTAGGAAGGACTTTAAAGGTAGTAAAGACGGAGGGAGTGTTCGAGTGGATATAGCATTAACCTAAAGGTAAGGAAAAGAAGGGAAAAGAGCAAAGGTCAGAGCACAAAAAAGGGAGGAAGATACCATAAATACTCAGGGAATAAAAAAAGTTATAGGAAGTAATAATAAAATACCTGACATAAATAAAGCTGGAACAATAAAACATTCAACATATTAAATTGCCTGTATAGCAATGTACAGAGCATCAATAACAAAATGGGGGAATTGGAGGCACAACAACAATAACTTACTTTTATATAGTGCATTTAACGTAGTAAAACGTCCGCATGTGCTATAACAAAAGAGATATCAATAAAAAATGTTTTTGACAGTGATCCAGTGAAGGAGATATCAAAGAACAAAGAACAGTACAGCACAGGAACAGGCCATTTGGCCCTCCAAGCCTGCACCGATCTTGATGCCTGTCTAAACTAAAACCTTCTGCACTTCCGGGGACCGTATCCCTCTATTCCCATCCTATTCATGTATTTGTCAAGATGCCTCTTAAACATCGCTATCGTACCTGCTTCCACCACCTCCCCCGGCAGCAAGTTCCAGGCACTCACCACCCTCTGTGTAAAGAACTTGCCTCGCAGTTCCCCTCTAAACTTTGCCCCTCGCATCTTCAACCTATGTCCCCTAGTAACTGACTCTTCCACCCTGGGAAAAAGCTTCTGACTATCCGCTCTGTCCATGCCACTCATAACTTTGTAAACCTCTATCATGTCACCTCTCCACCTCCATCGTTCCAGTGAAAACAATCCGAGTTTATCCAACCTCTCCTCATAGCTAATACCCTCCAGACCCTCAAGACAAATGACCAAAAGCTTTGATCAAAGATGTAGGTTTTAAGCAGCATCTGAACAGAGGAGAGGGAGGTAGGGAGTCAGAGAGGTTTAGAGAGGGAATTCCAGAGCTTTCGGGCCAAGGCAGTTGAAAGCTCAGCCACCAGATTAAAATCAAGGCTGTGCAAAAAAGCCAGAAGTGGAAAAACACAGAGATCTTGAAGGCTTGCAGGACTGGAGGAGGAGAGAAATAGGGAGGGTGAGGTTATGGAAGGATCAGAAAACAAGGATGAGGATTTGAAATTTGAGGTGTTGGTACCCAGGGTGCAAGTGAATGGCAGCAAGCACAGGAATGATGCAGCAACAGGACTTGGAGCGAGTTAAAATATGGGCATTATTTAAAAATGAGGAAATTTGTGTAATAGGGATAATGGAAACTTGATAGGACTGGATTGGCCATTTTATATTGCAGATTATAATGCATTTAGGAATGATCGGGAAAGACAAACTAATGGTGGAGTAGTTATGCTAATCAGAATCAACATAATGGCTGTAGCAAGAAAAGATGTAACTAACAAAGAGTTAAAACTGAATCCATTGGCATTGAGATAAAGAATAGGAAGGGATTGGTCTGACTATTCGATATATGTTACATACAAAACAGTGGACAGGAAGTGGAGGGCGAAACATATAGGCAAATGTATGAAAGAGACTGAAGAACACTGGATCATAATCATGGGAGATTTCAACTACCTTAAAATAAACTAGCAGCAAGAAGGAGTGAAAGATGAGCTGCTGGCCTTTTATTTGCGCCATCACTAAGACTGCCTATTTCCACCGACATAACATTGCTCAAATTGTTGCAACAGGATGTAGATAGGCTAGCAGAATGGGCAGAGAGGTGGCAGATGGAATTTAATACAAGTGTCAGGTGATGCATTTTGGCAGAAGAAATAAGGAGAGGCAATATATGCATAATAGCACAGTTCTAAAGAGTGTGCTGGAACAGAGGGACCTGTGGGTGTATGTGCATAGATCTTTGAAGGTGGCAGGATATATTGAGAGAGTGGTTAGGAAAGCATAAGGGATCTTGGCTTCATAAATACAGGCATTGAGTGCAAAAGCAGGAAAATTATGCTGAACCTTTATAAAGCTCTTGTTAGGCCCCAACTGAAGTATTGGGCTGAATTTTACATTCCCGACACCGAAATAGGCAGTGGGTGAAAACAATGGCGGCTCTCCAGCGCACACTGTATGTCGCAGAGCCCCCGCGACCCTAAGCGCAGAGGCTTATTTAAATAGCCAGGGCAGACAGCTGTCCCCGATGATGTAGAGGGGGCGGGCTGTATGTCCTCGTCAATGGTGTCAGCTGCCTGTGCACAGGTGCTGACGCCATTTTTAAAGGGCTTTGAGCCATACTGTTAAATTTAAAAATTTAAAGATGCGGTTACAAACAAAAAACATTTATTTTGCCCCTCTCCCACCCCCCAATAAACATAATTACTTGCCCTCTTCCCCCCCCCCAAAAAAACACTTACCTTGATCACCTGACCTTCCCCCCAACAATGTGCACAAACTTTAACCTAAATCCCTTCCCACCATCCCCTATACCAATGATATTACTTTGACCTCGCTCTCCCCGCCTCCCCGCACCCCCCCCCCCCCACCACTCCTGCACTGAGAAGCTTTCCTCCTCCCCACCAGTGTTCCGCCTCATTTCCCCAGACAGGGATCTGAAGGCACGGAAGTACAGGCCAGCGACAGGAAGATCACACCGGGACAGACGGCGGGAATGTAAGTATAATTCATTTTCTAATTTTAATTTATTTAAATGGCGGTCATGTTGCCGAGTGGCAGGGTGTCCACCCGAGGCCTCGCCGCTTCTGTGAATATCAGGACAGGCCCTCCCAGCGTCAGGGGTCAGGGTGCGTGGCGGCCCTCTCCCTTTCTGGCCCACACCGCCACGGCCCCCACGTTGTGGGGGGTCTGTAAAATTCAGCCCAATGTGTCTAGTTCTGGTCACTCCACTTTAGGAAGGATGTGAATGTCCTTGAGAGGGTGCATAAAAGATTCACTAGAATGATTCCAGGGATGGGGAATTTTAGTTACAAGGTTAGGTTGGAAAAACTGGCATTGTTCTCCTAAGAACAAAGGAAATTGAGAGGAGATTTAATAGACTTGTACAAGATTATGACAGGCTTAGATAAGTTAGACAAGGAAAAACTGTTCCCATTAACTAATGGTACAAGGACAAGGGGAGATGGATTGATGGCTTTGGGCAAGAGATGCAAGGGGAATGTGAGGAAGAACTTTTTTTACACAATGGGTGGTAATGACCTGGACTTCGCTTCCCAAAGGGTGGTAGAAGCAGAAACAATTAATGACTTCAAAAGTAAATTGGAGGCCACTTGAAGGAAATAGACTTTTAGGGCTACAGGGATCGAGCAGGGAAGTGGGACTGACTGAGTAGCTTCATGGAGAGTCAGCATGGACTTGATGGGATGAATGACCTCCTTCTGTGCTGTAAAGGATTCTATGACTCAATGATTCTGTCTCAGCTCATCTGCTGTGGAAACCATCATTTCATGCCTTTAATACCTCTAGAGTCGACTACTCCAACAAACTCCTGGCTGGTCTCTCACATTCTACTCTCTGTAGACTTGAGCTCATCCAAAACTCTGCTGCCTCTCTGTTAACTTGAATCAAGACCCGTTCACCTATTTCCCCTGTGCTCACTGAATTACATTGTGATCCCACTCAAGCAAAGTCTTGATTTTAAAATTCTCATCCTTGTTTTCAAAACCCTCCTTGGCCTGGTCCCTCCCTATCTCTGTAATCTCCTCCAGCCTACCAATCTTTCAAGATATATGTGCTCCCCTAATTCTGGCCTCGAGCACCCCAATTTTAATTGCTGCACTGTTGGCGGCCATGCCTGGGCCCGTAGCTCTGGAATTCCTTCCCTACACCTCTTCGCCTCTCTATCTCTTTTTCCTCCATTAAGGTGGGGCTGAAATATTGAGTGGGAGGACAGGGGAGGTGGGTGGTGGTGATGCAGGTGGTGTGCCCAATAAGGGCCTCTTCCTGCTGCCGCTGGTATTTTACCAGCAGAGGGGAGGCCCTCCACCACATGGTAAGACTGCCAGGTAAACCTGGTGGCCTCCTTGCAGACTTGGTTGGAGGGGAGATAGGGGGCCTCCTGATCGGGCATCCTGTGGCCCACAGAGGGCCCCCTTGTGGCAAGGGCCTCCCCTGAGGGCAAACCTGGCCCTACCCTCACCAGCACCCACCCCCCTCGCCGGTGCCTTCCTGGCTCGCCCCATCGACCCTAAGCCAACTTACTTGGGTTCCAGGGTGGCATCTATGATGCTGGTCCAGCCTGGTTGCAGTCCCAGCAGTGGCTCCTGGTGGCACTGCTGGGACTGAAGAGCTGCCTGCCCTCCGATTGGCTGGCAGGATCTTGGGGGCGGGATCTCATCCCTTAAAGGAATGGGATCATTAGGCACTTAATTGCCTGATGCATGTAAAATCCGGTTGGAGATTCCAGAACTGGCTGAGGCAGGGTTGCCCCCTTCTTTCCAGCCAGTGGATGGGGCCACTGCTGTCCCATAAAATCCCGGCCCATGCCTCCTTGTGTGACTTGGTGTCCTTTTTATTTATAATGCTTCTGTGAAACACTTTGGAACATTTTATTGCATTAAAGATGCTATATAAATATAAGTTGTTGTTGATGAAAGGTGAGAAGGGAATGGAGTTTTTACAGTGTGTACAAGGCTCCTTTCTGACTCAGTACGTAAGAATCCCAACATGGGAGGAGGCACTGCTCGACCTAATAATAGGAAATGAACCTAATCCGATGAGAGGTAAACATGTGAGAGCTTTTGGAGAGATGTTTAAATTAATCTTTGAGAGAGCTATAGATACTTCAGAGACAAAATTAATAGATTGGAAAAAAGTCAACAATGAAGGGAGAAATGGTGGAGGAAAATATTTAAATAGAAGATCAATAGGCTTCAGGAGAAATATACTCCATTAAAAAAAAATAAACTATCCAAGAATAAGATGCCATGGATAAATAAAGAAGTGAGAATTAAATTAAATCTGAAGAGAAAAAGGCATACAGAAAGTACATAAATAATAAAGGAGAGGGTGACAAAAGGCAACATGATGAGCATTGGAAAGAGGTTAAAAAAACACTTACGAAGGCAAAGAGGGAATATGAATTAAAGCTGTCAAAGACTAAAAAGAAATAGTGGAGCATTCTATAGACACACATAGAACAAAATGCAATTAAGATAGGGTTAGGGCCAATAAGA
The DNA here is from genome assembly GCF_036365525.1 of Heterodontus francisci. Lineage (NCBI taxonomy): Eukaryota > Metazoa > Chordata > Chondrichthyes > Heterodontiformes > Heterodontidae > Heterodontus > Heterodontus francisci. The sequence goes on along the minus strand of NC_090386.1, from coordinate 45,410,700 downwards.
GATGAGCAAGATAAAGTCATAGGAGTTGATACTGAAGTGGCCTGTATACGCAATAGATACTTTTCTCAGTTTTCACTGAAAAGAGTAAGAGGAAATGACAATGTAGAAGGAATGAAGATCAGATTGATTACCATTGTGAGTTTTCACTATTTGCACCCGTTTGCAGGCCTTTGAGGAGGTTTTTAAGATTATGCTTCTTTTTGGGGAGTGGGGAGCAAGGGCAGTAATAAGCTTGCTCTACAAGCTATTCAATATAATTTTTGTTAATTTACTAAGAAACTGGCTAGTGATACACCAATATTACTCACAAATGATTCTGTATAGTTTTCAAAATCAATTTCAGTTATTTAAAATCGGGTTACTCACAGGTGGTTGGATTAGATATCGATTAAAAATGCTTATTTTTTGTGATAAACCATTTTCAGCTCTATTAATCAAACAACACCATTTTACCATTCCGAAAACATATCAATGAATTTTGTCAAGCCAAATTATTTCTAAACAAAGTTATGTTCCAAAGCACTGCTCAATTGTGCTGATTTATTGCAGATTTTGCATTTGCCAGTATGCAAATGAGTTTAATTAGAAACTTGAGAGAAAAAAATTCAAAACTAGCACAATTTTGGGCGCAACTTGTGCCTGTTTGCCAATTGTGCCTAAAGCGGAAAACCTACTGGAGACAGAACATATAATTAAAAATAGTTAGCATAAATTTCTAAAAGGAAGGCCATGTTTAACCATTAAATATTGTTTGAATATTGAGTATTGAATACTTTGAAGAAATAATAAAAAGTAGACAATGGCAATGCAGTAGCTGTGATATATATGGGCTTTTAATGAAGTCATTTAATGAAGTCCCACATAAGAGACTCATGACAAAGGTCAAGGCATGTGATGTGAGGGGTCATGTGTAGAATGGATTGAACGATGGCTACAAATCAGAAAACAGAGGGTAGGGATAAAAGGAAGTGGTAGAAGTGGGAAATGGTGTCCCACAGGGATCCATGCTGAGGTCACTGTTAATCACCATATATATAAATGCTTAAAACTTAGAAATAGGAGATATGCTGTCAAAATTTGGAAATGGTGCCAAATTTGGGCGGATGGTCAGTAATGTGGAGGATTACATCCATAGACATTCCCCTGTCCAACACTTTAGTCATGCCTTCAAGAAATCTAATCAAATTCATCAGGTATGACCTACCCTTTACAAATCCATGACCTACCCTTTACAATGATGGAGAGCACTGCCTCCTCCATCAGGGTGAGGATATGAAGTTATGCCTGTCACCGAACACTGCAACCCCCAACACCACCCACCACCTCCACCATCTCTGCATTCAGTGATGTCACCTTGTCCTGCAAGAAAGATGGAAGTGTGACAGTGAGTGTAGTGCAATGTGTTAGTGTGATGTGATTGTCAATGATTGAATAGTTGACGGTGTGTGAAAGCTGCGAGAAGTGGGTGTGAGGCTTACAGCAGTGCTAAGCGTGTAAAGGTAAGGTGAAGCTATGAATGTTAGATATGAGTCGTGATTGATACAGATTGTTGGTAGATGAGTGATGGCGGTGTAGTGTATTGAGCCGTTTGTGAGGCTAATAGTGCAGTTGGTGGGATTTCGCATTTGAAGATGCGTTCACTGACCTTGACCACTTGTGGGAGATCATTGAATTACTGTTGGCACTTCATTCAGATCTGCGGGGCTATACTCCTGGCATTGACCTCCCATTGTGGTACGCTCTCATTTCCTTCTCAGAGTTTGTCTACAGGGCCTCCTGACTCACTGTGGATAGAGGACCTCTTGTCCTACACATCTCCTATACGAAGGCCTCCAGGGCTGTGACAGGGAACCTTGGAGCCCAATCTCTGGCATGTTGTGCCATTCCACTGTCTTTTACAGGTCCAGGTCAATTCTGCAATGAACTCCAACACCTACTGAAGCCAAAGTGCATCTCCCCTTTGAGAGATTAAGTTTTATAGATGAACATGCGAACATATGAATTAGGAGCAGGAGTAGGCCACTCAGCCTCTTGAGCCTGCTCCGCCATTCAACAAGATCATGGCTGATCTGATTGTAAGCTCACATCCACATTCCCGCCTATCCCTGATAACCTTTCACCCCCTTGCTTATAAAGAACCTATCTACCTCTGCCTTAAAAGTGTTCAAAGACTCTGCTTCTACCGCCTTTTGAGGAAGAGAGTTCCAAAGACTTACGACCCTCTGAGAGAAAAACATTTTCTCCTCTCTCTTTCTTAAATGGGCAACCCCTTATTTTTAAACAGTGATCCCTAGGTCTAGATTCTCCCACAAGAGAAAACATCTTTTCCACATCCACCCTGTCAAGACCCTTCAGGATCGTATACATTTCAATCAAATCACCTTTTACTCTTCTAAACTCCATTGGTTACAAGCCTAGCCTGTCCAACCTTTCCTCATAAGACAACCTGCCCATTCTAGGCAATAGCCTAGTAAACCTTCCCTGAATTGCTTCCAACGCATTTACATCCTTCCTTAGATAAGGAGATCAATACTATACACAGTACTCCAGACGTGGTCTCACCAATGCCCTGTATAATTGTAGCATAAACAACCTACTTTTGTATTAAATTCCTCTCACAATAAACAATAACATTCCATTAGCTTTCCTAATTACTGCTGTACCTACACACTAACCTTTTCTGATTCGTGCACTACGACACCCAGATACGTCAGCATCTCAGAGCTCTGCAATCTCTCACCATTTAGATAATATGCTTATTTTTTATTCTTCCTGCAAGAATAGACAATTTCACATTTTGCACATTATACTCCATTTGCCTAATGTTTTCCCAATCACTAAGCCTACCTATATCCCTTTGTATCCTCCTATGTCCTCTTCCCAACTTACTTTCCTACCTATCTTTGTGTTATCAGCAGGTTTAGCAACCATACCTTCAGTCCCTTCATCCAAGTCATTTATATAAATTGAAAAAAGTTGAGGTCCCAGCACTGATCCCTGTGGCACATCACTTGTTACATCTTGTCAACCAGAAAATGATCCACTTATGCCTACTCTCTATTTCCTGTTAGCTATCCCATCTTCTATTCATGCCAATATGTTACCCCCTACATCATGACCTTTTATTTTCCACAATAACCTTTGATATAGCACCTTATCAAATGTCTTCTGGAAATCGAAGTACAGTACATCCACTGGTTCCCCTTTATCCACAGCACATGATACTTCTTCAAAGAATGCCAGTAAATTGGTTTATTATGATTTCCTTTTCACAAAACCATGTTGACTCTGCCTAATTACCTTGATTTTTTTCTAAGTGCCCTGCTATAACGTCTATAATAATAGCTTCTAACATTTTCCTGTGGCAGATGTCAAGCTAACTGGCCTGTAGTTTCCTGCTTTCTGTCTCCCTCCCTTTTTGATTAAAGGAGTTAGATTTGCTATTTTCCAATCTAATGCAACCTTCCCCAAATCTAGGGAATTTTGAAAAATTAAAAACAACATATCAACTATCTCATTAGCCACTTTTTTAAAGACCCTAGGATGAAGTCCATCAGGACTCGGGGACTTGTCAGCCCGCAGCACCAACCATTTGCTGAGTGCCACCTCCCTGTGTTTGTGATTTTCATGAGTTTCTCCCTCCTTTCCATTTCCTGATTTACAACTATTTCTGGGATGTTACTTGTATCCTACATAGTGAAGACTGATGCAAAATACCTGTTCAATTCATCTGGCATCTCCCTATTTTTCATTATTAATTACCCAGACTCACTTTCTGTGGGACCAATGCTCATTGTGTTAACTCTTTTCTTTTTAAAATATCTATAGAAACTCTTACTATCTGTTTTTATATTTCTAGCTAGCTTTCTCTCATATTCTAATTTTTCCCTCCTGATTAATCTTTTAGTCATTCTTTGCTGTTTTTTTATATTCTGTCCAAACTTCTGAACTGCCACCCATCTTTGCATAATTATATGCCTTTTCTTTAAGTTTGATACTATCTTTAATTTTCTTGTTCACCACAGATGGTGTGTCCTCCCATTGGAATCTTTCTTTCTCGTTGGAATGTATCTATTCTGTATATTCTGAAATATCCCCTTAAATATCTACCATTGCATCTCTTTTGACCTATCCCTTAACCTACTTCACCAGTTCACTTTAGCTAGCTCTGTTTTCATGCCCTCATAATTGCCCTTATTTAAGTTTAAAATACGAGTATTAGACCCACACTTCTCTCCCTCAAATGTAAAATGTAATCATATTATGATTATTACTGGCTGGGGGCGCCTTCACTATGAGGTCATTAATTAATTCTATCTCATTGCACAATACCAGGTTTAGTGTAGCCTGTTCTTTGGGTGGCTCGAGAACATGCTGTTCTAAGAAACTATCCCAAAAACATTCTATGAACTCCTCATCTAGGCTATCTTTGCCCATCTGATTTTCCAGTCTATATGTAGAATAAAATCCCCCATGATTATCACCATACCTTTCTGACAAGCTCCCATTATTTCTTCCTTTATACCCCGTCCTACCATGTGGTTACTGTTAGGGGGCCTGTGCACTACACTCACACGTGACTTCTTGCCTTTATCATTTCTCATCTCTACCCAAACTGCTTCTACATTCTGGTTTCCTGAACTTAGGCCATCCCTCTCTATTGTGATAATACCATCATTAATTAACAGAGCTATGCCCTCCACCTTTTCCTAGCTTCCTGTCCTTCCTAAATGTCATGTACCCTTCAATATTCAGGTTCCAATCTATGTCATCCTGCAGGCATGTCTCTGTAATGGCTATCAGATCATAGTTATTTGCTTCTATTTGCGCTATCAGTTCATCTGTTTTGTTTTGAATGCTAAGTGCATTCAGATACAGAGCCATTAGTTTTGGCCTTTTATTATTTTTGAAACCTCTAACCTTATCTACTGATTTGCTCTTAGATTTGTATTCTCTGTCCCTTTCTGGTCTGGTTATCATTTCCCATATTAATACCTTTCTCTCTTGGCTTGTCTCTACTCTTTGATTTACCACATCTTGCCAAATTTGATCCCTTGCCCCCACTATATCGTTTAAAACCCTCTCTACTTCCCTAGTTATGCAGCTCGCTTGAACACTGGTCCCAGCACTGTTCAAGTGTAGACTGTCCCAACAGTAAAGCCCCCACTTTCCCCAGTACTGGTTCCAGTGCCCCACAAACCCAAATCTACTTCTACCACACCAGTCTGTGAGCCACGCATTCATTTCTCTATTCTTATTTGCCCTATGCCAATTTGCATGTGGCCCAGGTAATAATCCAGTGAATATTCTCCTTTGAGGTTCTGCTTATTAATTAGATCCTAGCTGCTCATACTCCCTCAGCAGAACCTCTTTCCTAGTACTACCTACGTTGTTGGTACCTATATGGACCATGACCACTGGATCCTCCCCCTCCCACTGCAAGTTCCTCTCCAACCCACAGTAGATGTCCCGAACCCTGGCACCAGGCAGGCAACACAGCCCTCTGGACCCTTGCTCTCAGCTGCAGAGAGCTGTGTCTATCCCCCTGACAATGCTATCCCCTGCTGCCACTACATTTCTATTTACTCCCCCCGCCCCCACTTGATTGGCTTCCTGTACCATGGTGCCATGGTCAGTTTGCTCATCCACCTTGCTCATCCATCAGTTGAGAGAACCTCAAACCTGTTGGACAATTGCAAAGGCTGAGGCTCCTCCACTTCTACGTTTTGGGTTCCCATACCTGCCTCACTCACAGTCACACCCTCCTGTCCCTGACCTATCCTAAGGGGTGTGGCTGCCTCCTGGTATAAAGTGTCCAGGTAACTTTCCCCCTCCCTGTTGTATCGCATTGTCTGCAGCTTAACTCTGAACCAAAGTTCCTCAAGCTGCAGTCACTTAATGAAGGACACCACAGTGGCACAGCGGTTAGCACCACAGTCTCACAGCTCCAGCGACCCAGGTTCAGTTCTGGGTACTGCCTGTGTACCCAGAGCTCTGAAAATGTATTGGTTGTTTTTCTCTGGAGTCCAATGCAGGCAACTCAAATGGTATTCTGATGGTCATGATGGCTCGCATATATTTAAAAGTGGTGTGGACAACATCAAGCCCTACCATAGAGCTCATGCCAAATACTGCGGAACCAGAAATTGACGCAATTCTCCGCTCAACTAGGTGTACTTGACCTTTTGAAGGAATTCAAAGTTACAAGGAAGCACAAGATGGGTATGATTTACCCTGTTTTCCTGGATCCTCTTGCTGTGCTAAGACATCTCAGCTGGAAGCGGGCCCAAGAGGCAGTTGTAGTTCAAGAGGAAGCTCCTAGACATGAACAGCAGCAGATGCCAAGGCAAAGAGGAGCCCAGATATGCCAACACATCTATGGGACTCGGATGACATATCTGCAGATGTCTGAGCGCCAGTTCCAGAGATGGCTGCAGATCTCCAGAGAGGCCATCACACACTTGTAAGATGAAGAAGTACGGGAGCATGAGACATCCTCCAACAATAAGAACACAGAGGGCACACAAGGACAAGCACAATTGGGAACACAGAGTGGTGATGGAGGCCAGACATGGTGAGCAGCGAGCAAGGGAGGCAAGGTAGAGACTGATAATTGTGCATTTCCACAATCCAATAGGTTAAAAAAAAATGTTTGCTAACAAAACTCACCATCGTGCATGTAGACTAAAGTCCTCTTTCTCTATAACATCTGTCTCTCCTATATGACTGTCAGCAACAAACTGAGCCACTGCCCATGTGACATTATTCATGCAATTAAATATCATGCTCATTGGCATGCTGATGATGTCAGTGATCACATTGGCAATACTGTAAGGCTAATGATGTAATTGAAAGACACAACAGCACTCCATGGTGGAATGTGGTTTGCAGACAATAAAGGCTGATGACTGGCAGGAAAACACATTTAGTTAAATATGACATGACATGACAAAGGTCTCACCTGTGAACGCCCATATGTGTCAAGGTATCTTTTTATATGTTTGGGGTGCTCCTTTGCAGTGTTACCTCTGTGCTAACAGCTGGACTGGAGGCAGACTGCTGATCAGGACACCCCTTCGCCTGGGATGGCTTCCTCGGTCGTCCTCTGGACGCCTGAGGCCACCAGTTCAGGACTGTCCTCAGGCGTCGTGGCTGCTGGAGCTGGACTCACTGGTGGAGGGGCTGAGGAGCCCATGTCCACACTTGAATCACCCAAAGGGGAGATGACAGATGTGGAGCGCAGCCTCTTCTCCTCCCTTTCAAGGCTCGTTGGAACCTCATTGCTCTCCAGTGAAGGACCAGGAATGGGAACACTCTCCATGCTCCTGGTCCTTCTCTCGCCCTGCCACTGCTGAATTGAAGTCATGGCCAAGATGAGGGTTTGCAGGTTATGGCGCTTCTGTGGAATGTGCCTCTCCATGAGGGTCGCCAACCTCTCCATGGATCAAGCCATGTGCTCACATGCCTGGTACATGGCAGCTGTCATGGCATAGATGGACTTCACTATCATCCGCCAATGGCTGCACATGGCCTCTGGCATCTCTGCCCGATGTTGCCTTACCTCTCCCTGCAACTCCAACATGCCCTGTGTTGTCAACAACAGAGGCTCATCAGCCTGGGAATCAGCATGGGCCTAGGCACATACAGTCCTCCGACTGTCAGAGGTCTCAGCTTTCTCAGCCTCAGCCAGCTGCTCAGGTGCGTGTGGTGCTCTCACCAGTTTGTAATCCTGAATCTAATGCCAATTGGAATCCCACCGAGGTGAGAGTATCTGTGCTGGTGGAAGGTGCAGGAGTGTCGTGGGACGGTGCATCCTTTAAGTGTTACTCGTCCTCAAAGATTATTGTTGTTTTCTCGGTATCCGCCAGCATTTGCGAGCGCCACCCTGCAAGATACAATGTAAAGAACAGACATTTAGGTGTAATGGTACACAGGTCACAATGATGGCCTGTGAACCTTTGGTTCATTCTATGTTTGTCAATAATCACTCTCTTCAACTGAGACCCCGAGCTCGACGTCTGATAGGGCACGTGCTCCTTGGCTCCAGGCTAACTCGAGTACCTCCTCTCCGGACCTGGTCATCTGCCTGCTGTTGTGGGCCCCCTTCTCCTGAAAGATCAAGGCTGCAGTTGCTGTTAAGTTCCAAACGTCTCTGAAGAACGTTATTGCTAACATGGGCCCCTCTTCTTCACCTGGGGAATGTCGCTACTCTCATACTGACTTTATCTGTCACGGGTCTTAATTGGGCTAAGATAGAAATGAGGGAGATTGGTCTCACTTATGCAGTCAGTAATCTGCCATCATTATGCTATGACCTTCCTATCATTAGAATGGCTGTGTCAACCATGTGTCTTTATGCTTGTGGGAAAGCAGATTGCAACAAGCTATCTGGAACTGTGCAATTTACCTTGGCTGAACATAAGAGGTCATTGACCCTCTTCCTACACTGGACCCAGTTACGACGGGTGACCCCACGGCTGCTGATCTCCTCTGCGATCTCCGTCCAGGCTTGCTTAGTCAGGCGGGAGAACCTCTTCTTGCCATCGCTGGGTAAAAGGATTTGCTGCCTTTCCCTTGCAGCCTGGAGGAGAATCAGCATGGAAGCATCACTGAACTGCGGGGCCACCCTTGCTCTTCCATCTGCCTTGTTGATAATGATGCCTAGGGGGATGATTGCTGAGATGCAAACTGACGGCAAACCAAAGAGTTGTTGCTGCAACAAGCTGGTATTGAATGCAAGGAGAGTAAATGCAGGGCTTGCCGCCTTTTTAAAATGGCGCCAACACCTGATCCAACATCAATTGACACTGTTCACGATGTTGCCATTGCCACCCCCACCATGTGATTGGGGGGCGGACGGCCACCGTCAGTATAGTAAGTGGCCGTCCATCGTGTAATTGTGGTGGTGCGGCTGCGAATGTCACATGCGGGACTGCCGCCATGTTGTGTACCTGCCGCCACTCCCAGCAGCGCAATTATAAAATCCAGCCCAATATCATTCCACTCAAAACCATAGTGATTCATGCTTAGATTATATTGTTATTTCTAAAAGGACTACCATCTCGGATTTTGGCAAAAGCACTTCCAGCAACAATAGATTTACCTTTAATTATTACTGCAATGTGTAAAGTTTTAATAGATGTTAAACATTACATATTTTTGAATTCAGTTCGATTGTTCGGTATTGCTAATTATTTTTGCCGCATACCTTTTTTTATTTTTATGGTAATGATATTACATGATTTTTGAACTCAATTTTAACTGTAAGTGAAAGTGTTTTGAGTGGGTTAAAATCTCGCTCGTAAGTGAAAGTGTTTTGAGTGGGTTAAAATCTCGCTCAATTTATCTTGGAAATTCAGCTGTCGTCCAGTAAATTCATCACTGGTGTTTGAAATGCTCAATAACCTCTTTGAATGGCTTTGACTAGTAATTATATGCCTTATATTTGACCTCGTTGAAAACAATGCTTTTCCTGGAATTCTGTGAGGAATTTACAGTAAACATTATAGAGCAGCTGAACATTTTGTAACCTACCCAGTTCCATCACATTAAAAGGTTGGCTCTTCGATCAAGTCCAAAAAACCTAAATTCTCCTCCCTTGATGGCAATGCTACTTTGCCTTGTCAAATTATATTTTAACCAACAGCCCAGGGTATAAAAAGGATTGTTATGAGTATTCTTCACTGTTCTCCCTAGCATATTATGAATAGTGAAAATGTTTAGGCTGTGCTTGTTACATAGTTGATCTATACATGCATTGAGGATTTGGAGAAAATATTGATCAGGAACCACACTGTGAATTTAAATAAATTATAAGCAATATCATATTTTTAACTGAGCAAATATTATGTTCATGGTATTCTGTACAAGTCTTCCACATGATGCTGCCGGTTCTTAGCAGGAACAATTTGCTTTTTGACATTGATTTTGGTTTACTTTCCTTCATCCTACCAGCTTGTTGATGCCTTTTCAAATATTGATTCTTACTCTACATAAGCCAGTTTTGTGTTTCCAGTTAATTGGAAAATTATTGCCTGTCAAATGTAAACAAACATCAATGGGCATGGTCCTGTTGGAACTGTGTATGTCTGGCATTCTTTGCCATAAGCTTGAAAAGTCATTACTGTGAACAAATCAAATTGTTATCATTCATCTAATTTAGTTATTTGTCTATTTTAATCACTGCAATTAATAGGAATAATAGACAACAGTATTCTTCATAATAATTTACTGTTTGGTTTTTCAAACTTAAAAGGAAAGGAATTTTTTATTCCCTAATGCAAAAAGCTGAAATCAAGTTGTATTCTGTCAAAAAAAGCCCTCTGAAGGCTTATGTATTAAGTCTGCTGTTCAATGTGGAACTGAACTCTCTGGACCAGGAAGATTGTATGTTTGATTCACGGCCTGTGTTAATTTAAATTATCTCAGACAGATTGACAGTAGGAGTAAATCCTGAATGATCTCCAGGATTATCAAGGAAAACAGCGACAGTTTATCCTACTGATCCTTGTGTGTGGATGTGGAGAGAATTGAATTCAGCTGTGATGCCCTGTGCAGTCAAGTAGCCTGATGACACATAACAAGAATTTCATTTCAGGGAGGCAACCATCTCTAGCTCTAGTGAAACTTGATCTTAGCAATAGGAGGGGTATTGGAGAAGTCAAATTTAGAACCGATCAAAGCATGAAAGAGGATTTCATTGGCAGTAGGGGGCGAGAGAGAGCTGTGAATATGTGGTATTTCAGATTGGGAATTGGTGGTTTTGGTGATAGATTGGATGTGAGGTTTGATGGCTTTGGGTCAAATATGTCAGTTAAGTCTTAGAATGTTGAGCTTGAGAAAGTATCCAGGATTCTGGAATCAGTGGCTAGAGTGTAGAGTTTCTGAGGCTGAAGAGGATGGCTTCCTTCTTGCCATTTTGCTGACCTGCAGAAAGTTCTGATTCATCTGCAACTTGACTGTAGAACAGTCAGACAATACAGCAACTCTTATGGAATCAAAGGTGGTGGTGGAGATGCAAGTTTAATATCATTAACATCCATATGAAAGCTGACCCTGTGCTTATAAAATATTTTGGACAACATATCGAATTGGATGAAATTACTTGTACCCAGGAAGATAAACTATTGCAAGAGATGTACTTACTCCAGTGGGATTGGTATGACTGCAACTTTGTGCAAGCTGCAACAAAGAGGTGGATCAAAATGGATGAGGTTCAGAAGAGGATGCTATAGTTAACCATGCTTAATGGTGCAAAGGGGAATAATATACTGCAGTCATCGATCTCCCAAAATATTATCTGTAATTTTTACCAGGCAAATGAAATTCCACTGTCTCATTGCATATTGTTGAGTGAGATATTTCCCTGTTATAAATCCTTGTAAAGACAATTATTCCTTTCGAAGAAGTTATTGTGATCATCAAAGGATTAAAATAATGGACAGCAGCAGGTTTTGATGTGGAATGTTCTTTGGATTTGCTGAGGACTATATTTGTACAATTAAAAATGAGAAAATGCATTTCCTTTCAAAATTTGTTTTTTTTTTAAGAATTAAACAACACTGCTCAAATTCTATTTTGTAATTTCATAAAAAGTACTAAAATTATAGTTTACAATCCCTCTTCCACAACCTGCCTCTTGATATCATCTTCTCCCTCCTATCTTGCATTTCACAGTAGTACCTCCCATACATGCAACTGGAAGTACAAACAGAATATATGTCAGCCTTGCCTCAAGTATTGGACCACTCTTGCCTCTGACTCAGAAGGGCATACGAATTAAGAGCAGGAGTAGGCTACTCGGCCCCTCCAGCCTGCTCCGCCATTCAACAAGAATGGAGTCAAGCCCCATTCCAGAAAATCTGGGTTGAAATCTGAGTGCAGCACAGAGGGAGCATTACAGTGTCACAGGTCTTGCCTTTCAAATGAGATCCCAACTGTTGTCTCAGGCAGGCGTAAAAGATTCCATGGCAGTATTCATAAAAAAGCAGGAGAGTTTTCTCAGTGTCATAGTAAACATTTCTCCCTCAATTCATACCATTAAAACAGACTGTCACATTTATTTCATTGAAGTGTTTGCTGACATTACATCAGTGGAGCAGTGGCTACACTCCATTAGCTGTGAGGACTTGGAATCTTCTGAGGATCCAAACAGTCCACAGTAATGTATCCACCAATTTTTTTGTAGTGTGCAGGCAATGGCTGGAATTTTACAGCCCCCCACAGGAACTGGTGGCAGGGGCGTCCATAAAATTGAGCGGGAGGCAGTGGTGCTGTTTCCGATGTCTTCCTGTCCCCATTGCAATTTTACGTGGGGCAGTGGTGAGAAATGGCCTGCCTGCCCCAGGCCAATCAAGGCCCTTAAGTGGCCAATTAAGCGCCATTTAAGGGCTTTCTCCCACCGCCGCTGGTATTTTATCAACGGCTGCTAGTGGCAGTTGCCCCCAGAACGCCGCCAGATAAAACTTGGCAGCCCCCTGCGGGCTGAGGGGGGGTGGGTGGCCCTCCTGATCAGCTACCGTGTGCCCCACAGAGGGCAACCCCCTCCCACGGCCGAACCATCCTCACTGCACAACACTCCCCCCTCCTAACCGACCCCCCTTGCCTCGCTGGAGCCCAATCGATTATCCTTGGCGAGGCCCCAAAAGCTTATTTTCTTTCCGGGGCTGTCGTCCCTCTTGCTGCCGTTGGCTGGGTGCAGTCCCAACAGTGGCCACTGCATCCCGTTGCGCTGCTGGGACTTCCTGCCTCAGAGAGGTGGAAGTCCCGCCCAAGGTCAATTAAGGGCCTGGGGAGCAAAAAATCCTGGCGTGGTTCCCCAGGCCCTGCGGAGGCAGGTTCGCCCCTGACTTTTTGGCCCGTGGGCAGGGACTCCCGCCCGACATAAAATTCCAGCCAATTTATTTAAGTGCAAGTGCCCTTTAAATTTTGTTGTATGGCCTCGCACACATGGTAACTTAAAAGGGCAGACTTGTGCAGGAACTTTTGTGTTGCTGCACAGCAACACAGCTTGGAGGGAACATTCACAGAATCACAGAGTCACAGAATTGTTACAATGCTGAAGGAGGCTATTCAGCCCATCATGTCTGCACCGGCTCTCCGAAAGAGCAATTCCTTCAGTCCCGTTCCCCCGTCTTCTCCCCGTAACCCTGTACATTCTTCCTTTTCATATAACAGTCTGATTCCCTTTTTAATGTTTCAATTGAACCGGCCTCCACCACACTCTCAGGCAGTGAACTCCAGAGCTTAACCACTCGCTGTGTGGGTTTCCCTCATGTCGTTTTTGCTTCTGTTACCCATTACTTTAAATCTGTGCCCTCTCGTTCTTGATCCTATCATGAGTGGCAACAGTTTCTCCCTATCTACACTGTCCAGACCCCTCATGGTTTGGTACACCTCTATCAAATCACCTCGCAGCCTTCTCCAAGGAAAACAATCCTAACTTCTCCAATCTTTCTTCATAACTGAAGTTCGTCATCCCTGGAATCATTCTCGTGAATCTTTTCTGTACTCTCTCCAATGCCCTCACATCTTTCCTAGAGTGAGGCACCCAGAACTGGACTCGATACTCCAGCTGAGGCCGAACTAGTGTCTTATACAAGTTCAGTATAACCTCCTTGTTCTTGTACTCTATGCCCCTATTAATAAAGCCCAGGATACTGTATGCTTTATTAACCACGCTCTCAACCTATCCTGCCACATTCAATGACATCTGCACATATACACCCAGGTCCTCTGCTCCTGCACTGCCTTTAGATCCCCCTTTGGTCCACAGATCTGAAAATCTGATTTCAAGCAACTGAGAATACCTAGAGAAATAAGTATGCCAATTTTCCCATAGGAGTCCTGACCATATGCTGCTAGAATCTTCACTGATTGCTTCAGAATTAAAGAAGATGAAATCAGTCTTGGGTGGGAGCAGAAAGCAGGCAATTACTAATCGTCAGCCTGTTCTACACCTTGCCAAACGTTCCTTTTTTATAGAGCAATTTAGCTGTAGCCCAGCAATTGTTTCATAAACATTTATTAGACTTCTTTACTCTATGCCCTCTTAATAAAACACAAATGCCATTGTCTTCTCTTCTAAAAAAAAGCATTGCTTGATCTATCTGCAGTTGCGCATTGAGGGAATTAAATATTGGAATGCTTAGGTCCACATATTTCAGTAACTTTCCGATGAGTTTATATTATTACTCTTTGCTTTACCTTCAAATAATGTATCTTAAACTTATCCAGGTTAAATCAAATCTGTCTCTTGTCAATCTATTCTGTTTATATGTTTACGTCTTCCACTATATACACTATATTGAGTGAATAAAAATCTTAATTGCCGTTAATTAAATATAGAAAACAAAGTTAGATAGGGCAGGAGCTGTGATGTCACTGCAGTTTTTTTTAATTCATTCATGGGATGTGAATGTTGCTGGCAATGCCTGCATTAATTAGCCATCCCTGATTGCCCTTGAGAAGGTGGTAGTGAACCACCTTCTTTAACTGCTGCAGTGATTGCGAACAGATCTAACAATGCAAAACTGGGCATCTATGAGGTGCTGTGAGCCATCAGCAGCAGCAGAATTGTATTCAACCACAATCTGTAACCTCATGGCCTGGCATATCCCCCACTCTACCATTACCAACAAGCCGGGAGACCAACCCTGGTTCAATGAAGAGTGCAGGAGGGCATGCCAGGAGCAACACAAGGCAACCTGGTGATGCTACAACACAGGACCACTTGTGTGCCAAACTGCGTAAGCAACATGCGATCGACAGAGCTAAGTGATCCCATCACCAAAAGATCAGATCTAAGCTCTACAGTCCTACCACATCCAGTCGTGAATGGTGGTGGACAATTAAACAACTAACAGGAGGAGGTGGCTCTACAAATATCCCCATCCTCGATGAAGGGGGAGCCCAGTACATCAGTGCAAAATATAAGGCTGGAGCATTTGCAACAATCTTCAGCCATAAATGCCGAGTTGATGATCTATCTCAGTCTCCTCCTGAAGTCCCCAGCATCACAGATGCCAGTCTTCAGCCCATTCAATTCATTCCGTGTGATATCAAGAAATGTCTGAAGGCACTGGGTACTGCAAAGGCTATGGGCCCTGACAATATTCTGGAAATAATACTGAAGACCTGTGCTCCAGAACTTGCCGCGCCCCTAGCCAAGCTGTTCCAGTACAGCTACAACACTGGCATCTACCCTGCAATGTGGAAAATTGCCCAGGTATGTCCTGTACACAAAAAGCAGGACAAATCCAAATCACCTCATCAGTCTACACTCGATCATCAGTAAAGTGATGGAAGGTGTCATCAACAGTGCTATCAAGCAGCACTTGAGCAGCAACAAACTGCTCACTGAAGTCCGACCCAGCCAATTACCGCCCATCAATCTACTCTCAATCATCAGTAAAGTGATGGAAAGTGTCATCGACAATGCTATCAAGTGGCACTTGCTTAGCAATAACCTGCTCACTCATGCTCAGTTTGGGTTCCGCCAGGGCCACTCAGCTCCTGACCTCATTACAGCCTTGGTTCATACATTGACAGAAGAGGTGAACTCAAGAGATGATGCCCTTGACATCTAGGCAGCATTTTCTCACCACCACCTTCTCAAGGGCAATTAGGGATGGGCAATAAATGCTGGCCTAGCCACGACGCACACATCCCATGAATGAATTTTTAAAAAAGTCCATGTGGTGCAGGTACTCGCACAGTGCTGTTAAGGAGGGAGTTCTCGTATTTTGACCCCGTGACAGTAAAGTAATGCTGATATATTCCCAAGTCAGGATGGTGTGTGACTTGGAGGGAAACTTGCCGGTGATGGTGTTCCCAGGTGCCAGATGCCCTTGTCCTTCTGGATGGTGGAGTTTGCAGATTTGGGAGGTGCTGTCGAAGGCGCGAGTTGCTGCAGTGTATCTTGTAGATGGTACACACTACTGTGATGTTATGCCACTAGTACTTTGTCCTGGATGGTGTTGAGCATCTTGAGTTTTGTTGGAGCTGCACTCATCCAGGCAAGTGGAGAGTTTTCTATTACACTCCTGACTTGTGCTACGGAGATGGTGCTCAGATTTTAGGGTCAGGTGAAGAGCAGAATTCTGAGCCTCTGGTCTGCAGTTTTATAAGAACACAAGAAATAAGAGCAGGAGTAGACCATATGGCCCATCGAGCCTGCTCCGCCATTCAAAACGATCATGGCTGATCTTAGGATTCAACTCCACTTTCCCGCCTGCTCACCATACCCCTTGATTCCCTGAGAGACTGAAAATCTGTCTATCCCAAGCATCCACAACCCTCTGGAGTGGAGAATTGCAAAGATTCACAACTCTTTGAGTGAAGTAATTTATCCTCATCTCAGTCCGAAATGATTGTCCCCTTATCCTGAGACTGTGCCCCATGTTTTAGATTCCTCGACCAATGGAAATAGTCTCTCAGTGTTTACCCTATCCAGTCCCTTTCGAATCTTATGTTTCAATGAGATCACCTCCCAAGCTTTTAAACTGCAGAGAATAGAGGCCCAATTTACTTAGTCTCTCATCATAGGACAACACCTTCATCCCAGGGACCAATCGAGTGAACTTTCGCTGCACTGCCTCCACACAAGTATATCCTTTCTTAAATGTCGAGACCAAAACTGCACACAGTATTCCAGGTGTGGTCTCACCAAAACCCTGTACAATTGTAGCAATACTTCCTTATTCCTGTACTCCAATCCCCTTGCAATAAAGGCCAACATGCCATTTGCCTTCTTAATTGCTTGTTGTACGTGCATGTTAACTTTCTGCGTTCCTTGTACAAGCATCGGGGGAAAACTCTCCGCTGGTTGGAGTCATACCTAGTGTAAAAGAAGATGGTTGTAGTTGTTGGAGGTCAATTATCTCAGCTCCAGGACATCACTGCAGGAGTTCCTCAGGGTAGTGTCCTAGGCCCAACCATCTTCAGCTGCTTCATCAATGACCTTTCTTCAATCATAAGGTCAGAAGTGGGGATGTTCGCTGATGATTGCACAATGTCCAGCACCATTCGTGACGCCTCAGATACTGAAGCAGTCCATGTAGAAATGCAGCAAGACCTGGATAATATCCAGGCTTGGTCTCTTAAGTGGCAAGTAACATTCGCGCCACACAAGTGCCAGGCGATGACCATCTCCAACAAGAGAGAATCTAACCATCTCCCCTTGACATTCAATGGCATTACGATCGCTGAATCCTCCACTAACAACATCCTGGGAGATACCATTGATCAGAATCTGAACTGGATTAACCATATAAATACTGAGGCTACAAGAGCAGGTCAGAGGCTAGGAATCCCGTGACGAGTTACTCACCTCCTGACTTCCCAAAGCCTGTCCACCATCTACAAGGCACAGGTCAGGAGCGTGATGGAATACTGTCCACTTGCTTGGATGGGTGCAGCTCCAACAACACTCAAGAAGCTTGACACCACCCAGGACAAAGCAGCCCGCTTGATTGACATCTCATCCACAAACATTCACTCCCTCTGCCACCGACGCACAGTGGCAGCAGTGTGTACCATCTACAAGATGCACTGCAGCAATGCACCACGGTTCCTTATACAGCACCTTCCAAACCCACGACCTCTACCACCTAGAAGGACAACGGCAGCAAATGCATGGGAACACCACCACCTGCATGTTCCCCTCCAAGCTACACACCATCCTGACTTGGAACGATATCACCATTCTTTCGCTGTCGCTGGGTCAAAATCCTGGAACTCCCTTCCTAACAGTACTCTGGGTGTACCTACCTCACATGAACTGAAGCAGTTCAAAAAGGCAGCTCACCATCACTTTCTCAAGGGCAATTAGGGATGGGCAATAAATGCTGGCCTAGCCAGCAACGCCCACATCCCATGAATGAATTTTAAAAAAGTCCACGTGGTGCAGGTACTCTCAGTGTTGTTAAGGGGGGAGTTCTCAGATTTTGACCCAGTGACAGTGAAGTAATGGTGATATATTCCCAAGTCAGGATGGTGTGTGACTCAGCCTTTTACTGGCTTGGCCGTAACAGGGTTTAATTTTTAAAACACTGAGTTTTTAGCTTTCCCTCAGTGAGTTCTTGCTCATTGCTCTCTAATGGTAGTTGCAAAGAAATCAACCAGATAGCTTTTCTCAGATTTAAACAAGAAAGGTGTAAGTTTATTCACCTTAAAACTCTAATTCAGTGAAAACTACTAAAAATAGGTGACATGACCATGCTAGCATGCATACACGATAATCACACATACAAATAGAGATAGAGGAGAAAGAAGGGGACTGGTTTGAAGTAATAGCTGGAGTTCAGTTACTGCTTTTGGATTGGATGTAAAGTCTTTGATTGAAGTTAAGTCTTGCAGTTCACACTTTCAAACTTGTTTTGCTGGTCTTCTGTCTCGAGGCTTATGTTACTTCCATGGGTCCCTGGAAGAGAGCGAAAGATGCTCTCTTCTTGAAGTTCACTTGCTGTCTCTTCCAAAACTGTTCTGTGCCAGGCATAATTCAAAAAAAACTCCACGTTGATCAGCAGGTTAGTCATGCGATTAGCTCCCTGTTTGAAAAAACAGCCTCTCCTGTGAGGTTTGTGGATTCATTCAAGCTTAGAAGACACTTTCAGTGGTGGGTTGGAATGCTGGCTCAATGACTCTCAATGTCTCCTGATCATCTCTATGGCAAAATTCCATCTGGCTAAGGTAACCAAGGAATACTCCCATTGTCTTCTTCATGCAACTGTCTCTTCGAATGCAAAAATGCAGCATGGTTTCAACCACTGATGTGGTCTTTTTAAACAAGTTATTTCAAGTCCAGTAACAGTTCAAAAATAATGTTCCATATGACAAAATTAATATCTCTCATTTCGGCAGGTGTGGTTTCCATCACAGGATGATAAAGATGCAAAAACTGCCAGGGTGTCAGGAATCGTGCAGGAACCTGGCAACTTCTGCATTTAACTTGTGCATGTTGGTTAGCGCACAGGAAACCCATGTGGGACAGGCGGGTCTGCGATTCACGTATGTTCAGTTGAAATTAACTACAGTTTTAACTTTGTGTGTTGGCAGTTTAAGCCAGAATCTGGATTTCCCAACTGCCTGAAACTCACAAGGCAAGAGCACAGCAGCTATTAACAGGCTAGGAAATTGACAAACTGGAAATCCTTTAAACATGAAGATGTGACAGCTATTTCCTTGCCTAAGTGAAAGGCTTTTGATCACAGGACTTGTTCTGAGAGTGTGCTTTCACTGCTTTGGAGGTGATTGCCAAGACTTTGGAGGTCATCTCTGCTACCTTGGACCTTTTTGACTTTGATCTGCACTTCCCAGCTGGAACCTTCACAGCAACATGGGAGCAGCTATGCAACTCTACCTTGGACCTCTGATGAGGAACAAGAGGAGCAGCAGCCACAAAACCAGCAGGAGCAACACCAGCAGGAGAACAAGCTGTCTTCGCCTTAGCCACCTTTTGATCCACAGGACAGAGAGGATGAGTACAGAGCTTCAACTTGCAGGAGGCAATACTCTCCAGCACAGGGTCTGCAGCCAGCGGATCTGCTTTCTGGACATGACGGTGCAGTAGTGCCTCCGAAGGCTTAGAATTTCATGGCTGGTCATTGCTGACCTTTGCAGCCTCCTGCATGAAGACCTCCTTCCCAGTGGACCAGGTGGGTATGCATTGCCATAGCAATCAAGGTCACCGCAACCCTGAATTTCTTCACCTCCTCCATCTTCCGGGGATGTGCCGGTGACATCTGTAGGATTTCACAATCTGTGGTCCTCAAGTGCATTTCCTGGGTGACTGATGCATTGTTTGCCAATGTCCACTTTGCAACTGATCAGGTCAGTCAGAATGAGGGGGGCCTTTGTATTTGCTGTTCTGGTTGGATTCCCACAGGTCCAGGAAGTTATAGATTGCACCAGTGTGGCAATCAAAACAATCAAACCCCCATATTAACCAGAAGTATTCATCAATCAAAAGGGATTCCAGTCTATTAATATTCATATGGTCTTTAACTACCAAAAGATTATCATGCACATCAGTGCAAGATACCCAGGAAGCTGGCATGAATGCTTTCATTCTACACCAGTCAAGTCCACCATAGACCTTCTAAGCTACAAGCAGAGTCAGCAGGGGCTTCTTGGAGACAAGAACTTGCCTCTGAATTTATGGCTGATGACACCTGTGATGAACAGGAAAGGTACAACCAAAGGCACATGAGCACGAATAATCATTAAGCAAGTAATTAGGCTACTGAAGATGCAATTCAGGTGCCTGGTCAGATTTCGGTGTATCCTTCAGTATGCACCAGCAAGGGTGTCTAGAATGTTAGAGGTGCGTTGCACCTTGTATAACATAACAAAGCAGAGGGGACTGGAGTTATAGGCTAAGGAAGGTGGTGACCACGCTGCATTCTCAGTGGAGAACAAACAGTGGGAATAGGAGGAGGAACCTGTTGTGGTCGGGCACTGCAGCATCAAGCTTAACTGCCAGAGATGCACGGGACGGACTCATTCTGGCACATTTCAGCTGATCTCGGCAATGCAGCTATCTGGCACAGCAATGCTAAACCCACTGTGCCCACACCCAGCCCCCAGCACAAAGCATTCCCACAGTTCACAATCCATCCCTTGCATTGACATCCATTGCTTGTCTTCTACTCTGTCATACCATTTTCCTCAAGGATGAAGGCCACTTGGCAGGCCACAGGTAACAATAGGGATGACTGGACAATGGAGCTTTGAAATAATGTTTATGCACCATTATTATTGACATTAAAAGTGACAATTTAACAAACTTTTAAACACCCCAGTGATTTCCATTGTAAAACTTCAAAGTTTTCTCTTCCTTTTCCTCTTACTCCTGTGTGGTACAACCTCAGCACTTCAGCGAGCAAGAGGAAGGATGCTTGTTCCCTTGCTCTGACTGCTGAGATTCTTGTGGCTGATATCCTCTAGGATTTGGCAAAATTGGCTTAGTGGCAGGAGGCAGAGGGTGATGGTCAAGGGTTGTTTTTGCAAGTGGAAGCCTGTGACCAGTGGTGTACCGCAAGGATCAGTGCTGGGACCCTTGCTGTTTGTCGTGTACATTAATGATTTAGACATGAATATAAGAGGTATGATCAGTAAGTTCGCAGATGACACGAAAATTGGTGGTGTCGTAAATAGTGAGGAGGAAAGCCTTAGATTACAGGACGATATAGATGGGCTGGTAAGATGGGCGGAGCAGTGGCAAATGGAATTTAATCCTGAGAAGTGTGAGGTGATACATTTTGGGAGGACTAACAAGGCAAGGGAATATACAATAGATAGTAGGAACCTAGGAATTTCAGAGGGTCAGAGGGACCTTGGTGTACTGAAGGCAGCAGCACAGGCAGATAAGGTGGTTAGGAAGGCATATGGGATACTTGCCTTTATTAGCCGAGGCATAGAATATAAGAGCAGGGAGGTTATGATAGAGCTGTATAAAATGCTAGTTAGGCCACAGCTGGAGTACTGTGTACATTTCTGGTCACAACACTATAAGAAGGATGTGATTGCACTGGAGAGGGTGCAGAGGAGATTCACCAGGATGTTGCCTGGGCTGGAGCATTTCAGCTATGAGGAGAGACTGGATAGGCTAGGGTTGTTTTCCTTAGAGCAGTGAAGGCTGAGGAGGGACCTGATTGAGGTATACAAAATTATGAGGTGCATTGATAGGTTAGATAGGAAGAAACTTTTTTCCTCAGTGGAGGGGTCAATAACGAGGGGGCATAGATTTAAGGTAAGGGGCAGGAGGTTTAGAGGGAATTTGAGGAAAAATATTTTCACCCAGAGGGTGGTTGGAATCTGGAACACACTACCTGGAGGGGTGGTAGAAGCAGGAACCCTCACAACATTTTAGAAGTATTTAGATCAGCACTTGAAATGGTATAACATACAAGGCTATGGGCCAAGTGCTGGAAAATAGGATTAGAATAGTTAGGTGCTTGATGGCAGGCACAGACACGATGGGCCGAAGGGCTTGTTTCTGTGCTGTATAACTCTATGACTCTATGACTCTCTGACCCCACCAAAGACTGCCAAATCTGCACCTGTGTGAGGGCAAATTCGACCATCGGGAGAGGATACAGCATGTGTAGCCTTGTTTCAGATGGGGACAAGGGGGGAGAAGTGGGTGTGCTTTGAGAAGAGTCTCCACTTTCATGTCCCATTTCTCCATCTTCCCTCTCAAAGCCCGCCTGCACTTCCCTGCTTGCCATGAGCTGGAGAGGACTTTGCTTCAGTGAACAGCCAAGGTGAGGCTTTCCATGTCCTAGTTAAGCTGGCAGTGTGCAAGCCATTGGTGTGGGCCAGCATGCAATAGGTTGCCTGCCGCATTTGATGTCTCATGCAGGTGGCCACCTTTTCCATGCAGATAAACATCAACGCAAATACCTGAGACATCATGGAACTCATGAGGGAGATGGACTCCTCCAATCTCTCTCCAATTGTGTACAATGCCTCTAGAAATGCGGACAGAACCACACACATTTTCTGCTGCTGCTCCAGAATAGTCCTCTTCTTAATGGCCCCTGAGGCTTAGTATCTGTGTCCAGCTGGGCAGAGCTTGGAGGGTCTGCACCCTCTAACGGGGGACTCTTTGATGCTGTCTCTGTCTCCAGTCCCTACTTCTGCTCACCCTGTGATGTGTGAGATACGATGTGAAAAGTCCAACTTCCTGTCCCCCCCACCCCAAATCCCTCGAGGTGTGTGTATCTGAGCTGGCGGAGGGCGCGTATGAGTCATGTGATGGTGCTTCCGCAGATTGCATTACCTCCTTTGAGGTGTCTTCCTCCTCCTCCGGCACCATTTCCAATGTTACACTTGAAAGATCTGTGGGAGATGAAAGACGTAAATTAGAGCTAACAAGGTGAAAGGGTTTTGAGTATAAGGGTCTGAAAGAGTTAATGTTGAGAGAGTGTAAAGAATACCTTCTACCATGATGTAAGAGATCACATGTGACAGAGACTTGAAGATAGATGCAGCCTGGCTTTGGAGGAGTCACAGAGACTGGTGTGAAGTGTAAATAGTTACAATGTAATAAAGGTTAATGTTTTAACCACTCCAGACTAAAGAATCTTTCCAGCTAGCCTAACTAAGGTGGCAGCATACTGAACAAATATATAACAAGGTTCAAAGTCAGTCGAGTGCAGGTCATCATATTTCAGTGGCTGCTGATATCAAGTCAACATGAGTGAGCGTAGTGTGCCAAGTAGCTCTATGCTATCTAATTCTGTCACTAGTTATCCAGGAAACCTCCATCTCTCCATCGCCAATGACCATGCATTCCAACACTCTGCTTAATTCTAGTGCTTTGTCCCCCACAGCAATCAGGGCTGGCTATGAATTTATGGCCACCCCCGGCTCTTTGCCTCTTCTTGGAATTCTACGCTCTCTTCTGCAAGGGGAGAAAGAAGACAGTTATGAGTTTCAGAGATGGATTTGAGTGGATGGAATGACAACATTTGAGGAATTGATGTGAGATGGCAGCAAAATGGGGGTGAATATCAGAGGTGGCTGTTCAGATGGGGATCTGAGGAGGTGCCTTAATAGAGAGGGATGGGTGGACCTGCAAGTTGTGTTGATCTGAGGAGTGTTGCACAGGAGAATTCTGGGTAAGTTAGAGTGAAAGGGTCAGCACTTGAATGTGGCATGACGCTCACATTTCCTGCCTGATGAGGTCGTTGAATCTCTTGTGGCACTGTATTCATGAGGGAGGGGCTGCACTGCTGCTGCTCACCTCCTCAGTGAATTGCAGCCATGCCTCCCCTGCTGTGAGCAGGTAGAAAAGTTAAAATTGATCCATCTGTTTTCAATCACCAAGTCAATATCCTTCAGTCTTTACCAAAAAGGGGAAGAAAATTGCATGTTGCAATTTTTACATAGTAGCAGTTCATTGTTGCCACCAGAGGCCGCTATCTTCACGCGATGTGCTTACAGATGTTCACTGGAAATCACAGAAAGATGATCTGGATATAAACAAATTTCGAACTTTATCCTAATATAGATCTAACATCATTGCTCTGTGACATCACTCATTTAGGGGACAGCAACTTATTCCTGGGCGTTGAACTTCCCTCTAATTCTCATTACTTTCCATTGAGGGTGCAAGGAGTGAAATTACTTCTTTCTACAATGTCGATGCTCCATCGAGCTCCATTGAAAAGCAGGTCAACTGAGGTCTGCATTCCCATGCATTTACTATTTGAAATTTAATAGCTGGGACACTTAACAACCTGCGTCTCCATGTAGTACCAGCTGTTCCTCTGCAGCAATTACTACTGTTACTCCTTCTTCATACTGCTCCGTAATTCAACCAGTGCTTCCTCATCAACATCACTCATTATTTCTCTGATAGTATTTGTAACTCTTCTGGTTCTTGTTCGAGGTAGGGGTGATGATTTCTTTTCTTTTACTTTAGCACATGTTGCTCTTCAGATTTGGCTCAAAGGACACTGGGTTTTCTTTGCTTTGTAAGAGAGACTTGCAATTATATAGTACCTTTCATGATGCCCCAAAGTACTTTATAGCCAATGAAGTACTTTTGAAGTATAGTCACTATTGTAATGTTGGAAATTATGGTAAACGATTGGTAAATAAGCACACTTATCCATTTAAATGCTGCATTGTCATCACAAATTGTAATGCACCTATGTATGTTCATTGGGTGCAGACACTTTGCCAATCGTCAGTCTTTGTACTTGACCATGTTTCAATGCATATCAACCTGTTAGTCTTTCACAAGGAAAAATTGGCTTTTTCCACCGAAATTAGAGCTTGACTGTTTTATCTGATTAGTGGGAGGATGGCACCAGAGCTGTCACTATTAATCAATTAATGAACAATTACTTCCTCCCATTGCTGGGTTCACAAAACTTGGGGGAGTACTTTTAAGTGAGCTGATGGTTTCTGAGAGCCATAGCTACAGTAGTGTGTGCTTATTGTCTATCTCTGAATATGCTATATATGAGAAATAACCTGCTAAAATGTAACATTTTAAAATGTGCACTCAAAGGAATTTACTGGGACATGCCCAGCTGCTGAGCTGGACTTTACCAAGACCTTGATGTTGGGTTCCATGATGGGGAGGGCTAAAAGATGGGGCTGGCAGCGGTTCGCCATGGAGGCCGATGCTGGGAGGGCCTGGCCCAATCCTCCCTGCAGTGGCAAGGCACTGTGGTGGCCCCGCCCACCTCACTTGGCGACGGGATCACAATCACCTTATTCAAATTAATAAAATTAATGCTGTTACATAAACTTACCTCAGATCTTGAGGGCCCGCTGGGATCTTCGGCGCAGCAGCGGGCACTCCCGTGCCTTTGGATCCCTGTCCGGGAAAACGAGGTGCCACACTGGTGGGAAGGGGGGAAGGAGGTAGGTTTATCAGCGCGGAGGGAGGGGCATGGGGTCAAATAAACATCATGGGTGTAGGGAATGGTGGGAAGGGTTGTACTTAAACTTTGTGCTGTTTGGGGCTGTAAAGGTCAGATGTTAAAGGTTAAGTGTTTTTCTGAGGGGGAAAGGGCAAATAGTTAATGTAAATCTTATTGAGGGGGTGGGAAAGGGGCATTGGAACTTTATTTATGTAAATCTGGGGGAATATCTCTTTAAAAATGTAAATATCCTGGCTGACTGCCCTTTACAAATGGCGTCTTTACCTGCACACAGGCAGCTGACACCATTGCCGGGGATGGACAGCCTGTCCCCACCCTGGTGGGTCGCCCTGGCTAATTAAGTGAGCTGTCGTGCTTAAGGTCACGGCGGCTCTTTGGCTTGTGGCCCGCAATGGCGGGCTGCCATTTCCTGAGCTCGCCGCAGGGGAATCCAGCCCCATGTCATTTTTCCTTTTCTCCCCATAAGTTTTTGAAGCTCAATTCCTATTGCCCCATAGAAGAACTAAAATAGTTTTAATGGTTGAAACACTGACTTACTTCTAGACTTCCCCCCATTCTATTTTTGGGTAGACCTCAATCGGTAACCAGTTGGGAAGAAATGCAAATCAAAATCAGTTGGTATAGTTCGAACCACGGATACCATTTTCATCTTGGCCTGTATTGTGATCAACAATTCCTGCTCCTACCCACAAACATGGGTGGCAAGAGTCAGGTGGCAGCTATTTCCAGCAATTTTAAAGGGATCCTCAGCTGTTCTTGGGTAAAACTGATTGGCCAGAATGGTTTGGGAGACATTTTGAAACAAAGGAAGTGTGAAGTATCTACATCCTAGGCCATTGCTAGTCACCACAGGGAGGGAGATCCATATCATCCAATACAGACAAAGGTGTGAAACAATTTTTTCCTTAAAGGTAGCTCCCTGAAGAGAGAAAGGGAGACACCCAAAAAGAAGCCTTACCAAGAAGCTTGTTTCCAGCTAAGGAGCTGGGAGCAATCCAGCAAGCCAGAAGGGAAGCACCCTGCTGTAGAATCCTGCATCTTTAGTTATGCAGCAATGAATTAGAAGTGATCCTCTATCTTCAATGAGGCTTTCAACCAAGAAAGAAACCTACAACCACGTCAGGCCTGAAATTTGACTTCTGAGAGAATTCGACAGGTTTACCGTGACCCCCGAAACCTACCCCACTTACAAGCACTTACCCCTTTTCCTTTCTATATGTTGCTTCTTGTGTTTGTGTGTATGTGTGCAAGTGAATGCATGAGTGGATGCGGTTGCAACATATTGAACAATAATTAATTGATTTTCTGTTTTAAACCTACAAGAAAACCTGTCGCTGTCTGTTTATTTGACAAATAAAACACAAAGGCGTTAAACCATAATAACAAAAAGCACTTGCTGCAGCCAGGTGGGATTTGAACAGTGGAGCCACCCAAAGCCTCACCATGTGGCCATAACAACATTCTGAACTCTTTTTCATTGTTTCCAGCAATACACCTCATAAGAATCCTGGGAATTCCACTCTGTTAAATAGAGAAACAAGAGACGAGCAGCAGCAGCAGAAAGAAGGAGCAAATAGTGCTGGAGGGGGTGCAAATAGAAGGAGGCAAGCTTGCAGGACTTATTATCCTTCCAAGAGAGCATACACTATCCTGTGGCTTTGGAAAACATCTCAATTACATTCTTGGATATGGTTTAAATCTCCTGTCACACACCAACAGAATAATGAGTAACAGAAAGACATGGGTAAACATTGATTATAGTCCATTTTGTTTCCAAGTCTGCAGGGAATCTTCATTTTTTCAGCGCTGAATTTAGGATTCTGTGGTTGTTATTTTACTGTTTTCTGAGAGGATAAAGTAAAACAGGTGCTGTGAAGAAAACAGATGAGAGAAATAACTTTTCACTCTACCCAGCAGAGGCCATTATTAAACTTTTGGGAAAACACCATGCTTGTATTTCCAAAATATACTTTATTCATAAAAATCTGCAAAAATTACATTACCAAACAGTTTCAAACAGCACCAAAAAATACAAACGTTGCAAGGGAGATCAGTTTCCTTCTATACTATCATGAGTTTCTTCACAACCTTTCCATTTCACTATGCTTGTTTTTTTTTTATTTCCAAAATATACTTTATTCATTAAAATCTGTAAAAATTACATTGCCAAACAGTTTCCAAACAGCACCAAAAAATACAAACATTGCAAGGTAGATCAGTTTCCTTCAATACTGTCATGAGTTTCTTCCCAACCCTTCCGTTTCACAATTGTCATGTCAATTACAGTTTTACATTTACAGCAATTGAGAATATTAACGATACAGTTCGAGGGGTTTCCCATGGATCCAGCCCCTCAGTCCAGCTTGGTGGGGGAACCTTACACTGTGGTCTTTCCCCATTGAGCCTTTGCTGTGGCTGCCCCAAGCTTTAGTGCGTCCCTCAGCACGTAGTCCTGGACCTTGGAATGTGCCAGTCTGCAACATTCGGTGGTGGACATCTCTTTGCGCTGGAAGACCAGCAAGTTTCGGGCAGACCAAAGGGCGTCTTTCACCGAATTGATAGTCCTCCAGCAGCAGTTGATGTTTGTCTCGGTGTGCATCCCTGGGAACAGCCCGTAGAGCACAGACTCCTGTGTTACAGAGCTGCTTGGGATGAACCTTGACAAAAACCACTGCATCTCTTTCCACACCTGCTTTGCAAAGGCACATTCCAGGAGGAGGTGGGCGACCGTCTCTTCCCCACCACAGCCAACGCGGGGGCACTGTGCGGAGGGGGCGAGACTTCGGGTGTGCATGAAGGATCTGACGGGGAGGGCCCTTCTCACCACCAGCCAAGCTACGTCTTGGTGCTTGTTTGAAAGTTCTGGTGATGAGGCATTCCGCCAAATGACTTCGACGGTCTGCTCGGGGAACCATCCGACAGGATCCACCGTTTCCTTTTCCCGTAGGGCCTTGAGGACATTCCGTGCAGACCACTGCCTGATGGACCGGTGGTCAAAGGTGTTTTCCCGCAGAAACTGCTCCACGAAGGATAGGTGGTACGGCACCGCCCAACTGCACGGAGCGTTCCGCGGCAATGTGGCCAGGCCCATCCTTCGCAACACCGGGGACAGATAGAACCTCAGCACGTAGTGACACTTGGAGTTTGCGTACTGGGGATCTACACACAGCTTGATGCAGCCGCACACGAAGGTGGTCATCAGGATGAGGGCCGCGTTGGGTACATTTTTCCCGCCCTTGTCCAGAGATTTGAACATCGTGTCCCTCCGGACCCGGTCCATTTTAGATCCCCAGACGAAGCGGAAAATGGCTCGGGTGACTGCCACGGCGCAGGAGTGGGGTATGGGCCAGACCTGCGCCACGTAGAGCAACAACGTGAGCGCCTCGCACCTGATGACCAGATTCTTACCCACAATGGAGAGAGATCGCTGCCCCCACATGCCCAACTTTTGTCGTACCTTGGCTACTCGCTCCTCCCATGTTTTGGTGCACGCCCCGGCCCTTCCGAACCATATCCCCAGCACCTTCAGGTAGTCTGACCTGACGGTGAAGGGGACAAAGGATCGGTCAGCCCAGTTGCCAAAGAACATGGCCTCGCTCTTGCCGTGGTTAACTTTGGCTCCCGAGGCCAGTTCGAACTGGTCGCAGATGCTCATCAGTCTGCGCATGGACAGCGGATCCGAGCAGAAAACGGCGACGTCATCCATGTACAGGGAGGTTTTGACCTGAGTGCCTCCGCTGCCTGGGATTGTCACCCCTCTTATGCTCGCATCCTTCCTAATAGACTCAGCAAAGGGTTCAATACAGCAAACAAACAAGACCGGGGACAGAGGGCAGCCCTGTCTGACTCCAGATTTGATCAGGAAACTTTCCGATTCCCACCCGTTGATTGAGACTGCGCTACTGATGTTTGTGTAGAGCAGTTGGATCCAATTGCAGATTCCCTCCCCAAACCCCATTTTGGAAAGCACGTCCATCATGTAGGTGTGCGATATCCTGTCAAAAGCCTTCTCCTGGTCCAGGCTGATGAGGCAGGTGTCCACCCTCCTGTCCCGTACGTAGGCGATCGTATCCCTGAGTAGCGCGAGACTATCAGAGATCTTCCTGCCGGGTACCGTACAGGTCTGATCGGGGTGAATCACCAACTCCAGAGCAGACTTGACTCGACTGGCTATGACTTTGGACAGAGTCTTGTAATCAACATTAAGCAGTGAGATGGGCCGCCAATTTCTGATTTCTGCCCTCTCCCCCTTCTGCTTGTAAATGAGGGTGATGATGCCTTTTCTCATGGATTCTGACATGCTGCCGGCCAGGAGCATACTCTCGTATACTTCCAGCAGGTCCGGGCCGACCCAGTCCCACAGGGCCGAGTACAACTCGACCGGTAAGCCGTCGCTCCCGGGAGTTTTACTCGTCTCGAAAGACTCGACGGCCTTTGTCAGCTCGTCCAGAGTTAGCGGCTTGTCCAGTCTCTCCCTCCTGCTGTCATCTAAGACCTCTGTGATAGATGACAGGAAGGACTGGGAGGCTCTGCTGTCTGTGGGCTTCGCGTCATACAGCCCAGCATAAAAGGATTTGCTGATCCTTAGTATGTCGGACTGTGAAGACGTTACCGAGCCATCTTCTTCCTTCAGGCTGCTGATAACAGAGCTCTCTCTGTGTACCTTTTGGAAGAAGTAACGCGAGCACGTCTCATCCTGCTCGATGGAGCAGACTCTGGACCGGAAGATGATCTTGGAGGCCTCCTTGGCAAAGAGCGAGGCCTGCTGGCTCTTCACCTCTTGGAGGTCCTCCTTGACCTCGACCCCCATTGACTGCAACCGGAGTAGATTTTGCATAATTTTCTGGAGTCGGGACAGTTCCCTCTGTCTCTCTCTCGCCTTCTGAACACCTTTGTGGATGAAGAACCTCTTGATGTTCTCCTTTATCGCTTCCCACCAGTGAACTGGAGACTCAAAGCGGGGTTTCATGGTCCTCCAACCTTTGTAATCCCTTTTGAGTTCCTCAACGTTCTCTGGGGTCAGCAGTGTCGCATTGAGCTTCCACGTCCCTCTGCCAACCCGCTGGTCGTCCTGTAAGTGACAGTCGGCCAGTAAGAGGCAGTGGTCGGAGAAGAACACCGGCTTGACGTCGGTGGATCCGACCGTGACAGCACGGGACACAAACAGGAAGTCAATCCTGGAACGGGCAGATCCGTCCGATCTTGACCATGTGTATCTGCGCTGCGCTCCGTCTGCAGGTTTGCTGAAGACATCGTGCAGTTTGGCATCCTTAACTGTTTCTATTAGGAATCTGGACGTAGCGTCCAGTTTGCTGTCGTCACTGCCGGATCGTCCAGCCGCATCCATGATGCAGTTGAAGTCACCGCCTAGGATGACCGGCCTGGACGTCGCCAGCAGCAGTGGGAGCTGCTGGAAGACGGTCAGCCGCTCGCTGCGTTGTACCGGGGCGTACACGTTGATCAACCGGAGCGGAGCGTTGTTGTACATCACGTCTGCTACGAGGAGGCGGCCGCCCACCACCTCCTTAACTTCGGAGATGGTGAAGTTACCTCCCTGCAGCAGAATACCCAGGCCGGAGGAACGGCAGTCATCACCCCCCGACCAGATCGATGGCCCGTGGGACCACCATCGCGACCACTGCCTGTAGGTGCTGAGGTGTGGTATTCCACACTCCTGCAGAAACAGTAGGTCAGCTTTGACCTTGGCAAGGTAATCCAAGGTTGAAACACATCGCGTAGTAGATTTAATGCTACGCACATTAATGAAAGCAATTCTTACACCCATTTTTTACTAAAAATTAGTTGTTGCTTCCCATACCATTTGTCCTCACTAGTCCCAGTCCTTCCCCTTCGGGATGTTCCTGCATACCCATCGTGTGCGCAAGCAGTTTCACGTTGGTTGGGCTCAGAAACCCCTCCTGATTTTTCATGCAGGGTTTGTGCCGCTCGGGTGACATCGGGGGGGTCTTGTAGGCAGAGAGAATTGGGTTGTCCTCAGCTGCTTCCATCTGTTCCTCCTCGAAAACAT
This sequence comes from Heterodontus francisci, assembly GCF_036365525.1. Classification (NCBI taxonomy): domain Eukaryota; kingdom Metazoa; phylum Chordata; class Chondrichthyes; order Heterodontiformes; family Heterodontidae; genus Heterodontus; species Heterodontus francisci. The sequence continues at coordinate 45,379,269 of NC_090386.1, read as the reverse complement.
CACAGCTCCCGGTCTCCCGGAGCTCAGGTGCGCCAGACGTGTCTTTGCTCCCGGTGTCCCAGAGCTGAGATGCGTTGGCCACATCGTTACGTGTGGGGCATTGGGGTTGGGCCACGCCGGGCCCATCACAGCTTCCAGTGCCCGGGGGCTGGGATGCTTTATCATCCATCTCGGAGTTCTGCCGCCTCTTTTGAAGGGGCTGTCGTTCCAGCATTTCCCCGTCCAGTGAAGACGAGTTGTTGCAGTCTGATTCAGAAGAGAGCCTCCTCTTGCCACTGGTTTGGATGGTGGCTTTGGGATGTTTTTTCTTTGTGGTTTTCCTCTGGCCCACTTGCCACTGACCTGTTTGTCCATCTGCTGCCTCCTCCTCCATTGTTTCTGTCTGTGGAGGAGGGGTTTCCGGGCGCTGGGTAGGTGCTGGGTCGTTGGTTTCAGCCGCCTCCCCTTCCTTCTCAGGTTGAAGTTCCTCACTGCGGAGAAGGTTGCTGGACTCCTTTCGAACAGCGGACGCCTTCGTCGAACCTTCTCTCGGCCTTTCCTTGGACTTTGCCGCCTGAGCATAGCTGAGGCAACTTTTGGGGCAGGTCTTGTAGAGATGGCCTGCCGTACCGCACAAGTTGCAACACTTAGTCTGCTTACAGTCGTTGGTCTGATGGCCTTCCTCCTTGCAGTTCTTGCAAACAACCGTGCTGCAGTTGGCTGCCATGTGACCAGATTTGCCACAGGTGCGGCAAACTCTGGGCTGCCTAGCGTAGACCAAGAAGCCTCGACTTCCCCCGATAGCGAAGCTGGAGGGAGGGTGGATGATGGCTCCACTGGGATCTACCTTCAAGGTCACCTTGACCTGCCGCTTGCTGGTCCAGATCCCAAAGGGGTCCTTGACATCAGTGCTGCTGCCGGCCACCTCGACGTACCTGGCGAGAAAGGTGAGTACATCCACCACCGGAACATGGGGGTTGTAGAGGTGAATCGTCACCACCCGGTCCCGTTGTGACGGAAGCGTGAAGAGCGGCTCCGCTGTGAGGATCGACAGTGGCGCCCGGTCCCCTTTCTCCTTGAACGCCTTCAGGAACTTGATGCATCCCGCCACGTTCCGGAACGTCACGTCGAAGTATCCACTGCTGGGGAAATCCTGCAGGCAGAAGACGTCCGTCGCTTGAAATCCGCAGCAATCGAAGAGAATTTTCTTGATGAAGAAGGTGCGATCGACCGGTGCATCTCCTTCCTTGTCCTTCACGACCACCCGAACGGTGTTGCGCACTCCCTGGCCCGAAGCTCGAAAATTGGTTACAGCCATTTTACTCAAAGCTTCCCCAGGATCAAAAGGCAATGATCATGGTCTCTTCTCAATCAACTGAGCACTGATAAGAACAGATACTACACTTGATCTTAGCCAAAAGGTGGACAACTCTTATACACTATGCTTGTATCAACTAGCTGATCATCATCACAAGTTGTGGCTATATGTTTCTCAACAAGCAGCCCTTTGGGTGGGCATGAATGCTTCACCACTTTATTGATGTCCTTCCCTGTGATATGTCAATAAGAAGTTGTGCATCATGCTTTTTCATCACGGCTGTTGATTATTTGAAGATTTGGAAAAATATGGAACTTATGACTGATAAGTATTGAATGATTTGTTACATAAAATCACCTCTGTGAGATTATAGAACATTACTGGGTAGGTTAAATTCATTACAATAAAATAATTTACATTTATATTGCACTTTTAATGTAGCAAAATGTCCCAAGGTGCTTCACAGGAACGTTACCAAACAAAATTTGACACCGAGTCACGTAAGGAGATATTAGAATAGATGACCATAAGCTTGGTCAAAGAGATAGGTTTTAAGGAACGTCTTAAAGGAGGAGCGAGAGGTAGAGAGGTGGAAAGGTTTAAGGATGGAATTCCAGAGTTTAGGGCTTAGGCAGCTGAAAACATGGCTGGCAATAGTGTAGATGTTAAAAAAGGCAATGCACAAAATTCCAGCATTGGAGTTGCCCAGAGATCTCAGAGTGTTGTAGGGCCGAGAGGATTACATATATGGGGAGGGGCAAGGCCATGGAGGGATATGAAAACAAGGGTGATAATTTTATAATTGAGGTGTTGCCGGACCGGGAGACAACAAGGTCAGCTTAATGAGTATCTATCTAGAAAACAAGATTCAAATAATCAACAGCCTCAAACAAATGGGTACTGCAGAATTTTAGGTGAGGGAGAAATGGGAGACACAGGGATAAAATGTGTGAAGACATGGGAATAGGCTAACTTCCACAGAAGAAACTAGAAATCATCAGTTAAAAAAGCCTTTTTTTAAAAAAACTACAGAAATACTTTTCTGAGTGCTTTGTGCCTCAACCCTTCACTCTTGAAGGTCATAGATGCAATGTTACAAGCTCCCCAGTAGGGTGCTTCGTCCATCAGGAGAGCTCATTGGGAATTCCGGTGCACACTTCTCATGAGTTTCTGACTATTAATTCCAGAGGGAGAAAATATTTTCCCTGGTGACACATTTTAAAATATAAACACTTGGGGCTGGATTCTCTTGTGACAGTTTCCATTGAATAGGGAGCTGAGATAGCGAGCCCGACCAGTTTTCATGTTTGGCCTCATAACCATTCTGTCAGTGAGATGCTTGTCCATCTGGAGCAGCTTACTGATTGTAGGGACCCATGGAACATAGGAACAGGAGCAGGCCATTCAGCCCTTTGAGCCTGGTTCACCATTCAATGAGATTCTGGCTGACCTGTAAACTCCATCCATCTGTCTTGGCTCCATATCCATTTAAAGTGCTTGTCTAACAAAAATCCATCAATCTCAAATTTAAAATTATTAATTCAGCTGGCAGCTACTACTTTTTGTAGGAAAGATTTCCACAAGTATACCACCCTTTGCATGAAGAAATGTTTCCTAATTTCTTCCCTGATTGGCCTGGCTCTCTTTGGACCTCCACTGTTCCTAGTTTTGCCAGTTACCAAATACCCGAATCTATCCTTTTTTTTATCCAAAATAGATGACCTCACATTTACCTGCATTGAACTTCAATTGCCCTAGTTTTGCTCAGTCACTTAAATTATCAATGTCTCTTTGTAATTTCATGTTTCTGTCAACACAACTTGCTACGCCACCAATTGATGTGTTATCTGCAAACTTGGATATTTGACAGTCTGTTGGATTATCTAACTCAATAATAAATACAGTGAATAGTTGAGGCCCCAGCTCAGACTCTTGTGCGACACCTCAATTCATTTCCTTCTAATTTGAATACTCACCCATTATTGCTACTCTCCATCTTCTACTGCCTAACAAGTCTTCTTAGCAGCTCAATAATTTGCCTTCAGTTCCATGAGATTCAACTTTAGTTTACAATCTCATGTGGAATCTTATTAAATTACTTCTGGAAGTCCATGCTTCCATAGGCATTTGTCTGTCTACTATTTTAGATACTTCCTCAAAAAATAAAATTAGATACGTTAGACATGACAATCACTTTACAAATCCATGTTGGCATTTTCTAATCAGCTCAGATTTCTCTAAGTGCTTAGTCACTCTGTCCTTAAATATAGTGCGTCGGACCCTTATTGTCATTTTGGGTCAGAACTGGTCAGAGCATGCGCCACAAAGACTCCAAACCAATTCCCTGGGTGATGGAACCAAAGAACCCCGATAAAGGTAAATGTTGAATTATTTTTGTGAGCCCCAGAGGAACACACATAATCATTCAATACCTACAAAAATAATCTGGGCTGTGGCCACACTGGGACCACCACACTCTGTGATCATAACCTCCCACTTCACTTGCCTTGTTGGTGGCTGTCTCATCCCTATCTTGAGTTGCACTGGGACTGCTGTTTGGCTCCCTGCAGCTCACCTGCCAAATTTACATGAGGTCAAGCCTTCAAAACTTAGTCAAGTAGAAAGCAATGGAATCACTGGAATACCTCTCTTCAAACTCCAGTAATCAGTGCTCAATGGTTTTGCATTCTTCAGGGTCCAGAGTGAATCCTAGATTGTTTATGGCACAGGAAGGAGACCACTTGGACCATCAAGCCTGTGCTGGCTTTCTGCAAGAGCAATTTAGCTATTCCCATTCCTCCGTCCTTTCCCCGTAGCCATCACTTCTGTCTATTCTGCACAATAGTGACTGAATTTTACCGGCCCCTCGATGCTGCAGGTCGCGGCGTGGGGGATGGTAAAATGCTGCAGTGAGAGGCCTGCCTCAACCTGCAACGTCGAGAAGGGCCCGCCGCATATTACTGCCGGCGGCGGGACCTCAGTGCGGCCCCCTGCCACACAGTGGCGGCACCACAATTAGCATATGGTAAATGGTAATTACCTTTGCTGGTTATGCAGCCCACCGCCCCTCCATTGACACTTTCGCATTTTATGCTGAACAGGCGGCCGTCACGTGCCATCCCATTCACGATTTTAAAAGCCGGCAGGTCCTCAGTGGCAGAAGTCGTCGCCAGTGAAGGTAATTTCCGTTATTCAGGGGTTTCACTCTGCATTACCAAAGGGAGTCACTGCGATTCCGCCCTCCGTAATGGTTGGCAACTCTGTGTCGTTGCCTGCCTCTGTCATTGAAGGAGCAATGTCACTCGAGTCACCCCGTATGTGGGGAAAGTGCCAGAGACTGTAAGAGTATGAAGCTTATATGTCTTGTGGGTCAATTTATGCAGCCTGCTCAATCTTTATGTGGTCATGCGACGCCACTCTTAGTAAGAGCTAAGACGGGCAATGTTATGCCATACCACATAGCTGCTGCATGAAAGCACCTGATGTACCACTTAACATCAATCTCTGCTCTGTCAAGAACCTTTGAAGCATTGAAGGAACCGAGTTGAATTGCAACTTGAAGATGGGGATGGTTCACCCTGTATTCATTGACGCGTTTCCTGAGATGATCCATATGCACCGGAGGCGAAACCAGCAGGCAGATACAGCACACATAGAAGCCCCCGTTCGTGAGCAGCAGCAGCCAAGGAGAGCTCACCACTACAGATCGTCGTGCATCTACAGGTCCCGCATGACATACCTGCAGATGTCAGAGCACCAGTGTCAGAGGTGACTACGGATGTCGAGAGAGATGGTGACACATTTCTCTGTCCTGCTGAATGATGACGTGCGACCCAGGGACTTCTGGGGACATCCTATTCCTGTGGCCCTCAAAGTGACAGCAGCGCTCAATTTCTACACCTCTGCATCATTTCTGGGGCCCACCAGAGACCTTTGTGGGGTCACACAGTCAGCAGTGCACTGCTGCATCAGGGAGGTTAGCGATGCCCTGTTACGGAGGGCTGGTGACTATGTCTGCTTCATGACGGACCCTGAAAGCCAAGACGAGAGGGCCACTCATTTAGGCTCCATCGCGGGATTCCCACGGGTGCAAGTGGTCATAGACTGCACCCATGTGGCCATCAAGGCTCCCGCCAGGCGACCAGCTGAATAAATAAACCATGAGGACTTCCACTCAATCAATGTGCAGCTCATATGTCATCACTGGAAGCGATTCATGTAAATCTGTGCCCACTTTCCAGGCAGCTGCCATGACGCCTTCATCCTACACCAGTCGCAGTTACCATTGCTGTTCACTGAAATGACTCAGATGGAAGGGTGTCTTCTTGGAGACAAGGGCTACCCCTTGCAGACATGGCTCTTGACACCAGTAAGACATACTAGCACTGTTGAAGAAGAGCGATACAATGCCAGCCACGGAGCTACAAGAGCCACAATTGAGCAGACGATCGGTATGCTTAAAATACAATTCCGCTGCCTGGATTGATCGGGTGGTGTCCTGCAGTACAGGCTGGAAAGGGTAGCTTGCATCATTGCTGTTTGCTGTGCTCTGCACAACTACACAGTCAATAGGGGGGAGGCCTTGCAGGATGAGGAGAGACATGAGTAGGACTCATCCTTGGACAATAATGACGCTGAGGTCTTGCAGCATGGAAGGCACATGGGAGGACAGAAAACATCCAGGCACTGCATGCAGGGCGAGAAGCGAGCCAGGGATGCACGACACGCCTCATTGCTCAAAGGTTCTCCACACCATAGGAACCACCGTGGGCTCTGCACACCACACAGCACCCTCAATCACCTGTTGTGCAGCTGTCTGCATCTGCAACATCTTTGCGTCCACCATTACTGGCAACAGAATACTGAGCTATTGTCAATATTACTGCATCCGGGAGATACACATGAGTGATACTGGCATGGCAATAATTGTTGGATCCCATTAGTTGCACAAAGAGAGACGAAGTCTGACTGTAGCTTTAAAAAACTTTATTGCAGTACTTCTTGGTTACATCATCAGCAAAGCAAACTACAACAACAACTTTGCCTCCACCTTTCTCCGGGGTGGTGCAGGGAAATCAAGCCTTTCTTATAGTTCTTCATACACATCAGTGACACCCCCTTTATGATCCCAATTGGTTTACAAACTCTGCAGTTTCTTGGTGTCATGGCCTGATTGGGGTCCTGCCTTGTCAATTTGTTGCACCTCCTTACTCTAGCAGTTTCTCAGTCCCCTTATCTCCTCATGAACCGTTGGACTGACTGTTATAGAAAGGGTTATTATTAAGCAGCCTGCAGCTGTCCTGCTAGTTTTGCTTGCTCGTCTACTCCTACCGATAAGCTGTCTGTGCAGCCCTGAAGCTATGAAGTCATTCTGATAAGCTGTCCATACAGCACTGAATGGGCTACTATTAATTTCTAATAAGCTGTCTGCTGAAGCTCTAAAGTTAGTTTATTAGTAGTACATGATTGATTAATTATTTCACCTTAAATGTCTCCATATTATTCTGTTCTCGAAAATTATGTTCTCACAGTCCCCCCTTTGATTCTTCAAAACACTTTTAAGAATCATTCCCTTGATCTCACCTAGGTGCCTCTAATGATCTCTACTTGTTTAGAAACAGCCTTCAATACCCGGAGGAGTCACACGCAATACGTTGCCTGTTTGTGCCACAGGAGGGGCCCGCGGGAGCTCTGTAAAGTCATAAGCTTTGCAGGGGCTTCAGTTACTTGTTTACAACAACACTTAATAAGCAAAAACATCAAATACAGAATTACAATCATCACTAAAAAGAAGACTAAACCCTGTACCACCGAGGTCCCTATCGAGCCCAACCAACTGGTCGCCCAATTCCACAAGGTGGAAGCTGGGGGTTGTTTTAGCTTTTCCACCTCCTTTCGGATGTGTGCTGCCAGATCGGAAATTTCTTCGGAGCTATCTGGAATGTAGGTACAGCACTCGGGTCCTATCAGGGCACATGTACCCCCCTTTTCTGCTAGGACAAAATCTAAGGCCATTCGGTTCTGGAGTGCTACCATTGGATAGCTACCATTTCTGCATTTATTTTATCAAGGGCTTCGGCGGTGTCATTGGCCACTTTTTCTAGGACCGAAGCAATATTGATGGATTCCCTGGCTAACTTACCGGTCCCGTACCACAGGAACATGATTGAAAAATCTCTCAGACTCTATGATAGCTCGTTTCTTTCTTTGTCCCTGAGGTGGCTCATACAGGGAGGTCAAATGATGGATATAGGATGTAACATAACCTAAGTAACATGATCCTGTCCAGAATTTTGGTAACCAGGGATAGGCTTTGTTGCCGCAAATAAAATAAGTACCGTTGTAGGCAATGGGATTTCTAGCTGTTTCGGGGTCCACTCGCTAGGTGGTGTCCCGATCCTTTAGATCTTCAAGGTCCCGCAGGAGAATAGATTTACTGCCTGGAGTCACATTGAAATAGTGGGAGCAGTTACTTCGTCCCATTTCTCGTCCACCTTTTTGGTCTCTAACCAGGCATATGAATCCCTGTGGTCTTCCCACACCTGAGGTGTTAGTAAGGACCAAGAACGGAGGTTCTCGGGTCCGATTGTAATGGGGCTGGTACCACCCCATGAAGGCTCGTCTGCTCCGAGACCCTCTTGCGATCCATTCCGCCGACTCTGATGCATTAAACGGAATGGGACGTAAGGGGATGCCTCCTCTGGACTGGATAGGCATGTGTGCACATATCCAACAGCGGGAAAGGTTAGCTTCTTTGGCATAAGTATAGGTCATGTAAAGTAAAGCGTTAACATATAATTCTCTGGACACTCGATTAGTTTCCCCATGTGGACAGGTTTGGTTAGACAAAAGTGAGCAACTACTTAAAATACATGCAAAGAAGATAATACAAATTTTAAACATGGCAGCAATTAATAATTCAGCGTTTAATCACGGGTCGCTCGTTTTACGTGAGAGGCTTGTATCCAGGCTTTATTTCCTTCGACTTTAACTGCTGACTGGGTGGTCAGTAGCACTTGGAAAGGTCCCTCCCACTTGGCGCCCAAAGGTTCTTTGTGTATTTTCTTCACGTAGACCCAGATTCCCGGGACGATGTCGTGCCCTCCTTCTGGTGGGTCACCCCAAGCTGCCGATACCTGCGAGGAAGCAGAACTGATAGCATTTGTTAAGTTCTTGCAATGTTCTAGTAAAGCGTCACTCATCAAGTGACAATCCGCTTTACGTAGATCAATTGTTCCCGGCAAAGACATGGGTCTCCCTGTTATTACTTCAAACGGGCTCAGGCCCATAGTTCTGTTCGGGGTTGCTCTGATACTACACAGAACTATCGGCAATGCCTGAGGCCATGGTATTCCTTCCTGGTGATACTTGGATAGTCGCTGTTTTAGCGTCTGATTCATTCGTTCCACTTGGCCTGATGACTGGGGATGATGAGGACAATGTAAATCCCACGTAATGTTCAGTAGTCGACTGACTTCCTGACAGACTGCGCCTGTGAAATGAGTTCCTTGGTCAGAGTCAATGCTGACCGGTACTCCCCATCTGGGGATGTAGTCCTTACACAGGACCTTAGCGGTGTGATTGGCCGTGGCTCTTCTAGCTGGGACAGCCTCTACCCATCTAGAAAATTTATCGACAATGACTAGGTGGGAGAGTGATATAGTCAACTTGTAAGCACTGGAATGGGCCGGCTGGAGCAGGGGTTCTCAGTTGAAGCATTATTGTAGTGGGTCCTGGATTGTTTTCCTGACAGACCACACAGCGGTCCACCACCAGCTGTGTGTGTTTTTTGAACCCTCGGCCCCACCAGCTTTTCTGGAACCGTGCAGTCATCTGTTGCGGGGCCAGGTATCCCCAGGAGTGAATTTGTTGGGCTAAAAAGGGCATCAACGCCTGTGATGCGACGGGTTTCTCGGTGTCCCTTTGTCTCCAGATGCCGTCGTCACATATCTTCATCCCTGCTTCCATCCAGGTCCATTTTTCATCTTTGGAACATTCACTCTGCATCACTTGTAGGTCTTGTGTCAGATGGGACGCATTCAGTTTACATATTTGTGTCCGTGCGTCCGGGGGATCAACTTGCGAGGCGGCTTCCTTGGCTGCCTTGTCGGCCAGGGCATTCCTCTTTGCCTCTATGGTGTTGTCTTTCGTATGGGCTTTACATTTCAAAATGGAGAACTTTTGTGGCAATTGCATCGCCTCCAGTAAGTCTCGGATGTCTTTCCCATTTCGCATCGGCTTGTTGGGCCGATGTCCCTGAAGACAGGTTTCCCGCTTCCACAACTTCATGTAAGGTTGTAACTGCCCATCCTGCTTTCCGTGTACCGTTGTCAACAAAGGATGAACCATTTGTAAAAAGGATTAAATCTGGATTGAGCAATGCTTCCTCTGCCGCTAGGGTTACCTCCTCTGTTTCTTCCATAATCTCCACGCAATCATGTTCTTCTTCCTCCCTCTCTTCAGGCCACGGGAGCATAGTCGCTGGATTTACCGGGATGGCCCGGATGATGTGGAGTTTGGGAGCCTCCAGGACTGTTGTCCATCGGGTCCATCTGGCTGCGGTCACTTGGGATACTCTGTTCATAGATAGCAAAGTGTGGACTGTGTGCGGACACTTAATGGTTAACTTTTGATCCAATACCAGACCCACAGTAGCCATTACTGCTTGGCATGTAGCTTCCATAGCTCTTAAACAACTGCCCCATCCTAAGGCGACAGTGTCCAGTCTTTTCGAATAGTATCCAATAGGTCTCTGTTTGTCCCCATGCTCCTATGTCAGTATGGCAGTCATATATCCCTCTTTTCCGTGTACAAACAGGGTAAACGGTTTTCCGTTGTCGGGGATTCCCAGGGCTGCTGCTGAGCACAAAGCCCTCTTTAAATTTTCAAAAGCTTCTTGTTGTTCTTTGGTTAGGGTAACTGATTCTTTAGAGGCCCGCTTTCCCTTCAAGAGATCGGTTAAAGGTTGAGCCAGCTGTGTGTAGGAGTCGATCCAGTTTCTGTTGAAGTTACACAAACCCAAAAATGACCTAAGTTCCTCGATAGTCGTTGGCTGTTTGACAGCTCGAATAGCGGCGGTCCTGTCCTGGGTGAGTTCTCTCTTTCCTTTCGAAATCTTTTGTCCCAGGTACACAATCTCTCCTTGTGCGATCTGCGCTTTGTCAATACTGGCCTTATGTCCTCTCTGATGAAGGTGGTCCCGCAGGGTACGCAGATCTTGTTCGTGCTGTTCTTCTGTCTCAGAGGCTAACAGAATGTCATCCACGTACTGAACGACCGTGGAGTATATGGAAGGTAACTCCCTCAAATGGTTTTGCAGGGCCATATGAAATACCGTGGGGCTGTTGTGGAAACCCTGCGGCAGGCGAGTCCAGGTGTACTGTTGTTGTTGTACAGTAAAGACGAACCACGGTTGGACTTCGGGTGCCAGTGGCACTGACCAAAATCCGTTGGCCATATCGATAACAGAGAACCATTCGTGTTCTGGCTTCAGGGCATTAAATACCGTAGAGGGGTCAGCTACCAGAGGGGCCTTTTGATCAATACACTGGTTAGCCTTTCTATAGTCGACAGTAAGCCGCCAGGTCCCGTTTGGTTTCCGTACTGGCCACACAGGGCTGTTTGAGGTACTGTGTGTTTTAACCAGCACGCCTCGCTCCTCTAGCTGTCTAATTATGGGTAGGATTCCTGCAATAGATGTTTGATTGATGGGGTATTGTTTAGTACAGGGCGGAGCGGATCCTGTAAACATTGCCGATTCCATTTGAAGTAGCCCACAATCTTTCTTATCCTGGGCCCATATTGGGTGTTCCCTCAGCTGCTGTTTCTTCAGACTTCTGATAGACCAAGTTACCTGGCCGCCTTCGAAATGCAACAAGGAGTTCAGCTGAGTGAGAACGTCCATACCGAGGAGGGCTTGGTCCACCGGACCTACCCAGACCGATGTTATCAATTCGTGCAGACCAAGACTGATGCGTACAGGCTGGGTCCTCTTAATTACCAACCCATTTCCCCAGCTGCGTAAGCTCTTTTAGTCTTACCGTCCATTGGTAGGGAGTTTCCGTATTGTTGAGGTAGACACGTTAATTCGGCTCCGGTATCCAATAAGAAATCAATGTCTTGATCGCCCACCCTCGCAGTTACATACAATCCATCTTTTCTATTTTCTACTAGCGCCAGGAGAGGCGCCGAAAGGGCGAGGGAGGGCTCCTCTAGTTTTTTGTTGCATCGAGTAAGGAGGACATCTCCTTCTGTTGCTGGGGCGTCAACCGTCTGAACTTCTCAAACAGGTCGTTGGCATCAGTGAAGGGAGCTGGTTTGGGTGCCGGGTTGCGTCCTTGGCGCCCTCTGCCTCGTCCTCTCGCTCTACACGCCTTAGCCCAATGGCCTTCCTTCCCGCAGTAGTAACAGGGGCCGGGTCGCCTATCTTGCTCTTTGTCAGGCTCTTTCGGTGCTCGATCCGTCTGCACGGCTCGAAGCTTGACTCCCATATCCCTGTCCAGCTGAGCGCATCTGTCAATTAACTCTGAGTATTTTACTCTTACTGCGTCCCACTCCGGTAGAGTGGCCTTCAGTATTTTAGACAGTTCTGGCTTTAGTCCATCAACAAAAGCGGATTTTAAGGGTCCAAAACCGGTGTCGTCCAGCTCCTCTGGAGTAGGGTCTACTATCCCTGAGTATTCCACCCAGGTGGACCTAAACCTCTCTTCATACTCCCGCACGTCCTCGGAGTTCTTCTGCTGACAGGCTGCAACTTTGCTCCAGTCCGTTTTTACAGGACAAAACTTTCGCAACCACTTGTTAATCGCAATCCAGCTGGCGTCAAGTAGCTGTTCATCTTCACCCAAAGCAATTTGGACCTCTCTCCTTAGCTTTCGGCTCGCTCGCCCGGGCACCATTACGGTCAGAATCTGTACTCCGTCCCACGGGTGAAGATCGTAAATTCCCTTCAATCGTTCCAGCTGCTCCCACGTTTTCATACCCCTTTCTTCGGGTCGGGTAATCTTGTGGACCACTTGTCGATTTTCTCAGGGGAAGCCGGGATGTGTGTCCAGTATGTGTTGTGCTCAGCCGTGGTGACCTCGCTACCGTTCACAGTCTTCTTTTCCATCTTGACCTTAACGCGTTTCTGTTTAAGGGGAGCACTGAATGGGCTACTATTAATTTCTGATAAGCTATCTGATGAAGCTCTAAAGTTAGTTTATTAGTAGTACATGATTGATTAATTATTTCACCTTAAATGTCCCCATATTATTCTGTTCTTGAAAATTATGTTCTCACAATGATGTTATTCCATACATTGGCAATTCTGGAAGGCCAATGATGTAATGGGAGCAGCCCCAATCAGTACATGCTGGCACACTTCATTCACACAGTAAAAGTGCTGCAATGTTAGTGAAGACAAATTTGTTTCTGGACTTTCTAGGGTGTTATGTCACCTATGCAGACCCATCCGTGTCAGGATGCTTATTGGAAATGATTGTGGATTCTCCTACACAGTGCCACTTCTGCGCTAGCAGCCTGGCTGTAGGAAGACTACTGCTGCGCTAGCCCTTTGGCTATGGATGACTTTGGCGGTCGTACTCTATGCGCATGAAGTCTAGAGGGCCTCAGCTGGCTGGGAGAGTGATCGTTCATCCCCTTCCAGTATTGGACCCTTTGATGCCAGATGGCCTCATGGCTGCACACCTTCTCTGCCACCTCCAGCCAGACTGCCTTGTTCAGGCAGGAAGGCCTCTTCTTACTATCATTGGTGAAAAGGACCTCCTGCTTTGCCCGCACAGCCTGGAGGAGAGTGAGCAGGGAGGCTTTGGTGACTTGTGGGTCACCCTAGTGCACCCCCTGCCATCCTTGACTTTTGGTTTGGTCCTTTAAATGCAAAGGTGACTCCACAGTGTAACTGCTCTAACTTCTGGCTGCAAGGTTTGTCTTGCACATGTTTGAAAACCAATGTAGGACTTGCTGAGGGGGCGGTGGTGGTGGGGGGTAATTTGTGCTGCTGTCATGGTTTTTCAACAATTACACATCGACACATGTTCACGAACACTTTGCTTCTGCAGCAGCTGATCATATTTATTTGTGTAATATTTCCAGTTGGCAATGCAGCTAAAATATGAAAATATATTCCTTATTTTTTAACAAAGATGGTATTATTGCAGTTACATGTATTTTCACATAACAGTTAGCAGAGAAATGAATACAGATTCCAAATGCATATTAGTCTGCGCCTTTTCACGGTCAGATGATTAGATGCTCATAGTAGGTAATTATTCTTCAATTATGATTTTATTTCTGTTGTGTATTTGCCTTTCATGGTATATTTAAGTCTCACGTCAGGAATGTACAGAATTAAGATTTTTAACCCAGGTGCGGCACGCCTACAAGAAGGAATGTTACACTTGAGTGGAAGAAGAGGATCGCAACTTCATAAGACACTGGGACACAGCAGGGTAAGTATGTGGCAGCAAAACTGAAAGTGCTGGAGAAACCCAACAAGTCGGGCAGCATCTGTGGAGGGAGTTTAGTTTAGAGATACAGCACTGAAACAGGCCCTTCAGCCCACCGAGTCTGTGCCGACCATCAACCAACCATTTATACTAATCCTACACTAATCCCATATTCCTACCACATCTCCACCTGTCCCTATATTTTCCCTACCACCTACCTATACTAGGGGCAATTTCTAATGGCCAATTTACCTATCAACCTGCAAGTCTTTGGCATGTGGGAGGAAACCGGAGCACCCGGAGGAAACCCACGCAGACACAGGGAGAACTTGCAAACTCCACACAGGCAGTACCTGGAATTGAACCCGGGTCGCTGGAGCTGTGAGGCTGCGGTGCTAACCACTGCGCCACTGTGCCGCCCCACCTCTGTGAACTTGGTCAAGTTAACTCTGCTTTTCTCTCCACGGATGCTGCCTGACTTGCTGGGTTTCTCCAGCACTTTCTGCTTCACTGCCAGATTGACAGCAGCCCCACTCTTCAGCAGTATTCTTTGACAGGTATCAGGCAGCAGGTGCTGGGGTGCTTAAAATAGGGCCCCAGCACCTGCTGCACAGCTGTCAAAAACTCTTTTGCTGCGCCGAATGTCCCGCCTCTCCCCACGTAGTATAGGAGGAGGCGGCGGCGGCCAGCGAATGCGGGCATGCCGCCAAGTTCAAAGGGTGCCACAGCGAAGCACGGCGCCCCAATAAAATTCAGCCCGAGAGGTTTTTCATTTAAATCATTCCAAATTACCCCTGATGCATTGCAAGCATAGTGTCTGGAATTTTGGTACATCAAGGCCAGAGATCCTCATTTAAATTACATCAGAGGAGAATCAGCGGTCAATGCGCGAGGAGATAACAAAGGCAATCGCAAATTGGATCACTGTTACTAAGAGGCAAAACCCTGGTTGAAACGAGTGCTGCTGCAGAATTCGATCCACAAAATGCAGGTATGCTGAAATAGCACCTGTGTAATTTTGGAGTCTTTATTATTGTTCAGGTAATTTACAATTAGAAGTCCACTGAAAATTGATGTACAAATATCTTTCATGGTAGCTGAAGTAATAAACCGTTTTGCTCAATACAAGAAAACACATGAATATAATTTAAAGATTCCATTTAAGGCCCCAGTCACTGTAACCAATATTGTAAAGATGCTCTGATTCTCTTGGAGCATGGAAGAAATGTGGGCTATTAAAGGAAAATCCTATTCATAGCTCTGATATTTTGGAGATACATTAACATTTGAATAGGACATGGATAAACAGCATTTTGTACTGGTTCTCTCTCTTCCCTAATTCATATGTCTTCATCATAATTTGAGAGAGCACAACTCCTCAAATCAAAGGAAGCATATTTGAAGCTGTTTTCTGAGTACAGGCTGGCAGCTTCAAGTGAGATTGTTATGGGTTTAATGAAAGAAAAGACCAAAAAGAGACACAATCTTTACAATGCTGTAAGCAATTGATAATGTTGATGCAAGAAAGCTGTTTAACTTGAGTTGTCAGAGCAGAACTATAGAACATCAATACAAAATGAAAAGGCCTTCAGCAATATTTGTTTACAACACTTTATGTCATAGAATTGTGTATATGTGAAATAGTCTCCCAGCTAAAGTAGTTAATGCTGTATCAGTTGTTACATTTAAGAAAGGACTGGATGGTCACAATGAGATAACTTCAGATGATTCCTGAGATGGTGAAGCCATAAAATATCATGCAAAGCAGGGCAACCAGTCAAGAAGGAATAATATAATTTTGAATAAATATACTGAAGTTTTGTTTTGCTTTTGGAGGTAGGAGTAAACTTATAAAACCTTTCCTCAGAAGTTTAAATGGACTGGGGTGAGTCCCAGTAGGGTGGATTATATCGTTCTGTGGAAAAAGTAGGCACGGTTGAAAGAATAGCTTTTTCCTGCACCATATTTTATATTTGATAAGTATATCTGGGACAAGTCACTGCTGTCATTGGCTGGTATAAGTAGCAAAAACTCAAGTATTCCTGGTAGGGAATGGTTAATGCCCAGTTGGGAAGAATGGTGCTGGCAAAGTTTGCTGGAAAAAGTCACATTTGGAACAGTTTCAGCTGCCTTATTGTGTTACAATACTCAGGGTGTGTGCATAATATGAGAAAGCTCCTTGGATTTGTAAAGTAAGCTCATTTGAAAACTCTAAATGATGCATTGGCATTAGGATATGATGAAGTGATTTAAATGGTCAAGTATCCCAGTGCGCTTTGTGTTAATATTTTAGCTAGAAAGCAATGTGGAGGAAGGAGATAGAGATTTAATCTTATTCTTGGTGCTTGTGAGCAAAGGAAGCTTAGAGACAGAAAATGTTGCAGTTCTCACATCAAGAGGTGACCCTTACCTAAATGAGAAAGCTGGTTGCTAGGAGACACACATAGCCAACTTGGAAAACGGCACTCACATTTGCCTACCATAAATAATTGGTACTTTGATAGCATAGTCTTACTTTTTCCTAAGAGGTACAAACTGTGTATCCAGCCAATATAAGAGAATGAGGCCACCACCATCCCTTAGTCAGCTAAAGCAGAGCTGCAATGGTGGAATAATGAAGTGAGAACAGGAGATAAGCATGCACAGTCTGAGGTAGACAAATAGGGTGGAATCCTGCGGACTTAGTTCCTGCTGGAACAGTGGGACCCCTTTTGAGTCAGGAACCCAATTTCCTAATGGACGGAATTTGCCGAGACTCTTTCCCAAAGCAACAGTAATAGCGTACCACTTCCAGGCTCCCCGACCAATTAGGGAGGTCAGGCAGGATCACACGTCCATACTGTAAAAGGAAGAATTTCTCATTAAAGGGTTACATTACATTAATGGGTTACAAGGGACTCTCCAGCATCTGGATTTTTGAGGCTGCATCAAACACAGGAATGGAGTGGAGACCTGGGAAGGCCTCCTCCTGGCTCGCTCACTTTCACCTGGAGGTCCTGCTGAGGGATTTGAAGAGCTGCAGTGAGGCGAGCTCTCCCAAGGGCGGGTGAAAGAGGACAAACTCTCTAACCATTTACATCTTCTGTAGACCCATCTTTTGCTGCATTACTTGTCAAATTATCATCTGCTTTTGCTCTGCATCATCATCCCTTTTGTCATTTAATCTCTCCTATCACAGACCTTCCCCTTTGTTCTTTTCTCCTCCCACTTTTCCCTCTCTCTGTATTTGCTTGAAACCTGTTACATCTCTAACTTTTTCCAGTTCTGATGAAAAGTCATCAAACTGAAACGTTAATGTTGTTTCTTTCTCCACAGATGCTGCCTGACCTGCTTGAGCATTTCCAGCATTGTCTGTTCTTATTTCAGATTTTCAACATCTGCAATATTTTGGTTTTGTTTCTAAATTAAAGCCTGTTGTTCAGTAAACGTCTCGAGTCTGAATCACACGGAAGTTATTGTTGAAGGACGAGAAAACCTTGTGTTGCCACAATAACCATGTATATTTATCAGCTTTCAACTGGAATAAAATAAATTCTTCCTTGGAAATGGCCTCTCTTAATGCTATGGGAAAACAGAGAGATCAATAGCAGAAGTAATTGTGCTGGGTAAATGGATGTTTGTTATTCATGTAGGCAATTAATATCACAAGCTGTGTTCTGGGACACATAGCCTGAGTGCTAAAGAGAATTTTCTTCGTACCGAATTAAACCTAAATGAAGAAAAGACCTCAAAGCTTCATTTTTAAAAATGCATTTTACATTCAGAGGATTTTCCGTTTTTTTTAGCAGCCTTAAGGTTAAAATTATTCTTTTCACCTGGTACTGTACAAGCATACTCTTTTCTACAGTTTTGAACTTTGCATAGCCACATTGTGCAGAAATCCAAATTCTAACATAATGCTTCTTTCAACAAATGAACAGTGGCAGTTTGGCTTCTTTCCCCTTACTGGTTGACTCTTTTATGGATATTTTTCCTAGTAGCTATAATCCACCATGGGCTGTATTAACTGGATGCAAACTGGTGTTGCGATCATGTGTTTCTGTAAAGTCACTCTAAACAAATGAATCTGATCTGGTCTATTGAGGTGTCTGTTGTACTGAGGATTATTCCAGCTAACATAAGAATTGGAGCATGAATTAAAAGGTTCACAGTTTGCCAGATTAGAAATCTTTCCTCTGGGTTGCATCTGAACAGACTATCTGAGTAAAAGGCCATGACTGATATTGATACAGTTGAACATTGATCCTAGTTCATTCCTAATTCTAGGAAAATGAGACATATCTGCTTGAAATGATGAGTGAACTGCGATCAGGCAGTCAGTCAGCTTCCTAATGGATATAGATTCATATTGTTAGTACCCTAAGTATGCTCTAGAAATTAGTGCATGGCAAAAGAAAATATAGAATAACTCTTCTGGGAATTTATAGAATCTTAGAATGATCAGCACAGAGGAAGCCATTTGGCCCATCATGCCTGTGCTGGCTCTTTGGGAGAGCTATTCAGCTAATCACACTCGCCTGTTCTTTCCCCATAACCTTGTATTATCTTTCCTTCAAGTATTTATACAATTCCCTTTTGAATTATTCTATTGAATCTGTACCCACCACCCTTTCAGACTGTGCATTCCAGATTACAACAACTCGCTGTGTAAAAAAATGTTTCCTCAAGTCGCCTGTTTCTTTTGTCAATCACCATAAACCTTTGTCCTCTCATTACCAAACTTTCTGTCACTGGAAACCGTTTCTCCTTATTTACCCTATCAAAACCATCCATGATTTTGAACACCTGTAATATATCACCTCTTGATCTTCTCTGCTTAAAGGCATCAACCTCAACTTCTCCAGTCTCTCCAAATACCTGAACTCCATCATCCCTGGTAGCAGTCTAACAAATCTCTTCTGCACCCTCTCTGCAGTGTTGTATTGTTTTGAAATTGCAATTGCATAGTGCATGTGTGCTCCAGAGCTGCTGTAGAACACACATGCTAACAATGTGAAACTAAGATAGAATAAAAGGAGAAGCCTTTGTGTTCAGCTGCTGCATTCTTTGTCTCTCTGTCTTTGCCTCATACCTTATACTAAACTCGACTCAACCTCACTCAGTTCTCCAAGGTGTTCACATCTTCCTAAACTGTGTCGCCCAGTATTGAACATAATAATCTAGCTGAGGCCTAAACCCATGATTTATAAAAGTTTAGCATAACTTTCTTACTCTTCAGCTCTATTCCTCTATTAGTAAAGCCAAGGAACCCATATGCTTTTTAACAGCCTTCTCAACTTGTCCTGCCAACTTCAAAGATTTGTGTACCTACAACTCCAGGTCTCTCTCTTTCTGCATCCCCTTTAAAATTTTACCATTTATTTCATATTGCCTCTCATTCCTCCTAGCAAAATGTATCACCTTACACTTCTCTGCGTTAAATTTTGTCTGCTGTGTGTTAAATTGCTCTTTCTGGAGAATTGACATTGCCTCAGCTTATGACTTGTTGCATCATCTAAGTTTCTCACAAAATATATTACTGGTCTATAAGAGTTCACACTGTATGATATTGCACTATTCAGTTCAGTCAGCAGAAAACAACATCTGCTCCCTATTGCAGGTACAGAAAGATCTCTCACTACATATTTACAGTTTTCTAATGCAGCTCTCTTTCATAACTACTTATTTCTGATGCATGTCAAAATGTTTCTGTTTTCGTGGATTCAAGAGCAAAGATAATCTCCAAACACTTCTTAGTATCTGCAAACAGCATTCTCTGTGATTAGTTAACGTGAGGTTTACTTCCAGACACCATGGCCCAGATATTTAGTGTGATGGGGTTTTGGAGCAGGTGGGGAGGACTGGGAGAGGCAGGGGTCAGGAAACCTGGAAGTGCAGGTTCCCTGAGCGCTGTGAAGCTTTAAGTCCAAGCCGTGACTGTTTTGTTATTCCAGGTTCCCTGCCTGAAATTGGTTGATTACTTGTCAGGTAAGGAAGGCTCCAGAAAAGACTGTAGCCAAGGAGCAGAGTAGTTAAGTGTTGGTGGGAAGGGGAGAAAGTGTGGTACAGTGTGGTTGGTGGGAGGGGGGGGGGATTTCAGGGTGATCGACAGGGATCACAGTGGGGAGATGAGGGGGTTAGTGGGGAGATGAGGTTTTCATTTATTCATTCATGGGATGTGGGTGACGCTGGCCAGGCCAACATTTATGGCCCATCCCTAATTGCCCTTGAGAAGGTGATGTTGAGCTGCCTTCTTGAACTGCTGCAGTCCATTTGGAGTAGGCACACCCACGGTGCTGTTAGGAAGGGAGTTCCAGGATTTTGACCCAGTGACAGTGAAGGAACGGCGATATAGTTCCAAGTCAGGATGGTGTGTGACTTGGAGGGGAACTTGCAGGTGGTGGTGTTCCCATGTATTTGCTGCCCTTGTCCTTCTAGTTGGTAGAGGTCGCGGGTTTGGAAGGTGCTGTCTAAGGAGCCTTGGTGCATTGCTGCAGTGCATCTTGTAGATGGTACACACTGGTGCCACTGTGCGTCGGTGTTGGAGGGAGTGAATGTTTGTAGATGGGGTGCTAATCAAGCTGCTTTGTCCTGGATGGTGTCGAGCTTCTTGAGTTCAGTTGGAGTTGCACCCATCCAGGCAAGTGGAGAGCATCCCACCACACTCCTGACTTGTGCCTTGTAGATGGTGGACAGGCTTTGGGGAGTCAGGAGGTGAGTTACTCGCCTCAGGATTCCTAGTCTCTGACCTGCTCTTGTAGCCACGGTATTTATATGGCTACTCCAGTTCAGTTTCTGGTCAATGGTAACCCCGAGGATGTTGATGGTGGGGGAAATCAACGATGGTAATGCTGTTGAATGTCAAGGGGAGATTGTTAGATTCTCTCTTGTTAAAGATGGTCATTGCCTGGCACTTGTGTGGCGCAAATGTTACTTGCCACTTATCAGCCCAAGCCTAGATATTGTCCAGGTCTTGCTGCATTTCTGCACGGACTGCTTCAGTATCTGAGAAGTCACGAATGGTGCTGAACATTGTGCAATCATCCGCAAAAATCCCCACCCTGACCTTATGATTGAAGGAAGGTCACTGATGAAGCAGCTGAAGATGGTTGGCCCTAGGACACTACCCTGAGGAACTCCTGCAGTGATGTCCTGGAGCTCAGATGATTGACCTCTAACAACCACATTACATCTTCCTTTGTGCTAGGTGTGACTCCAGCCAGCGGAGGGTTTTCCCCCTGATTCCCATAGACCTCAGTTTTGCTAGGGCTCCTTGATGCCATACTCGGTCAAATGCTGCCTTGATGTTAAGCGCAGTCACTCTCACCTCACCTCTTGAGTTCAGGCCTTTTGTCCATGTTTGAACCAAGGCTGTAATGAGGTCAGGAGCTGATTGGCCCTGGCAGAACCCAAACTGGGCGTCACTGAGCAGGTTATTGCTAAGCAAGTGCCGATTGATGGCACTGTTGATGACACCTTCCATCACTTTACTGATGATAGAGAGTAGGCTGATGGGGCGGTAATTGGCCGGGTTGGATTTGTCCTGCTTTTTGTGTACAGGACATACCTGGGCAATATTCCACATTGCAGGGTAGATGCCAGTGTTGTAGCTGTACTGGAACAGCTTGGCTAGGGGCACGGCAAGTTCTGGAGCACAGGTCTTCAGTCCTATTGCCGGAATATTGTCAGGGCCCATAGCTTTTGCAGTATCCAGTTCCTTCAGTCGTTTCTTGATATCACGCGGAGTGAATCGAATTGGCTGAAGTCTGGCATCTGTGTTGCTGGGGACTTCAGGAGGAGGCCAAGATGGATCATCAACTCGGCACTTCTGGCTGAAGATTGTTGCAAATGCTTCAGCCTTATCTTTCACACTGATGTGCTGGGCTCCCCCATCATTGAGGATGGGGATATTTGTGGAGTCACCTCCTCCAGTTAGTTGTTTAATTGTCCACCACCATTCACGGCTGGATGTGGCAGGACTGCAGAGCTAAGATCTGATCCGTTGGTTATGTGATCGCATGCTGCTTATGCAGTTTTGTACGCAGATAGTCCTGTGTTGCAGCTTCACCAGGCTGACACCTCATTTTGAGGTATGCCTGGTGCTGCTCCTGGCATGCCCTCCTGCACTCTTCATTGAACCAGGGTTGGTCTCCTGGCTTGATGGTAATGGTAGAGTGGGGGATATGCTGGGCCATGAGGTTACAGATTGTGGTTGAGTACAATTCTGCTGCTGCTGATGGCCCACAGCGCCTCATGGATGCCCAGTTTTGCATTGCTAGATCTGTTCGAAATCTATCCGATTTAGCACGGTGATAGTGCCACACAACACGATGGACGGTATCCTCAATGTGAAGGCGGGACTTTGTCTCCACAAGGACTGTGCGGTGGTCACTCCTACCAATACAGTCATGGACAGAAGCATCTGCAGCAGGCAGATTGGTGAGGATGAGGTCAAGTATGTTTTTCCCTTGTGTTGGTTCCCCCACCACCTGCCGCAGACCCAGTCTAGCAGCTATGTCCTTTAGGACTCGGCCAGCTCAGTCAGTAGTGGTGTTACCGAGCCACTCTTGGTGATGGACATTGAAGTCCCCCACCCAGAGTACATTTTGTGCCCTTGCCACCCTCAGTGCTTCCTCCAAGTGGTGTTCAACATGGTGGAGTACTGAGTCATCAGCTGAGGGAGAGCGGTAGGTGGTAATCAGTAGGAGGTTACCTTGCCCATGTTTGACCTGATGCCATAAGACTTCATGGGATCCGGAGTCAATGTTGAGGACTCCCAGGGCAACTCCCTCCCTACTGTATACCACTGTGCCACCACCTCTTCTGGGTCTGTCCTGCCGGTGGGACAGGTCATACCCAGAGATAGTGATTGCAGTGTCTGGGACATTGTCTGTAAGGTATGATTCCGTGAGTATGGCTATGTCAGGCTGTTGCTTGACTAGTCTGTGGGACAGTTCTCCCAACCTCGGCACAAGCCCCCAGATGTTAGTAAGGAGGACTTTGTGGGGTCGACAGGGCTGGGTTTGCCATTGTTGTTTCCGGTGCCTAGGTCGATGCCGGGTGGTCCGTCTGGTTTCATTCCTTTTTATTAACTTCGTAGCTGCTTGGTACAACTGAGTGGCTTGCTAGGCCATTTCAGAGGGCATGTAAGAGTTAACACATTGCTGTGGGTCTGGAGTCACATGTAGGCCAGACCAGGTAAGGACAGCAGATTTCCTCCCCTAAAGGACTTTAGTGAACCATATGGGTTTTTACAATAATCGACAATGGTTTCATGGCCATTATTAGACTTGCTTTTAATTCCAGATTTATTAATTAAATTCAAATTCCACCTTCTGCTGTGGTGGGATTCGAACCCATGTCCCCAGAGAAATACCTGGGTCTCTGGGTTACTAGTCCAGTGATAATACCACTACGCCACTGTGGAGGAAGATCAGGGGAGTCAGGGGAAGATTGGGTGGATTCAGTGATGGGGTGGTTTTCAAGAAGAATGTGGGGGGGTTATCGGGTAAGCTTGTTGGTCCTGGAGGAGATATTCCTATTCATCCTGGCCCACAAGGCAGTCTGAAAAGACAGATGACAATTTGAGATAGGGTTAAAAAAAAAGACCTGCTTCATAATAAAGGAACATTGCAGCCCCTGTGGATTGCCACAATTCTACCTTATGGATCCAGTTCTTCTCTGCTCCTTTTATCTTTCGGTTTTCCGAGGCCTGGGAAACGTGGACAATAGTAGTAACAATTACAAACCTGTTAAAATAAAGGAATTCCGCCTCTTTAAAAGTTTCAACGATTAACCCACCACCTGAAAACAGGTTTGTCGCCCAATTCTCGTCCCACCTCTTTTAAAAACGGCCGTGAACGGTTTCAAGGCAGGTTGGTTTCAGCTTTGAAATATTTAATATTTTAACTTCCCACGTGACCCACAATCATCCATTTTGGGGGTTAAAATGATCCCACATGATTATTTCTGCCAGCAGTTCCTGCCGCTGAGGTAACTTTCTTTGTTTGATGCTGCAAAATATTGCCATCCTTTACCCCAACTAAAGGCGAATGAAATGTAATCATCAGCAAATGTCCAAATATCAGTCAATGCAGGAACTTGAGATCAAGCCTCCTGAATCTAGCAATGAAACATTTTAATTACAGATCCTGTTTGGAAGAGTTTTTTCTATGTGTCAAAAGTTGAAATGCTTTCAGCTACGACATGATTAAGTTGCTCATCAGGCTTTAGACTTTTGGTTATCTGAAAGCCAACTTTCAAGGAACAATCAAAAACTAACTGCACAGTAGGAGCCAGAGAGAAGCAGAAAAAATAAGGAATGTGTTTCTTTTTTCAAGAAACAAAGGATTACAATCTATACTGTTATGACTGAGGCAGGAGAAGTGTACTGTTAATTCAGTCCCATTTCTCCACAGGTCACAACATATATTCACATTTTCTCACTGACAGAAACAGTCAATCAGATACTCGATTTTTCCCCAGAATAAAGCACACCAACCAGGTTTCTTTAGTAAGCTACAAAATTATCAGTTTATTATAAACCAGTTTTTAACCAATAATGAAGTAAAACATAGACACAAATTGAAATATTAAAGCACCTTATTTGTCCTAGCCCTCACACACACACAAACTCACACACTTACATACACAACTAGTAAACCGGGAAAAATAAAAGGGATTTTGGTTTACAGCCATTACAAAGAAATAGATAGAATTAAAAGCTAATAAGAAGGTATGGAAAGATGTTCTTTGTGTTGGTTAGACGTTCCAAATGTGAATAGGCGACTGTCACTCGGTTCTTCTCAGAACAATTCCTTCCAGGTGATGTTGAAGGTCAGTTTGGGTAGGCTTTCCAAGAGATGCAGCTATAGAAGCTCCAAATTAGGTTTTACAGCAGGAATGCAGCAACAAGGGGCTGAATTTTACTGGCCCCTTGACGCCGTGGGTCGTGGCGTGGGGGCCGGTAAAATGCTGCGGGGAGAAGCCTGCCTCGACCTGTGACATCGAGATGGGCCCGTCGCATTTTACCGGTGGCAGCGGGACCTTGGTGCGGCCCCTCCGCCGCATGGCGGTGGAACCACAATCAACATATGGTAACGATTACTTACCTTTGTTGATTATGCAGCCTACCACCTCTCCACCGGACACTGCCGGATTTTTCGTTGAACGGGCAGCCGTCATGTGCCGTCCCGTTCACGATCTGAAAAGACAGCGGGTCCTCACTCTGCATTCTGGAAGGGAGGAGGGAGGGGGGGATATGCAGGGGTCTAACTCTGCATTCTTAAAGGGAGGAGGGAGGGGGATACGCAGGGGTCTAACTCTGCATTCTTAAAGGGGGGGATGCACAGGGGTCTAACTCTGCATTCTGGAAGGGAGGAGGGAGGGGGGATATGCAGGGGTCTCACTCTACATTCTGAAAGGAAGGGGGTCTGGGATTACTGGGGGGAAAACTGTGCTGGCATGAAAGGAGGTACCATGTACCATCCCTCCGTCAACAGTGTACGCTCTGTGTTTGCAAGGGGGCAATAGCACACTAGGCACCCTGTGTGGGGAGGGTGCCAGAAAGAGCAGGAGCATTAAGGTTTTATGGATGGTGGGGGCAATCGATTCAGCTGAGAGGATCTTGATGTGGTCATGCTGTTCCACTCTGAGTGTTGGCCAAGATGGGCAATGCCATAGCACACCACATAGTTGATCAAGAAAAGCAGCTGATGTACCCGTCAACACCAATCCATGCCCTGTTAGGAACCTTCGAATACATGTCGGGTTCAACTTTATTTATCACATGGAAATAGGTATGGCTCATCCTACATTGTGTGATCCTCTGCACCTGAGGATCCGTATGCGCCAGAGGCAACACCAACGGGCAGGTGCGATCCACGTAGAGGCCCCTGGTCGTGATCAGCAGCCCCCATGGAGAGCCCGCCATTATGGTTGCCGTGCATTTACAGGCCCCACATGACATGCCACCGGAGATTATGCATATAGAAAGAGTGGTGACACGTCTCTGTGCCCTGCTCAAGGATGACCTGCAGCCCATGGACTCCGATGGACATCCCATGCCTTTGTTCCTCATAGTGGCAGCGGTTCTCATGCCTGATGCCTCTGCAGCTTTTTAGGGGCCCACCAGCGACCTTTGTGCAGTCACACAGTCAGCAGTGCACCGCTACATCAGGGAGGTCACCAATGCCGTGCACCGGAGGGCCAGTGAGGATGTCTACTTCAGGGCAGACTCTCACAGCCAGGCCCAGAGGGCCAGTGGTTCTGGCACCATACTGTTCATAGACTGCACTCATGTGGCCATCAGGCCTACTGCCAGGCTACCAGCTGCAGACATCATCAGTAAAGGAGCCCTTTCAATCTGGGTGAAGCTGGTATGTGAACACCGTGGCTGCTTGCAGCGAATGTGTGACTGCTTCTCAGGCAGCTGCCATGACACCTGGGTCTTGTGCCAGACCCAGCTGCCCATCCCCCCCATGTTGTGTGGGGAGAAGCGGGACATTCAGTGCAGTGAGAGAGTCTTTGACAGTTGTGCAGCAGGTGCTGGGGCCCTATTTTAAATGCCCCAGCACCTGCTTCCTGACAGATGTCAAAGAAATACTTATCTGACTGCTGAAGAGTGGGGCTGCTGTCAATCTGGCAGCAAAGCAGAAAGTTTGGAGAAATCCAGCAGGTCAGGCAGCATCTGTGGAGAGGGAAGCAGAGTTATCTCTGCTTCTCTCTCCACAGATGCTGCCTGACCTGCTGGGTTACCCCAGCACTTTTCGCTTTGCTGCCACATACTTACTGTGTCCCAGTGTCCTGTGAAGTTGTGATCCTCTTCTTCCACTCAAGTGTAACATTCCTTCTTGTAAGCGTGCCGCACCTGGGTGAATAATCATAATTTTGCGCATTCCAGGACGTGAGACTTAAATAGACCATAAAGGTATTATAGAGGTTTACAGAGAACACACTGACACAAATGGGAATGCACAGATGTCACAGCAATGTAAATACGTCTTTCACTAAATGTTCCTCACCAACATGTGTGTCCTTTCGTCTGTGGAAATGATGTGTGCTAGCTTGTAGCGCCAATGTCACATCCCTTTGCACCATTGGCCCTTCAGGAGAGCCAACGTATGCAATAACAGCATTGCCATGCCACCAGGCAGCATCTTGTAACTGAGAGAAATGGGAAAGATGGAGGTCAAGGTGGCAGAAGTAAAATGATTAATTCTGTTTTAAATTATTTTAAGGTATTACAAGAAAAGATTTACACGGATGATGCCAGAACTGAAAGGTTATACCTAATAGGAAAGTTGGAACAGCCTGGGGCTCATTTCTCCACTAAAGAAGAGACTAAAGAGTGATCAGATGGAGGTCTTTAGAAATATGAAAGGGTTTGATAGGGTAGACATAGAGAAGTTGTTTTCACTTGCAGGAGAATATAGAATTAGGGTCTATAAGATAGACAGTAATAAATCCAATAGGGAATTCAGGAGATACTCTTTACCCAGAGATTAGTTAAAACGTGGAACTTGCTACCACAACTAGTTGTGGCAACGAGCATAGATGCATTTAAGGGGAAATTAGAAAAATATATGAGGTAGAAAGGAATAGAAGGATATGTTAATGGAGATAAATAAAGAAAGTTGGGAGGAGGCTTGTATCGAACATAAACACTGGCATGGACTTGTTGGGTCGAATGGCCTATTTATGTGTTTAACTATTATGTAATACCATTCAATACAACTGAGCAGAGTATATGAGAAGTAACCATCGGAAGGATTTTTAAATGACTTAGTGCTTTTAACTGTTCATACATTGTCTGTTGAAGCTCCTTTTGAGGTGGTGGTTTTTAAGATGAGACTTGTGCACGGGTTCACTTTGTTCATCAATTTACTGTTTAACTGCATGGAATGTTTCTTTTTTGACCAGTAAAAGTCAAGACAAAGATAAATCTTCTACAAGCATAAAACCACAAAGGAAACAATGTTCAGCTTCTGCTTGGAACTAATTAAATTAAGCACAGTAGTCCATAGAGGTACAACAGAATCATTGGCAAATCGAAACTATGTGTTTGAAATGATTGATGTCACAATCATATCTCCAGAAAGTCTCAGTCAGTATCAATTCCATCTCTCAGGAGGAAAACTGATTTGATTTAAATATTGTTGCGACCAGATGAGAAAGGGGTCTAGGGGTTCCCTCTCAGCCTTCACCTGGTCTTACCGTAACAGCGTATAATTTTAAACACACCATTTATTTTTAGCTCCCCCTTAGTGAATCCTTGTTCACTAACTTCCAATTATAAGGCAAAGAAACTAGCCAAACAGGTTTTTTTAGGTTTAAAGAAAAAATGTTGAACTTTATTCATCTTAAACTCTAATTCGGTTAACGCCTCCAGATATGTGATGCGCCCACGCTAGCATGCATACACGATACACACATGCAGATAGAGACAGAAAAGAGCAGAAGAAATAAAGTGGAAAAGTTTGAGGCAATATCTGAAGATGGTTTTGATTACTGTTCTTCGAGCTCGCTGTAAATTCCTTGATTGCAGGTAGCTCTTGCTTTTCGCTGGGGCCCAGTATTCTTCATAAACCTTGTTCGATGTAGGAGACTTATCTCTCTTGAAGTTCATGTGTCCTCAGTGGGTCCAGAGACTTGTGAGAAAGAGATGGGAGCAGACAGGAGAGGTCTTCTCACTCCAGGAGCAAACAGTCTTTCTGAGTTCAAAAACTCTGTCGCTAGTTCAAAAAACCCTGGACCAGTCAGTTAATCATGTGACCCACTGGTTTAACCAGTCCTGGCTTTTGTGGATTGTATCACTTTAGCAGTCTCTGGAATGCTTTTCCTTACACCTTCAATGTCTGGTGATTAAAATCCATTGTGGGTTGAATGTGTCAGGGAATAGTCCTTTTGTCTCCACAAGCACTGTCTGTTAATATGCAAATGTTTTTCAGCTAAGTGTCAGGCAGCCCTTGTAACAGGCCTTCTCTTCTTCCCAGCAAGTTTAAAATCAATGTTCATTTGACAAAATTAATAGGCGTCATTTTTAGCAGGTGGGGGCCTGCATGACAATGTGAATGCTTTATTTCACTATGGCATTGAGGTCAAACATTTGTGCATATTTAACTAAATGTTGGATACAATATCTACTTTTTAATCTCTTGTCCAAACTACTATACATTTCAATATCTAATAAACTGGTATAGCTGAAAAATCTAAATAGATAAGGTACAACACTGGACATATCTAGCAGTAAAAAATTGCATCTGGCATCTCAATTGAATCCTCTACTGTTCTTTATTGGAAAATCTCATCAAGCACATTAAATTTTAAATAGATCCAAGATCAACAAATTGACATTTTGTATTATGTATTGTAATAGAAATGTAAATCAATTTTTGTTCAAAGCAAATCAAATTAAAAAGTAACAAGCAGTCAGAGAATAAGAGAACACCTAAATGGATTTATCTAGGCCAGCTTCCCTCTGTTTCTCTCTGTCTTTTTCTTTGTATCTCTCTCTCTCCCACTCTCTCAATCACCTCTCTCCAAATTGCCTTCTAGGTCCTGTATAGATGCTGTTTCTGGCCATCTGTACCTTGTGCTCTTCGCAGGATTCCTTTTAGCTTTAACTTTTTCAAATATCTCTGCTTTGCTCATCACTTTGGCACTCAGCCAAGCTTCCTGTGATGCCTTTGGTTCTAGTAATATTTCAGCAACCTGCCATGCCTCACACAACTTGTTTGCTCCCTCACCAATAGTCAGTAAAAATATTTCTTTTTCGCAGTGCACTCAATCTGCCTCACAGCTCGCTTGTTCTTTTCTGTCGAACAGGCACTGTGTATTGATGAACCAGTCACTATTAGTATAACAGTCACCTATTAATCACATGCCCCAAGTTATAACAACTAATACAATCACGTTAATCATGCAACACTTTGGTAGCAAAATTACAGCAGTAATTCTTGAACATTGAACAATTTGTTTGATGAACAAAACATCTTCTATGAAGTCATATTGACATTATTGATCATGTTCCATAGAGCTAAATCATAATTAAGGTGTTAGAATTTGCTTTTAATTTTCCTAAAAATATCAGTTAAGAACAAGGCAGGAGACAAGTTAATGTACATTATTCTTAACCAGTTACTAGTTAACCAAGGTTATGGCAACTATGGAAGCTTTAAACCCTTGAGGTGGAACAGAAATCTGAAGGAAATTGATTTCATGTGGGAGAAATGCAGAAATATCCTGTTAGGTTGCTTCTTTCAGGAATTATTCTGAGGTTTAAAATATTAAAAGAATTAGCGAGGGTAGACGTAGGGAAACTATTTCCTCCAATGGGGGAATCACGAATAATTAGACATCTTAACATTAGAATTAAACCTTAAGGGCTGAAATCAAGAGGCATTTTTTGAAAAAAATTTGTTACATGATCACAGGGATGTGGATTAAAATAAAATTAGCAAGTGCTGGAAATACTCAGCAGGTCTAGCAGAATCTGTGGAGAGAGAAGCAGAATTAACATTTCAGGTCTGTGACCTTTCATCAGAACTGCGGATTAGAACCTTAGGACTATTTTATTTACATTTACACAACTTAGATGAGTTTTGTGAGATCTTAGTTGAGTTGTGAATTGGAGAAGTGCAAGGATATAAAAAGGAAAGAAATACTATGGGAAATTGTAGATTGCTGGCTGCTCATTTCGCTTCTGAAAATCATGTGACTGGTAGTCGAAAGTCAGGTGGGGATCCACTGTGCCTATTTGTCTGCCTCAAACAACTTTCAGACAGGCCTTCAAATGGACGCCCACCTTTCCTGTCCAAAACTATTGGGAGACTGTTTATTCATGCAAGTCGGAATCCTATGCCTATCACAAGACCCTGATTGCAACATTCAAAGAGGAGTAGGTGAAACATGCACCATGCATCCCAATCCTATTTTCCAGGCTTAAGAACATAAGAAACAGGAATAGGAGGAGGCTTTACAGCCCCTTGAGCCTGCTCCGCCATTCAGTAAAATTGTTTACCTTAACTCCACTTTCCCATTCTATCCTCCTATTCCTTGACTGTCTTAGTGTCCAAACATCTGTCAATCTCAATGACTGAACATCCACAGCCCTCTTGCTTAAAGAATTCAAAAGATTCACATCCTTGGAGTGAAGAAATTTCTCCTCTCTTAGTTCTAGATGGCCGATTTCTTAACTTGAGACAATAACCCCAAGTTCTAGACTCTCCAGTCATCTGCCCTGTTAAGCCCTCTAAGAATTTATATGTTTCAGGGTGCTACCTCTCTTTCTTCTAAACTCCAGAGAATATAGGCCTATTCTACTCAATCTCTTCTCGAAGGACAACCCTTTCATCCCAGGCATCGAGAGGCCTATCTGGCGATCCTTAAAGGGCACAGGAGTGCTCCTCTGGACCCTATGAAAAATTTCCAGCCACTATTTGGCCCATTTTTGTCCACCTTCTCCCATGGAATCTGCTCTTCCCTCCTGACATGCCTTAACCTGCCTGCAAATATGCGCTACAGCTGGCCAATATTATACCCGTTTGGTACCTGAGGTGAAAATCTCCCCCATTGATACCAATTGACTTGCCTGCTGGATCCACATCTACCTAGCCAGCAAATTATGCATCAATATCGGATCATTCGGGAGGCGGAGGGGGTTATTGAGAGGAGTTATGGGGAGGTAGTCACATCTCAGGTAAAAGAAGTAGGTAGATGGGTTACCGTCAGGGGAAGGAGAGGGAACCAGCAGGCAGTGCAGGGATCCCCTGTGGCCGTTTCCCTCAACAACAGGTATACCGTTTTGGATACTGTTGCGGGGGACAACTTACCAGGGGTAAGCAATGGGGTACAGGTATCTGGCACAGAGTCTGTCCCTGTTGCTCAGAAGGGAAGGGGGAAGAGGAGCAGAGCATTAGTCATTGGGGACTCCATAGTTAGGGGAACAGATAGGAGGTTCTGTGGGAACGAGAGAGACTCACGGTTGGTGTGTTGCCTCCCAGGTGCCAGGGTTCGTGATGTCTCGGATTGTGTTTTTGGGATCCTTAAGGGGGAGGGGGAGCAGCCCCAAGTCGTGGTCCACATAGGCACCAACGACATAGGTAGGAAGAGAGATGGGGATTTAAGACAGAAATTCAGGGAGCTAGGGTGGAAGCTTAGAGCGAGAACAAACAGAGTTGTTATCTCTGGGTTGTTGCCCGTGCCACGTGATAGCGAAGTGAGGAATAGGGAGAGAGAGGAGTTGAACACGTGGCTGCAGGGATGGTGTAGGAGGGAGGGTTTTGGTTTCCTGGATAATTGGGGCTCTTTCTGGGGTAGGTGGGACCTCTACAAACAGGATGGTCTTCACCTGAACCAGAGGGGTACCAATATCCTGGGGGGGAGATTTGCTAGTGCTCTTCAGGGGGGTTTAAACTAATTCAGCAGGGGAATGGGAACCTAAATTGTAGTTCCAGTGTACAGGATGTTGAGAGTAGTGAGGTCAGGGATAAGGTTACAAGGACGCAAGAGGGCACTGGCAAGCAAGAACTTGGTTTAAAGTGTGTCTACTTCAACGCCAGGAGCATCCGGAATAAGGTGGGTGAGGTTGCAGCATGGGTTGGTACCTGGGATCTCGATGTAGTGGCCATTTCGGAGACATGGGTAGAGCAGGGGCAGGAATGGATGTTGCAGGTTCTGGGATTTAGATGTTTCAGTAAGAACAGAGAAGATGGTAAAAGAGGAGGGGGTGTGGCATTGTTAATCAAGGAGAGTATTACAGTGGCAGAAAGGACGTTTGAGGACTCGTCTACTGAGGTAGTATGGGCCGAGGTTAGAAACAGGAAAGGAGAGGTCACCCTGTTGGGAGTCTTCTATAGACCTCCGAATAGTTCCAGAGATGTAGAGGAAAGGATAGCGAAGATGATGGGCGAGAGTAACAGGGTAGTTGTTATGGGGGACTTTAACTTTCCAAATATTGGCTGGAAATACTATAGTTCGAGTACTTTAGATGGGTCAGTTTTTGTTCAGTGTGTGCAGGAGGGTTTTCTGACACAGTATGTAGACAGGCCAACCAGGGGCGATGCCACATTGGATTTGGTACTGGGTAATGAACCCGGCCAGGTGTTAGATTTAGATGCAGGTGAGCACTTTGGTGATAGTGATCACAATTCGGTTAGGTTTACCTTAGCGATGGGCAGGGACAGGTATATACCGCAGGGCAAGAATTATAGCTGGGGGAAAGGAAATTATGATGCGATTAGGCAAGATTTAGGATGCGTAGGATGGGGAAGGAAACTGCAGGGGATGGGAACAATCGAAATGTGGAGCTTATTCAAGGAGCAGCTACTGCGTGTCCTTGATAAGTATGCACCTGTCAGGTAGGGAGGAAGTTGTCGAGCGAGGGACCCGTGGTTTACTAAAGAAGTTGAAGCGCTTGTCAAGAGGAAGAAGAAGGCTTATGTTAGGATGAGACGTGAAGGCTCAGTTAGGGCGCTTGAGAGTTACAAGCTAGCCAGGAAGGATCTAAAGGGAGAGCTAAGAAGAGCAAGGAGAGGACACGAGAAGTCATTGGCGGATTGGATCAGGGAAAACCCTAAGGCTTTCTATAGGTATATCAGGAATAAAAGAATGACTAGAGTTAGATTAGGGTCAATCAAGGATAGTAGTTGGAAGTTGTGTGTGGCATCAGAGGAGATAGGGGAAGCATTAAATGAATATTTTTCATCAGTATTTACAGTAGAGAAAGAAAATGTTGTCGAGGAGAATACCGAGATTCAGACGATTAGGCTAGATGGGATTGAGGTTCACAAGGAGGAGGTGTTATCAATTTTGGAAAGTGTGAAAATAGATAAGTCCCCTGGGCCAGATGGGATTTATCCTAGGATTCTCTGGGAAGCTAGGGAGGAGATTGCAGAGCCTTTGTCCTTGATCTTTATGTCGTCATTGTTGACAGGAATAGTGCCGGAAGACTGGAGGATAGCAAATGTTGTCCCCTTGTTCAAGAAGGGGAGTAGAGACAGCCCTGGTAATTATAGACCTGTGAGCCTTACTTCGGTTGTGGGTCAAATGTTGGAATAGGTTATAAGAGACAGGATTTATAATCATCTTGAAAAGAATAAGTTCATTAGCGATAGTCAGCACGGTTTTGTGAAGGGTAGGTCGTGCCTCACAAACCTTATTGAGTTTTTCGAGAAGGTGACCAAACAGGTGGATGAGGGTAAAGCAGTGGATGTGGTGTATATGGATTTCAGTAAGGCGTTTGATAAGGTTCCCCACGGTAGGCTATTGCAGAAAATGCGGAAGTATGGGGTTGAAGGTGATTTAGAGCTTTGGATCAGAAATTGGCTAGCTGAAAGAAGACAGAGGGTGGTGGTTGATGGCAAATGTTCATCCTGGAGTTTAGTTACTAGTGGTGTACCGCAAGGATCTGTTTTGGGGCCACTGCTGTTTGTCATTTTTATAAATGACCTGGAAGAGGGTGTAGAAGGGTGGGTTAGTAAATTTGCGGATGACACGAAGGTCGGTGGAGTTGTGGATAGTGCCGAAGGATGTTGTAGGGTACAGAGGGACATAGACAGGCTGCAGAGCTGAGCTGAGCTGAGAGATGGCAAATGGAGTTTAATGCGGAAAAGTGTGAGGTGATTCACTTTGGAAGGAGTAACAGGAATGCAGAGTACTGGGCGAATGAGATGATTCTTGGTAGTGTAGATGAACAGAGAGATCTTGGTGTCCAGGTACATAAATCCCTGAAAGTTGCTACCCAGGTTAATAGGGCTGTTAAGAAGGCATATGGTGTGTTAGCTTTTATTAGTAGGGGGATCGAGTTTCGGAGCCACGAGGTCATGCTGCAGCTGTACAAATCTCTGGTGAGACCGCACCTGGAGTATTGCGTGCAGTTCTGGTCACCACATTATAGGAAGGATGTGGAAGCTTTGGAAAGGGTGCAGAGGAGATTTACTAGGATGTTGCCTGGTACGGAGGGAAGGTCTTCCGAGGAAAGGCTGAGGGACTTGAGGTTGTTTTCGTTGGAGAGAAGGAGGAGGAGAGGTGATTTAATAAAGACATATAAGATAATCAGAGGGTTAGACAGGGTGGATAGTGAGAGTCTTTTTCCTCAGATGGTGATGGCAAACACGAGGGGACATAGCTTTAAGTTGAGGGGTGATAGATATAGGACAGATGTTAGAGGTAGTTTCTTTACTACTCATAGAGTAGTAGGGGCGTGGAACGCCCTGCCTGCAACAGTAGTAGACTCGCCAACTTTAAGGGCATTTAAGTGGTCATTGGATAGACATATGGATGAAAATGGAATAGTGTAGGTCAGATGGTTTCACAGGTCGACGCAACATCGAGGGCCAAAGGGCCTGTACTGTGCTGTAATGTTCTAATTCTAATTCTAATATTTTTGAGGATCAGGAGATGGTTACAGCTTTGACTGTCTTGTCTTCGCAAATGAGGCAGAGTGACTTGCCTAGAAAAGTTTTATAGAAATATCTAAACTGAAGCAAAATCTAGTTTATTTATCCTTGTCGGAAAATGTTTAAAGTATCTAGGCAGAAAATAAAATAGCCATTTTGGTGCCATTCACCTTTCGAACAGCATCTATGTTATGAAATAAAATTCGTTAAAAAAATCCACACAGAACAAAACCATAATTGTATTTTTCCACTTCTGTTTTTTCAAAAATATACTGTTAAACTATGAGCAGTATTCATTTTGATTGAATTGAATATTGGTAGAAAAAAATAACATCTATGTTGGACCACTGAGACTTCCTGTTAAAATGTTGAGAGTATTCGGATACGCTTTAAATTTAAAATGCCAAATGTTAAGAAATGAACAGAATCATAACCCATTTCCTAAAAACGACAATTAATGTATAATAGCAATTTTGTCAGAGATCTGCAAGGTTACAGATGCCACGTTAATGAGCGTATGAAAGCCACAGTAACAATGACCATAAAGATGGTCATCAGCCGGTATTTTGGATGATGATATTTAAAATTCAGTTTAAAATAGCAGCCTAAATACAGTGCAATCAGGTCTACAGAGAATAATCGTCTGTAGTCGTTACGATAACCATCTCATTCAATAATTTGATTGTTTTATTTTTCTGTGGAAATGATGAATCTTTCTTGCAATGGAATTATTTAAAGGTTTAAACAACAGCACCATGTGAGTCATCGTTGATACTTAAACAAGATTGATTTTCTACTCAAGTACTGGAAGATGTTTGAGCTAAATGCAATGACTGCAACTGCACAGCAATTCATTCATGCATTTGTATGAGAATAAGAAATTATAGATGCTGAATTTCAATATTGTAGTCACTTAATAAGTTGCAACCAAGGAAATAGTTTTTCATCTTATCCCTGCATATAAAGAAAAGGAAATCTAATTATAAACCATGTGAGAGATTCTAATCTGTATGCATCAAGGTGTTGATTGAAACACAAATGAACTGACTTCAACAGGAATGGCAGTAGGGACACGATGATTGATCTGAGTCCCCTTGAGTTAGAGAGAGAAACAATCAGCCAGAGGTCATGCTCTTGATCACTGTCCACTATCTCATTATTTCTTCTAGAATCTGTGTGAGTATATGTCGGATAGGGACAGCATTAGGTTTGGTTATGATGGCTTTCATAGTTCAATAGTCTGCTAATGTCCCCATTCTTGGCTTACATGTAGCCACATGGTCAAGGTGCTACAGGGTAGTTGGCTTTTATGTGACGATACATCAGGATGGGTCAGTCACTTCATTAGTATAGTACAGCAATTGGAGGGAAAAGAAATAGCTTTTCCCCTCACATTTAATAAAAGGAAACAATGCACTTTTCAGGAGGGTTATGGATGATTATGGATAATAAAAGATTTAGGTAAATCAAAACTAAATTATTCTGCACCTAACTAGTCCAGAATATCATGAATGCATTCATACCACTATCAAATGATCTCGCATAGCAATAGAAAGGATACTAAATAAAAATCTTAGCAGCCTTTAGTTTATGGACATGCTGTGAATTGATTTGATCGTAGCTTTTAGCTTTCCCTCAAAAGGCGACTATCCTTTTATCATTGATATACTGTTTGTATAACGAGTGCACTTGAACATCTGCACTGTAGCTCCAACAAAAACAGCTGTAATTATAAGCAAATCATTTGAGCATTAGACAAATGATAAGATAGGAAAAGAAACTAAGTAAAAAAAAAATCCAGACAAGCCTGATAGAATGAATTTTTGTGAGAACTCATTTACTTAGACTGTGTCTGTTATGATCAAGTGAAGAGGGGTCGAAGGGCTTCCTTCTTTTCCCTCTCCTTGTTTGACAACAGGTTTAACTCTTTCTTTAAGTAGATGTACTGGCCAATTCAGTAGATGTTTTATAACTTACTATGATCATAACAAGAACCAATAGTACAAGTTTTCTTGAATTAACAAAGAGGTTAACTTTATTGTACCTGAACCAAACTAATAAACATAATAAACAACACGCCAACTTTCACTCACACACACATACTCGAGATTTATACACACACAAATAGGTTACAGAGTGGGGATATTAGATTGATTGAGCTGGAAGCCATAGTAAACAAAGGTATACTGTCTGTGGTGTTTGGTGATTTGACTGGCTTCTAGCTGAATTCAGTGGTCCTGAGGCTTTTAGTTTGAAGAGGTAGATGACTGGTTCGGTGAGTCTCTTGGATATAGCGATGCAGCTGATTTCCTCCAATGGCGTTTCTGATTGTAGCCGGAGTTTGCAAAGGTGATCCATCAACAGTCAGGATTTGAAAGCTTTCAAGCTGGAATGGGGAGAGAGAGAGTTATCCCCACTTGGGTCTGCACATGTCAGAATTCAGTTGCTTCTCCTCTGCTGCAGAGTAAACACCAGCTTAAAACCACAGATAGGGAGGGCTTATCACATGACAGTCACTCAGTGATTCAAACATAGCAGTTAGCAGTATTTCTCTGCTTGCTGAAAGAACAGGTAGTTCCTTTAAACATCCTGGGTCTTCGTTCTTGCTGGGAAATGCACAGACATTTTGTCTATCTCAGTCCTTTGCAATGTATGATACAGTGTAGCAAACTAAGTGATCATCTTAAGCTGCTAGTAGTCATCATGTTTTAAATGTTCTTTTTAAATTTCTTCAAAAAAACAAAATTCAGATCTCCAGTCAGTGGACTGAAAAAAAATTATCATTTAACAAAACACATTGGCGTAACCGTGTCTGATTGGATCAATCTGGCTGTGGTACATTCAACATGCTCAAGTTTTCTATGCTGGAATTCTGGTTTAATTCAAACGTATGTTTTCTTTTAGTTGCATAGGGCACTTGCTGGAATATTTGTGTAATAGGAGTACACAGGCTCTGAGGAACAGAGACTGACACAACAATCATATTGTTGGGTGAGATGATATGCTAATATGTTCAACAGTAGTGAGTTTGAGATAAGGAAAATCTGTCAACTGTCAGTGAAATATAGGGCTTGAAATTTTACTCTAATATAATAGTGATTTGTCAAGATGTGTCTGAACCATACGCCCAGTACAGTGTGAATCTCGCCTGCAGGCTATGTTTCGCTATGTGCAGAATCAGTTGGGTGGAATTAGTGCTGGCAGTAATCAATTTTTGAGCCAGTTTACCTACACATAGCATATTATTACAATTTCCATTTGCTAATGATGACCACTGATGGTGTTTTGTGCCAAAGTAATTATGAGCTAATTGAGGTTATAATTAGGGCTAATTCAATTGTTAATTCTATTGGTTCTTAATCCAATTTTCAGACATCTTTAATGCTGCAACAGGATACATTATCTGGCTTTTGCAACAAAGCAGTTCCTGAGGCAATGCAGACAAGCTTTATCCAACCTTGGTAAAGAATTGTACTCTATCTTGTGATCTTGGTCTACAATTTCAGATAGGCCATGAATAGCCAAAAGCCTTTAGCATCAATTATACAGATTTCTTTTAGGCAAATTTATAAAAATTATTTTGCAGGTCTCAGTCAATAATGTTGTGTTGCCTGGAGCCTATCACAACTACCTGGCTAAAATTGACATTTTATTTATGCATATTTCCCTAAAAGTGAGCAGTAACAAAGACCAAAAGTCAACGACGGTTTTATGCCATTGATGAATTTCCAACTGTTCTGTGTGTTATAAACTGTACATATGTTTAATAAAACAGAAAAAACAGAAAATGTTGGAAATACTCAGCAGGTCTGGCAGCACCAGTCGAGAGAGAAGCAGAGTTAACGTCTCAGATCAATGACCTCTCATCAGATGTTCTGATGAAAGGCCATCAACCTGAAATGTTGGGCTGAATTTTC
Source organism: Heterodontus francisci (assembly GCF_036365525.1). NCBI lineage: Eukaryota > Metazoa > Chordata > Chondrichthyes > Heterodontiformes > Heterodontidae > Heterodontus > Heterodontus francisci. The sequence continues at coordinate 45,340,232 of NC_090386.1, read as the reverse complement.
CCATGGACTTTGGCACCCTGATGTTGGGACCAAAAGAAGGTCCTGAGCCGATACTTCTCAGCAGCGGGACCAGCTTGGCAACTTTACCTCCTAATTGGCTGACTCCGGGCCTGCCATGCAATTATGGAATTAAGTCGAATCAGAGAGCTGGCAGCTCTGGAGCCTTGGCAGTTTCACCAGGAGAGGTGGGTGCTCCTGAGGCAGACTGGGGATTGAGAGGGTGTCTCAATATGGAGATGCCCTCAGACAGGTAAGTTGAAATGAAAGATTCAGGATGGTTGAGGGTGGAAGGCCATGCTTCACAGAGGGAAAGCCCTCTGGGGGGGTCACTGGGGTGTGGGGACTGGCTTTCCTGCCGGAAGCCCCTTCTGTGGACCATGGAGCCTCTGGCCCCAGTGGCGCCCCTCCCGGGCTGCAGGGAAGCCACCTCCATGAAACTAATGTCCTCCCCACATGGCCCACTTAATGGCCCTTAATTGAGGCGTCCATGGAGCAGGCAGCTGATCTGTACCTCAGCCTGCCTCCTGCCCACTGCTGCAAAACTTCTCCAGCAATGGGACAGTGTTGGGGAACCGTCCTAACATGGCTCCACACTATTTTACTGGCCCACTTGCCTTCTTTCTTGCCACCTAGGGGCCAGTAAAATTTAGCCCATTAATTCTGTATCTCTCTCCACAGATGCTGCCTAACAGTATTTTCTGCTTTTATTTCAGATTTCCAGCATTCGCAGTATCTGACTTTTGTACATATACTTAGACGTTTATTCCTTACTATTGTCCAGTTACATAACTAAATAGGAATAGATTACCAGGCACAAATAGTCAAGTGGTATGCCGTGATAAAAAAGTAATCAATGGGTGCTTTCCTTTTACCCTGGTCCTATGTATGACCACTTTTCTCTCTTTTTTGTACCTTCCTCCTCATCTAAAGATAGTCACACATGCTATGGTAACACTCTATGGTCATTAGCAGCTGTCTGGTAAATGATCCAAGTGGGCATTCTTCAAATAGGAAAGATATACAGAGTGTTATGGTCAAGTGAGGAGGGTCGAAGGGTTCCCTCTTTTCCCTTCCTTGTTTGACAACAGGTTTAATTATTTCTTAAAGTGGTTGTACTGGCCAATTCAGTAGGTGTTTGATTACTTACTTGCTATGATCAGCACAAGAACCAATTGACAGGTTTTCTTGGGTTTAACAAAGAAAGAAGTTAACTTTATTGTACATAAACTGAACTAATGAAAAGAATAAACTATACACCAACTTTTACTCACACACACAGACTCTAGAGATTTACACACACAAATAGATACAGAGTGGGGAAAGATGTATTGGTTGACTCAGAGTCGATAGAAAAAAGGGGTATACAGTCTGTGGGGTTTGGTGATTCTGCTGGCTTCTAGCTGAATTTGGTGGTCCTGAGGCTTTTAGTTTGAAGAGGTAGATGATTGGTTTGGTGGGTCTCTTGGAGACAATGATCCAGATGATTTCTTCCAGTGGGGTTTCTGATTGTAGCCGGAGTATGCAAAGGTGCTCATTCAACAGGCAGGTTTTGAAGCTTGGAAGCTGGAATGGAGAGAGGGTAAAAGAGAGAGGGAGTCTACACGTGTCAGAGTCCAGATGCTTCTCCTTGCTGCTGCAGAGAAACACACAAGCTTAAAACCACAGATGGGGAGGGCCTTGTCACATGACAGTCACTCAGTAATTCAAGCATAGTAGTTCGCAATATTTCTCTCTTACTAAAAGAAAAAGAACAAGCAGTTCCCTTAAACTTCCTTTTTCTTGTTGGGATGAGCAGACATTTCGTCTCCCTCCTCACAGGTCTTGCAATGTAAGATACACTGTTGCAAATTAGGTGGCCATCTTAAGCTGCTCACAAAGTCAACTTTTATCTGTTCTTTTTAAAATTTGTTCAAAAAATATAAATTCAGATCTCCAGTCAGTAAATTAAAGAAAATTATCATTCAGCAAAGTACATTGGCGTGACAGGAATCTTGGTATTAGGGGCATCCTAGGTGCACCAACATGCACTTTATAATGGGGCCCATTACATGGGATGAGGAATTGGAAATGCTTGTTTTTTTCTCTCTTAGCCCAGGGATGGTGAGGAAAATTGTTGAATTAATTGGCATATTGTTTTATATTCTAATATTCTTGCCATGTGTTTGCCACACACTTTGTACCTTCTAATGTTATCAGTGCCTCTTTGTTATCAGGTGTTGTGCTCCAGGTATAGGGAATAAAAATAGATATTTATTGGATCTGCCTGAGAGTTTCAGAACATTTCAGATGTAATATCATTTAAAATTGTCTCTATTTTTCTTCAAATGAATGGTCTGCTGTTTCAGCTGAGGTTTAATGAGCACAAACTAGAGCTGGGATGTTGATGGCGTCCGCTTGCTGCTAACTTCTAACAGCAGGTTGATTACTGGGCCAATTTCCTCAATAATGTGACCCAAAAGAAAAGGAGGTTGATGACAGCTTGGCTGAGGAAATAAGCATTGCAGTCCATAACTTTTGTACCCATCTTTTGTTTCTTTACTTTCTGATGACCACTTCCTTTTACCTTGCACCAACCTCTCATTGGTCATTTAATCATTCCTGCCCTCCACCCTTTCATAGACCTTTGCTGTTGATCTTGCACCTTTTTTGTTTTCCTACAAGTGTTTTAAGTTTCTTGTAGCAGTAAGCTCTATTGTGGTTACGATTAGATACAGCTGGGTTGATTTTAGGTTTGGTGAATATTTTGGGTAAAGTGAGGCCTGATTGAATTTTGTGACTGGGCCGTATTTACTTTGACTCGGCAAGCTGGTAAAGATAATTGTGTTGCTGGTAGACAACTCATATGGCAGGAAATCTGGCACAGTAGATGCTCATCCTGGACCTCCAACAGTTCCATATAGGGGAGGACTGTGGTCATCTGGGTTTAAATAGATCACCATATTTCAAGATCAAGGAAATTTAATAAGCACACACAAGAGAAAGAAAATGAGCTTAAGGAAGCCTTTAAAGGTGAAAATTCCCCAAACAATGAAGAAAATACGTGTACCAGACATGCTACCAGCCTTTTATTGACTGCACCTTCGGACCGCTTTAAATTGTCCTGTAAGTAGCTGACTCCCAATCTGTACTGCCCATGGTTTGTGCATTTGGAAGCAGCAGTGACACAGTGATTGACATGAAAGTGACATTTGAGTTCCTGGCAGTGTCAGTTGACTCCGTATTTAAATTTTGGCCCAGATTTTGCTATCAGTGGCAAAGAACAGTGCTTGCCATTGATTGCACTTACAGCTGCCCATAGATTTTTTGTGGGCTTTTGAGTGGCAAATTATGGTTCCTAAAGATTATTTCCAGTGTGTTACCTTCAACAGGAAATCTGTGGCATATGTGAACAGGGCAAGCAACAATGTGTCTCTTCAACCAATCAGATTGTAGAATCCTCGCGAAGACAGAAAGTATAAATTGGAATCTTTAATTCATTATAAAAGTATGTACAGAAAACAATGGGATGGATTTTACCTTTGGCGGACAGGAATTTGCCACCGATGTAAAAGTCGGTGACGAACCCGCTTCTGCCTAGCCCGGGGATCCATCCTGCATTTTACGGGACCCAGGTAATTGTCCCGAGGAGGGACTTCCACCCGCTTGAGGGAGGAAGTCCTGCCTCAGTGAGCTGCTGGCCAATCAGTGGGCTGGCAGCTCTTAGTCCCAGCAGCGACACCAGGAGCGGTGACCACTGCAGGGACTGCAGCCCAGCCAACGACATGGAGCCAGGAGGGAGGGTAAGTTGGGCATGCCACACTACGGAGATCGGTCATGCCCTGGTGAGGCTATGGTGGTCGTTTGAGGGGAGAGGGGCGTCTTTGGTCCCGGGGTGGGTTGGGAGGCGGGGGCTGCCCTCAATCGGGCGCCATATGCCCGATTGCCATGGCACCCCTTTGGCACACGGAAAGGCCAGCAGCTATCGCTGGGCAGCCTTTCATGTCCCCAGCACGCCCACTTGCCATGGGTAAAATACCCGTTATTGGCCTCGTGTGGGCAGGCCGTCCCACCCCCCGCCCCCCGCCCGACTGCCGTAAAGTTGACCGGAGGCGGGAGCGGGGCGGGTAGGCCTCCCGTAGCCACCCGCTCAATTTTATGCAGCCCCCATATGCCCCCATGCCACCATCCGACCCGCTGGGGCAGCATAAAATTCAGCCCACTATAAAGAGAAGGAAAGAAGGGATGAAGAGAGATATAAAAGAGATAGAAAGAAAAAGAGTAAAATAAATATTTCTTCTAAATCTCCAACATAACTAAATTCTGAAGAATTAGACTTATAAAAGTAAACTTTCAATGCCAGAAAGGTTACTTGGCAGTAATTAAAACTTATCACATTGTTAAAAATAATCACATCCCTGAATGCACAAGACTTAATGGCCTGAATTTTACTAGGGCACCGCAAATCGCAGCGGCGCACTTTGAAGTTGCAGGCCACTCGCGTGGAGCGGCCACCGCTGAGCCCCTACAATATTTCAGACGGGGGTTCATGGAAATGGAGGGGGTTACGCAGCCACCCCTGGTGACATAGAGGGGGCAGCCGCTCCTTCCCCTGCAATGGTGTCTGGCTCCACCGCTCCCCTCTACCCCACCCATCCCTCAATCTACAGAGTTCTCAATAAATAACCTATCCCCCTGGAAAACCAATGTTTAAATGACGAACGTCAGCAGCTTTGAACCTCAACCCCTTACCACCATCCTCACAACCAATCGGAGCAGTTTTTCCCTCTCCCTCCCCAGCCCTCAAGTTTTCACTCCGCCACCTTCCCCACCAGCATCACTCGACTAGAGTTCCAAAGGTATGGGAGTTCCGGCCAGTGACTGGAATATCAGCGTGGGGCTGCTGCCGCTACCCAGGTAAGTAATTATTATTTAATTGTAACATAATTTTCACATTAAAATGAAGGTGGGCATTGCCGCCACCGGTGAAATGCGGCGAGGCCTTCCCGGTGTCGGGGGTCGTGGCAGGCCTCTCCCGGAAGAATTTTCGAGGCCCCTCCCTGCCACAACCCCCGACGTCAGAGGGCTATTAAAATTCAGCCCAACATTTTCTGGTGTGTTAATTGGGTAACTAGTGGGTAATTACCCCCTCACATAGATTTCAAAGCTGTGTTTATCAGTGAGGTACTTGTAGAGCACAGTTTATGGAGGAACAGGATAAATTGGACTGCAACTACCTGATTTCCAGGTTTAATTGCACATTGTTATGGTCGCCTCGTTCATGGTTTGTATGAATTTTCTAGAGATAATTTTTAATTTGGAAACTGATTTTTTTAAATGCAAAACAATGAAAACACCTGGTTTGAGAAGCTGGCAAACAAACCTAGGTGGTTACAAATCAAAGGGTGGCCGGCTCATATTTATTTGTTAAGGTCATAATGAAAAGTGTGAAAACCCTACACAATGGGAACCCCTGAATTTCTTGATGGAGATGGTGGGCTGAATTTTACGAGTGCGCTGCAAATCATGGTGGCACACTTTGAAGTTGGCAGTCCGCCTGCGTGGATGCGTCGTCGCTGAGCCCCCTTGTCATTACAAGTTGGGGCTCATTTTAATGGACGGTTGTGGAATGGCTGCCCCGATGATGTAGGGGGAGCAGCCACTCCAGCCCCGGCAATGGTGTCTGGCGCCACGGCGGAGGCACTGGCGCCATTTTTAAAGGGCTTCAAGCCCTTCACTAGCTTTTGCATTTTAAAGGGAACAAACATTCAAAATTAAAGTTAAACATGCAATAACATTTTCACTCCTCTCACCTATACCCCAAGGAAGAATCAATTCATTAATTTCCCATTCCCCCCAAAAAACTTTTATGCAGATACCGACCTTTCCCCCCGACCTTTATTAACTTTAAACCTTAACTCCTTCCCACCATCTCCCCTACCAATCAAAATACTGTTCTGTGCTCCCCACCTCCAGCCCTGAGAATTTCACCTCTCCCCCCTCCCCACCAGTGTCATGCCTTGGATGTCCATGCAGACATCCGAAGGCATGGGAGTGCCGGCCAGCAGCCGGAATATCGGGGTGGGACAGCCATTGGGACCAGGTAGGTTTATTTGCATGTTTTTAGAATTCATTTTATTATTAAAATGAAGGCCCTGCAGCTGAGAAGCGGGGGTGGGGGGTGGCTGCACTGAAGCCTCGCTGCTGCCGGTAAAATGCATCGGGGGTCAAGGCAGGCCTTTCCGGGTAGAATTTTCTGGCCCTCCCGTCATGACCCCGATGTCAGAGGGCTGGTAAAATTCAGCCCAATGCGGCTGTAGCTACCTCAGTCGGTGGCTTAAATTGTTCGTATAATTTCCCAGAATAAATAGAAGATTTGGAATAGGAAATAGTTTAAATTGCTATCTGAGACATTCCACATGTATCACTTTGCTGTGGAGATGGATGTTGCTAGGGAGATGCCTATGGGTCAAGTGTTTTTTTGGGTGCTTACTTACACAGTCAGTTGACATTTAGACAAGCAGTTGGCTTTTAGACAAGGAGTTGGCTGTTGGAAAAGCAGGTTGGCTTTAACAAAGTTTGTTGGCTTCAGAAAGTCAGCCAGATTCAGGAGCAAAAAGACCATCAGGAACCAGAGATGTTTCTGTTTTGAGGCAGGCCTGTGCTCAAGCTGGGAAGTCCAGATTCAGGAAGTGATCTACCTCAAAAGATAGCTGAGAACCTAAGGAATCAAAGTGAACTCTTAAGAGCTGTGGTACACTTTGGATTGGTCTCAGGAGAAGTGAACAAACCACCAAGATCCTGCACCATATAGGGAAACTTTTGAGGTTGAAGTAAAAGTCAAACAGGAGTGTTCTTTAAGATTTTAAGTTTAAAATATAAATGTCTCAAGTTGAAGTGTTAGGTAGTAGTGTTTTGCTTTGTTTAACTCTCATATAGTAAAGTTTTTGTTTAACGTGAAATCTAGTGGCATAATTCTTTCAGCAATAACTGGGAATTCAACTTTCTCTTTTTAAAAGTTAAAGGTCCCTAATGAGATCATAACAACATATTTAGACTCTGGAAGTTGCTGGATGATCTACGTCAAAATAACAGTGAGCCCTGATAGCCTCACTATTTTTCTTACTGCGGGCGGCACAGTGGCGCAGTGGTTAGCACCACAGCCTCACAGCTCCAGCGAACTGGGTTCGATTCTGGGTACTGCCTGTGTGGAGTTTGCAAGTTCTCCCTGTGACTGTGTGGGTTTTCGCCGGGTGCTCTGGTTTCCTCCCACAGCCAAAGACGTGCATGTTGATAGGTAAATTGGCCATTATAAATTACTCCTAGTATAGGTAGGTTGTAGGGGAATTGAGGGAAGGTGGGGATGTGAAAGAGTAATGGGATTAATGTAGGCTGAGTATAAATGGGTGGTTGATGGTCAGCACAGACTCGGTGGGCCGAAGGGCCTGTTTCAATGCTGTATCTCTAAATAAAATTTTAAAAATGCAGGCCATTATAATTAGGCACCATTTGTTTCCAATAGGATTGCTGGCTGAATTAAATTGAAGTCCATCTGTCAATTGGAGTGTGTAAATCTCCAATGACAAGCTTTTCTTTTGTTGTAATTTTTGATCCATTGTTACCCCATATGTGCCTAAAAATGTGGCAATTTGAAAGATGAATATCACCGCTATTTTTGGGACAGTGGGAATTCATTTTTAGGCAACAGAATGCAAATGAAAAATTAGAGCATTTTTAAACCCAAAATGGCTTCAAGCAATTTAAAAAATTCTTGTTTCAGAAGATCAAGCTCAGTATCTTGATTACATTTTTGATTACATTTTTCCCTAAATACTAACAATGAAAACATCACTCGACATTTTTTAATAAAGGTCAAGTGGCTTATTTCCTGGTAATTGGGTTGATTAATTTGCATCAATTGAACCTCTACATGATTGGGCAGCTAATCTTATGATGACAAGTTTACCGCTCAGTTGAAAGGGGAAGACAGTACAGTAGTGCTATGCAAGTAAATATATGACTTTTTAGTGGATTTTCTATCAAGAAATATTGATGCACAATGTTTTCCAGATGAGCTCGAACTGTTTGATGTTGGTAGATTGAACTGTGGTGTTGGAGTTGCATACATATAATCTTCAAAACCAATATAATGGTTCTGTGTATACAATCTTAGCTCATCATTGATGGCTCCTTTCATCAATTTCAGCTGAGAATTATAGAATGTTTCTGAGTCGGCCACATTTTGACAACACCACAGAACCTCTTTGCTTTAAAGATAGATATATACTGAATTTATCATGGCCAAAGGTCAGGTTCAATAAGTATCAGTGCAAGGAACTGTTGATTGAAAATTGTAATATACATGTAAATTGATTTCCTGTAGTGTTGTACACAAACAGATGAAGCAGGGTCAGAGGGTGAGAGACACTTGGACCAGGCATCCAAATATAATTCAGTTCCCATTTTAAAGTCATAAATTCTGTTGTTATCCTTAAAATTTTGATTTGATATTATTATTTAATAGCAAAACCTTAAGACAATTTGGGAAACAGAGAAGTACAGTTGGTTCGAGCACAGAAGTTTCTCTGCAGTAGAGGTTGAGGAGCTGGGGGACACAAAACTGAGGTACTTTAGAATCGCCAGTGCGGGATGGGCATTATTACAGTGTGACAAGTGTTCATGGACAGCTTCTATTACAAATGTGGACATGGGGATCTAGAATGAGGAAAAATTAACAGAAAACTATGACGAGGTGAAATGTTTTGTAAGTAGGCTGCATATGCGGATATGAGATGTTTAATGTATAATAGTGTTACGGTCAAGTGAGGAGGGGTCAAAGGGCTTCCCGCTTTTTCCTCTCTTTATTTGACTGCAACAGGTTTAATTCTTTCTTAAAGTGGATGCACTGGCCAATTCAGTAGACGTTTGATTACTTACTTAGTATGATCATAACAAGAACCAATCAGACAGGTTTTCATGAGTTTAACAAAGAAAGAGCTTAACTTTATTGTACTTAAACCAAACTAATAAAAATAATAAACTACACACCAACTTTCACTCACACATACACATACAAAAGGTTTATACACACACATATAGGTTACAGAGTGGGGAAAGCTATATTGGTTGAGTTAGAGTCCATAGAAAAAATGGGTTTACAGTCTGTGGGGTTTGCTGATTCAGCTGGCTTCCAGCTGAATTCGGTGTTCCTGAGGCTTTTGGTTTGAAGAGATAGATGACTGGTTCGGTGGTCTCTTGGAGATAGCGATGCAGATGATATCCTGCAATGGGGTTTCTGATTGTAACCGGAGTATGTAAAGGTGATTAATCAACAAGCAAAGTTTGAAACTTGTAAACTGAAATGGATAGTGAGAGGGACCCCAACTTGGGTCTGCATGCGTCAGAGTCCAGAAGTTTCTCCTTTCTCTGCTGCAGAAAGACACAAGCTTAAAACAACAGATGGTGAGGGGCTTGTCACATGACAGTCACCCAGTGATTCACACATGGTTGCAGTATTTCACTTCTTGCTAAAAAGAACAGGTAGTTCCCTTAAACTTCCTGGGTCTTGTTTCTTGTTGGGATGAGCAGCCATTTCGTCTCCACCTCACAGGCCTTGCAATGTATGATACTGTGTTGCAAATTAGGTGGCCATCCTATGCTGCTAGCAAAGTCATCCTTCATCTCTTCTCTTTTTTTTTCAAAAAATATAAATTCAGATCTCCAGTCTGTGGATTAAAGAAAATTATCATTCAACAAAGCAAATTGGCGTGACAATAGGTAGGATGGAACTAGAAATTTTACTGAAGAAAATCCATAAAGTTGGTATTCCTGATGCCTAAGATGAATGCAGAGTTGTGTAGGATATAGGCTCAGCTCACTAATAGTTTATTGCCTAGTTAATGATTCCTATTGGGGAAACCTCAGCAAAGTTTTGCTCCCAAAACAGAGCATTGTTTGACTGGAACATGAGTTAGAGTTAGACGTCAATTCTCTGGCTAGCACTCCTGTCAGTAGTCAGGAAAGGCACAGAGTTGTGAGATAAATTCAAAAGAATGAAACTGCAATAGATGCATATTAGCGAAGGGTTGATGTTGGGTGAGCAAGTATTATATTTTGGACAAAAACTTCTCTTTGTTAAACTCAAAATTAATTTTGCAGCATTACCATAGCTGATGGGATTCCTGTTTTGAATAAGAATTTCAATTCCCATAATTCTGACAGGAAACAACATATCCCATGGGTCATTATAATGCATTTTGCTTGCATTCTGTTTATATTGTATGTTAAAACCAATTTAATAGTACAGAATTAAATAAACTTAATTAGGTTTAAAAGATTAGAAAGAAGTTTAAATGATACACTTTATTCCTTAGTAGAAGTTAACAGAAGGAATTTATTGGCAGTATTAATGGGCTGAATTTTACCGGCCCCTCAATGCCGTGGGTCGCAGCACGGGGGCCGGTAAAATGTTGCGGGGAGAGGCCCGCCTACATATTACCGGTGGCGGGGGGATCTCAGTGCAGCATCCCGCCACCTGGCAGCGGGTCCTTCATCTGCATATTTAAATCGAAAGTAATTATATTCAAATTAACTTACCTGCAATCCCACGCCGATTTTACAGCCTCCGTTCGGTCTTTGCATGGTGGGAACATGGTGGGAAGGGGGGAATAATAAAAATTGCAGGGCGGGAAGGGTGTAGGAGCAGGGAAATCAATTTTTATTGGATGTGGGGATAGTGGAAAAGAGCTATAGGCCAAATGTTATAAATTTAGGGGCTAAAGTTCGGGTAGGGATAAAGGAATGTGTTGGTCATTTCGGGCATTTAAACATTTGAAGTAATTCTATGGGCTTAAAGCTGTTTAAAAATGGCGCCGATGCCTGCGCGGTGGCACCGGATGCCATTGCCGGGGACGTGAACGCTGCCACTATTTAAATGAGCCCCCACGCGAAATGCCATGGGGCTCTGCAGCGGCCGCTGAATGCGGGCACCCTGCTGAGTTTAAAGGGTGTCGCTGCGGAGCGTAGCACCGGAATAAAATTCAGCCCAATGTGTCCACCTAATAAGCATTAACAACTGGGCGTTCTGTCAATTCAGTCTGCATACTATAGAACAAATAGCAGTTCTGGAACTAATACAAGATTTACCAAAGCTACAAAAGCAAGTGGAAGTGTGTTACGACCTCAGTGAGATCGTTAACGTGAAAATACGAGATATGAACCCCCAGACTAATTTAAAGAATTCCATCACAAGATTTCATGATTTAAGACTTTTATTATAACAATTAAACTAAAAGAAAGCCCCATTAACTAAATAGTACTTTGCAAGTAACTGATACCCCAAATTACAAAGAAAGGTATTTTCTTTACTTATTAAAGTACTTGAAAACCTCACACCACATTTGTATGTTCCACAGTCCTCTTTGATTGCACAATCTTTGTGTTAAAAGTCCCAAACTTCTCCCAGTTGCAATTGGTTGGATCTCCCAGACCTTTCTCAAAGTCAATGTCCTTTTTGCTAACTTCTCTGAGCACCTTTGGTCTGAACATCTGTGAATAAGGCAATTCCTGATGATTCTGTTGGTCTTTTACTTCTCTGTAAACTTCAACTTTCAAAACTGGTTCAAGTCTTTGTAACCTTTTACTGTATCAGTTTTTTTCCCTGAGCACAGATGTTCCCTTTATCTCTCTCTCCCTTTGGAGGCTGCCACCGCTGGTTGTCTTCCTTTCTTACAGCCTGTCTGCCTTCAGAAAATTTGTCAAATTTATCTGGAATCAAAAGTCAATAGCTCTTTGTCCTTTTCCAATATGCAAAATCCACATGTCTGGCTTCAGCAATGCCACCTGGACTTTTCATTGTTTCCATGTGTTAGCAATTGCCATGCATATTTGCATCCTCAGAATCACTGACTCCTTGTTTACGATCTGAAAATCAGGGAGGGTGAAAACCATTGTTCTTCAGGTTCTATGCCCCTGCAGTCTCTGCTTTTCAAAAATTCTTTGATCTGTGTTCTCTGTTGGCTGGTATACAAGTTTCTGTCTTGTTTCTATGCAGCATAAATGTGAGGTCATCTGACTTCTCTGACTCCATCTTAAACTTTTAAAAATCACACTTTTTAAAACATAATCATGTTACAAAGTCCAGCATTCATAACAAACTGGTACATTGTCCATTATATGGTGCAGGTTTCAAATTTTTACGCTTTAAGCATTTTCGCGAAATCAATTTTGACTAAAAATGCATTACAGTAATTCAAAGGTGACATGAAAATGAAAGTAATGTGTAGTATAACTAAATATCTGCTCACCTTATTCTCAGGCCTCAACAGACAACTGATGAACAGGAAACCTTTCAGAATTTCATATTTCCCTGTCACAGAGGCATAAGGAAAGAAATGGACACTAAAACAGAGCAAGACATATTAGAAGGGAAACAACTGAGTGGGACTTGTGAAAGATATGATGTGGACAGCAGAGCCTTGAATGAACTGAAGTTGGCAGACAATGTAGGATTGGGGGCTAATCAATAAAACAATGGAATAGTTAAGTCTGGAATTCATAAAGACATGGATAAGGGTTTCAGGAGCAGATGGGTTGAGCTAGGAGTTGACAGGAAGGAGATAAAGATAGATAGTCTATGATTGAGTGTATGTGCTCAGCTTGGGGTCAAGTAACAACTGCAGTTATGAATAGCCTGGTTCAGCTGGAGACAGTGCTGGGAGGGTTCTGGAGTCTTTGATGAGGACGTGGAGTTTGTGGCAGAGGCCAAAGATGTTGACTTTGGCCTTCCCAATATTTAATTGGAAGAAATGATGGTCGATCCAAGAATGAAGTTTGGACCAGCATGTCTGACAGCAAAGATGCAGTGGAGGGGTCAAGAGACATAGTGCAGTCACAGCTGGATATCATCAGCATATATGTGGAAGCTGAGTTCATAATAGCAAATGAGATCACCAAGAGGAAGTATGTAGATGAGGATGGGATTCAGTGATCTTTGCTGGACCTCTTGATTTTAACTTGCTTCAATGATTTGGGCATGGGCATAGAGGAAATTCTATTAAAATTTGAGGAAGGTGTCAAATTATGGGAAAAATGTAAGACTGAATGTCAGAGAACATTAACATGTTAGGAGAAGGGTGAAATATGTGACAAATGCAGTTCAACATAAATAAGTATAGCATGGTATATTTTGAGGAAAGGAGAAGTAAGACTGCAGGTTGGGATTTTACGCCCCCATCCCCCCCACCCCGAGGCAGCATCGGAGGCTAGAATGGGTACGGAGAATCGCGGCGAGATAGACAGTGGGAAAAAAGGCAGAGGCGAGGTTCCCCTGCCTTTCAGCTGGTGCCAGGAGACCCGCCTCCAGCAGAAAATCCTGCCCGCAGTTACATAAATCACTGTGGGTGCAAAAAGCAATAAAATGGCAAACAATAATCTGGGTTTTATATAAAGGAGTGTTGAACACAAATGAAAGAAAGTTATGGTGAAGGAGACAGTGGTTAGGCAACATTTGGAGAGCTGTGTAGTTTTGTACATCCAATTACAGAAGGGGTATAGGCTCACGAGGATAAAATCAGGCATGAGAGGAGATATCTGGAGAGGGAAAACTAAAATGGTGATCATGGAAGAAGAAAAGGTTAAGATTTGTTATGAGCTTGGGGTTAGATTCCCACCCTGATGTCTAAATTTTACTGCCACTTTACAGCTAATAGAAGTGCTCAAAACTTTGCAAGGGTTTGAGAGGATAGTGAAAGATTATTTACATGGTTTAGGGAATCACTAACAGGAGGGAATGCATTTAGAATTGTTCAGAGCCATGAAGAGAAATGTTACAGAAACTTGAGTATACAATGGATTATTGGATTATTGACTGCATTAACACAAGAGGTCAATTCTATAAAACTTAAGGATGAATTACATAAAACACTTAGAAAAAATATAAAGGATTCAGAAAGGTGCAAAAAGCAGATAAATGAGTAGGTAGCTCTGATGTGGAGCCACCATCTGCACAAGCACAATGAGCCAAACAGTTTCCATCTACACTAAAATCTCTTTGTTTCAGTAATCACACATTTTCAATGCTTGGGAGTCAGATTGGGAATCGTAACTGTGAATTATATTGCTATTTTACATTAATATGCATTCAAATTGCATTAATACACAAATTCCAGTATAACTGCATCTTAAGACAGGGTAATTTTAAAATAATGAACACAACTTTGTTTTACTCATAGTGAAGTTGTACACAATATTTAAGTCATTGTCAGCACTGAAATAATTTAAGTGTGTCCACAGTTCCATTGCAAAATTCTGCAATTTATAAAGCAAAGTCCACAGTAATGCAATGCATACAGGAAGGCTATTACTGTATTGTAACATCTTTGATAGTTACCACAGTTTTTTTCTAATTATACACATCATCAAAAATCAAATTATGCATCATATTTTGATGCAGTTCAAAAATAAAGAGCATTTAAACATCCTTAGTCTATCCAACTGATATCAGAATAGATTGTGTGATCACTGAAAAAGTGATGAAGCTGACTCTGATGTACAAAATAGGAGGAAAAACATTTAAAATATAAGAATGCACATATGACATAATAAGAGATCAATGGCCTGAAGAGAATCAATGATGCAACAAAAGAGCAAAGATAATACAAAAATCCCTGAGCTCATCTTGTCCATGAGACCCACCTCCTACTTCCTTGATCCTATTCCCACTAAACTGCTGACTACCCAACTTCCCTTCCTCGCTCCCAAGATAGGTGATATTGTTAACGGTTCTCTCTCCTTGGATACTGTTCCTCTCTTCTTCAATTTTTTTGTCATCACTCCTCTCAAAAGAAAGCCAACCCCTGACCCCTCCAGCCTTGCAAACTGCCGCTCCATCTCCAACATCTCTTTCCTTTCCAAAGTCTTTGACTGTGTTGTTGCCTTCCAACTTGTGCCCCTCTTTTCCGCAACTCCATGTTTGAACCTCTCTAATGAAATTTGAGCCCCTGTCACAGTTGCGAACAGCTCTTACCAAAGTCACAAATGAGATCCTATGTGAACACGACAAAGGTAAACTATCCCTCCTTGTCGTTCTTGACCTGTCTGAAGCTTTTGATACAGTTGATCACACCATCCTTCTCCAATACCTCTACTCCATTTTTCAGCTAGGTGGGATTGCACTCGCCTTATTCCATTCATAAATATCTAATCTTTGCCAGAGAATCACCTGCAATGGCTTGTCTTCCTGCTCCTATGTGGTTACTTCTGGTATCCCCCAAAGATCTATCATTGACTCCTTCCTATTTCTTATCTACATTCTGCCCCTCAGTGACACCACCCTGAGGTGGGGCGGCCCATAAAATCGCGACAGGTGGCAGTGGGGCCACCGCCCTGTCACCAAGCGATTTTTTCAGGGGCGGAATAGGCCGACGACAGCCTTCCCGCACAGAGGCTAATTGAGGCCCTTAAGTGGCCTATTAGTGGACACTAAAGGGCCTCTTCCCACTGCCGCTGGGATTTAAGCAGTGGTGGAGGGTGCCTCCGCCACGTAGGGAGGGTACTTTGTAAAACAAAGCGGATTCCCTGCGGATTTTGTGGGAGACCCTCTTCCGTAGGAAATCTGTGGTCATGGAGGACCCCTGCTAGCAAACCTCCACCTCCATGGACCCACCCCCCCTGCTGGACATGTCTACCACTCCACTCCCCCTTGCTGGGGCCCTCTGGACTGATCCCAGTGACCCCGCCTCACTTATCTGAGGTCTGAGGTTCCAGCACTGGGCCTGGGTCCAAGGCCTGTGCAGTACCGGCAGTGGCCACTGCTCCTGGTGATGCTGCTGATACTGCTGAGCTGCTGGCCCTCTGACTGGAAGCGGGATCCCCATTCCTTTAAAGAGACGAGAAGCCAGCACCGGAAACTTTGCCTCCGGGACAACCAAGGATTGCATCGGGGGGGGAGGGGGATGTGTGCAAAAAGGCCCCCTCCACCCCCGTTTTCTGCCCAACACCAGTCGCCCCACCTCCTCCCCAAGATCCCAGCCAACATCAGTTTCCACACGTATGCTGATGACACTCATCTCTACCTCACCGCCCTCTCACAATCCCTCCAATTTCCAAATTGTCAGACTACTTATCCGACATCCAGTATTGGATGAGCAGAAATTTTCTTTAATTAAATATCGGGAAGACCAAAGTCATTGTCTTCAATTCCCACCACAAACTTTGCTAGTCACCATTCCTCTCCTTGGCAACTGTCTGAGGCTGAACCAGACTGTTCTCAACCTTGATGTCATATTTTACCCTGAAATGATCTTCTGACCACATGTCCGTGCCATCTCTAAAACTGCTTATTTCCATCTCTGTAACATTGCCAATTCTGTTCCTGCCTCCGCTCATCTGCTGCTACAGCCCTCATCGTGCCTTTATTACCTCTAGAGTTAACTGTTCTAATGCACTCCTGGCCAACATTTCTATGTTCTACATCTGTAAACTAGACATCATCCGTAACTCTGCTGCCCATGTCCTTACTAGCACCAAGTCCTGTTCACTCATCACCTCTGTACTTGCTGCCCTACATTAGCTCCTGGTTAAGCAACGCCTTGATTTTAAAATTCTCATCCATGTTTTCAAGTCCCTCCAAGACCTCACCACACCACACACCCATCTTTGTAATCTCCTCCAGCCCCACAAACCCTCCAAAATATCTGTTTTCCTCTAATTATGCCCTTTTGAGCATCCCTGATTTTAATCACTCCAGCATTGTTGGCAATGCCTTCAGTTGTCAAAGCCCTAAACTCTGGAATTCCCTCTCTAATCTTCATGACCTCTCGACCTCGCTCTCTTTCTTTAAATACACTCCTTAAAACCTACTTCTTCGACCCAGCTTTTGGTCATCTGCCCTAATATCTCCTTTTGTGATTCAGTGTCATATTTTGTTTTATAATTCCTCCCGAAGCCTTGGGACGTTTTGTTACTTTAATGATGCTATATAGAAACAGATTGTTGTTGTTGTGACTGAAGGCCCTGTGGATACAGGACATCTTTACCCCTTTGCAGGTCCTCCACCAAGACCTCCAATGCAATATCTGAAGACCAGGCAGCCCACTCTCTATCATGGTCAGCCATTCTTCTCTCTTTGTCAGTTCAGGTTCAGTTGCAGAATGGCTCCCAGAATCTGCTGCAGCCAGAAGGCACCTCCCCTTTCAGAAGTGCAAACTTGCTTTAAGTAGTGTAAGTTACTAATGATGTTGGCCACCCCCACACCACATCCCTCCCTCCCACCATCTCCTCCCCTTTGCAGCATACAGCCAATAATCAGCAATGGGAGTGCTAGCTGCATGCAGAAATCATTATACTTAGCAGGCAGCATGAAGTTGATGTGATGCCTGCATTCCAGACAATGAGAGCAGGTTAATCATGCATCGCAATCCCTGCATCCATTTTCAGGGGCTAACCAATGTAACTCCCTTCCTCTTTAGACGCCCTTTGGTCTGCCCGAAACTTGCTGGTCTTCCAGCGCAAAGAGTTGTCCACCACCGAATGTTGCAGACTGGCACATTCCAAGGTCCAGGACTACGTGCTGAGGGACGCACTAAAGCTTGGGGCAGCCGCAGCAAAGGCTCAATGGGGAAAGACCACAGTGTAAGGTTCCCCCACCAAGCTAGACTGAGGGGCTGGATCCATGGGAAACCCCTCGAACTGTATCGTTAATATTCTGAATTGCTGTAAATGTAAAACTGTAATTGACATGACAATTGAGAAACGGAAGGGTTGGGAAGAAACTCATGACAGTATTGAAGGAAACTGATCTCCCTTGCAATGTTTGTATTTTTTGGTGCTGTTTGGAAACTGTTTGGCAATGTAATTTTTACAGATTTTTATGAATAAAGTATATTCTGGAAATTAAAAAAAAAACTCCCTTCCTCTTTTCTAATTGTCGTATTAGCATCATGTTCATAAAGCAGAATGTTTTAAAAGGTTTAATCATTTTGTGAGAATCTGCAGTTTTCACTATTTTAAGCACTTTGCTTTCATTTCCAGTTTAGTTTGTAACCTATAGAAGAAACAGTGCAAGCTTTTTAAAAAAATCTGTTTACTTTCTTCTTAAGCATAGAAAATTCATTAGAGCTGGTGTCCTTTGAAAAGGTGTAGGATCAATGACTTACTCTATCTCAGTAACTTCTAATAGTGCACTGAATACCAACAGTGCATTGTGTTTCAACATGATGGTTAGCTGTGCACCATATTCTATGTTTCTTGTTGATCATATTTCTTTATTTCCCAACAAACGTTGGCATTTGTAAATAAGCTGTTGCACTCTAATTCTGTAATAACTAACAAACATAATTACACATGTGCATTGTCTTTGTATTTTCTAAGAGGACCTGTATTAATCATTGTTACATGTTAAAAATTGCAGAGTTACCATAAGACCAATCTCTGAATCACACTCAAGGCAAGGAAAGGAATAACTTAGTTGGCTGTTGAGTAGGCACAAACTTTGGTTTCAGATCAGGCATCACAATATATGTCTGAGGGCCTCCACCGCACACCTCCCCACTCTCCCACCCTGAGGGTACAGGGCACCTCTCCTTCTTGCCACCCCTTTCACCGAAGATCTCCAGTGCAATGTCCAAAATCCTTGGTGCCTGCTCTCTCCCAGGGGCAGCAATTGTCAATTCTTCAATAGCGCAATATTCAGATTGATCTCAGCACCACCAAGAGCCATAATGCATCTCCCTTTTAAGAGGTGCAGCCTAAATTTAAGTAGTGCAAGTTACTAATGATATTGGGCCCTCTTGCTGATGTGAGCGTGGGATTGCTGGTTGCATACAGCAATTGATATGATTTGCAGGCAGCACAATGTTAGAATGCTGCCTATATTCCATTCAATGGGCATTGAATGGGTTAATCACAATCCCAGAACCTGTTTTTAGGAAATAAATAATTTACAGCTAATTTACTTTGAAATATTCTAAAAACCCCTTTACAAAAGTACTTTTTAATATTTAAAAGTACTCTCCATCAAGATAGTAAAGGCTCTGCCATGTATTTTGCAGTTAAAACTGGTTCTATTGTCACCTTCTACTGAACAGGATTATAGAATCATAGAATGGTTACAGCACAGAAGGAGGCCATTTGTCCCATCTGCCCTGCGCCAGCTCTCCATAAGGCCAATTTAGCTATTCCCAGTTTCTCACCCTTTCCCCATAGCTCTGCAATTTTTTCCCCTTTCAGCTGCTTATCCAATTCCCTTGTGGGACTGAGTGAGAGCCTATGCAGTGCCTATGTTTCTTACTGTAACTGATTTTGTTTCCTTTTTAGTGTATGGATTATTGCAGTTTCCTGATTTGGGAAATTGACAGTTATTGAACTAAATATTGGATGATCCTAATTGAAAGAGAGTCACCTGTCAGACAAATCTAATTGACAGTTAAATGGGATTGCTGCCAACCATCAATGGATCTTCACCTTGTGCTTCAATTATTTCAGTGTTACCAAGATCTGAAACAGCAACTTGATTGAAAATGAAGCACTGTGAGAGCAGCAGATTTTATCATCTAAGGTAACTTATAACTCTCCTGGTATTTCTTCGCAGATGAAGATTTTGGAGAGGTTGTAGTTATCGTTTGCAGGCCCACTGGTGGCTAGTCAGGCCTATCCGTGACCGGCAGATTCTCCCACAGCAGGTACAAGTGAAGATGTAGTTGCTGCTGGGGGCAATTGGATATATCCTTCTCAGAGGGTTAGATAGGGTGGATAGTGAGAGAATTTTTCCTCGGATGGTGATGGCAAACACGAGGGGACATAGCTTTAAGTTGAGGGGTGATAGATTATAGGACAGATGTCAGAGGTAGTTTCTTTACTCAGAGAGTAGTAGGGGCGTGGAACGCCCTGCCTGCAACAGTAGTAGACTCGCCAACTTTAAGGGCATTTAAGTGGTCATTGGATAGACATATGGATGAAAATGGAATAGTGTAGGTCAGATGGGTTTCACAGGTCGGCGCAACATCGAGGGCCGAAGGGCCTGTAGTGCGCTGTAATGTTCTATGTTCTATGTTCTCCTCCTTTTCTCTTTCATGCTGGTTCTTCACTCAGTCTCAAAGGTGTCTGTAGCCCTCCAGTGTAGCATCTCCAGGCATCACGATCTATGGCCTGTGCTTCCCATTGGCAATGGTCAATGTGACACACAGAGAGGGACATCTGCAGGGCGTCCTTGAAACGTTTGCATGGGGCCCCTCTGTTCTTTTTACCCATGGTCAGCTCTCCATACAACACGATCTTGGGCAGGCGACTGTCATCCATCCAGGCAACATGACCCACCCAACGCAGTTGGCTTTGCAGAAGGATGGCCTCGATGCTGGTGATGTTGGCTGTTTCCAGGACTTCAATGTTTGTGATGCGATCCTGCCAGCGGATATTGAGGATGCTGTGGAGGCAGCGCTGATGGAAGCGGTCTGAAAGGTGTACATGATGGCGGTATAGAACCCATGACTCGATGCCATACAGAAGGGTGGTGAGGACTATGGCTTTGTACACTTTGAGTTTGGTCTGTGCTCTGAGGCTGCTTTTGTAGAGTCTGCCGAATGTACTGTTTGCGTTTGAGAGCTTATTGTCTATTTCCTTGTCTATGGTGGCATCAAATGAGATGACGCTCCCCAAATAAGTAAATTGCTTGACGGCAGTCGGCTCAGTTTCCTCAATGACAATGCTCAGTGGTCTATATTCTTCTTGGGGTGCAGGCTGATGCAGGACTTCAGTTTTCTTTAAACTGATATTTAGTCCAAAGAGTTGTGCTGCCTCGGAGAAATCTGTTGTTATACATTGCAGGTCTGACTGACCATGGGCCAGGAGAGCACAGTCATTGGTGAAAAGAAATTCATGGATGAGATTTTCTTGTGTCTTTGTGTGAGCCTGAAGATGCCTGAGGTTGAAAAGGCCTCCCTCAGTCTGGAAGCATACGAAAACTCCCTCCTTAAGGTCTTCCATTGCCTGCTGCAGCATCTTGCTGAAAAAGATGGTGAACAGGGTCGGGGCCAACACACATCCCTGCTTCACACCATTGGAGATACGGAAGGGACTTGAGAAGCTGCTGTTTTGCTTGACTTGTCCGTACTGATTTTCATGAAACTGCTTCACCATGGCCAGGAACCTGGGTGGGCATTCAAGTTTGTCAAGGATTTTCCAAAGTTCATCTCTGCTCACAGTGTCGAAAGCTTTGGTGAGGTCTATGAAAATGATGTACAGGCCTTTGTTTTGCTCACGACATGTTTCTCGTAATTGTCTGAGTGCAAATACCATGTCTGTGGTTCTTCTGTTTGCTCTGAAACCACACTGGCTCTCTGGGAGGTTTTCTTCTGCAATGGTAGGCACAAGCCTATTCAGAAGTATTCTCGCCAGGATCTTCCCAGCAATAGAAAGGAGAGTGTTCCCACAGTAGTTGGAGCTGTCTGATTTTTCTCCTTTGTTTTTGTACAAGGTGATGATAATGGCATCACGAAGATCCCGTGGAATCCTGCCCTGTTCCCAGCAGGCAGTGAAAAAGTCATGGCGCTTGGTGTACAGGGCAGGGCCACCATGATTCAAGGCTTCGCGTGGAATTCCATTGGCTCCGGGGGCTTTGTTGGTCTTTATCTGGTTGATGGCGGTCACAGTTTCCTCCAGAGTTGGGCTGTCATCCAGTTCTTCTTTGACAGGCTGCAATTGGATGCGATTGATGGCAGTATCATGCACTGTGCACTTGGTGCTGAAGAGAGTTTCAAAGTGCTCCGACGAGCGATCCAGGACTGACTCCTTGTCGGTGTGTAGGATCTTGCCATCGGCACTCCTCAGGGGGTTTTGGGTTTGATGTGCTGGTCCATAGACAGATTTTAGTGCTTCATAGAAACTTATATCGCCAGTATTAGGGTACATTTAAGTTTTTTCTGCAAGTGCAATCCACCAGTCATTTTGGATGTTCCTCAGTTTACATTGAAGGGTGCTGCATGCTTGATGGTAGGCTGTCTTTTTCTCTTGGCTGGCCGGCTGAGCCAGGAGAACCTGATGAGCTGACTTTTTTTATTTTTACCAGATGTTGAATTTCCTTGTTATTTTCATCAAACCAGTCCCTCTTCTTCTTGGTACTGGGTCCGATGACCTCGTTGGAAGTATCCAGTACTGCAGCTTTGATGTGTTCCCAGAGTTCTTCTGGAGTGGATTCAACAGCGAGATCAGGATGTTCCAGTCTAATCTGTAAAGTTGCTTGATATCTATCTCTGCAAGATGAGGTTTGCAGATTGCTGACTTGAAATTTCTTTGATGGGTTGTCTCTAGGCCTATTCTTGGGCTTAGGCTTGAAGTGGAAGTTCAGCTTTGAACAAACGAGCCGGTGGTCGGTATGACAGTCAGCACTGGGCATGAGTCGAGTATGCAGGGCGTCCTGTAGGTCACACTAGCACACCAAGATGTAATCTATCAGGTGCCAGTGTTAAGAGTGGGGATGCATCCATGTGGTCTTGAAGCGATCATTTTGTTGAAAGAAGCTGTTGCTTATGGGCAGCTGCTTTTCTGCACATAGTTCCAAGAGTAAACATCCATTTTCTTTACAGTTTCCAACTCCATAGTTTCCGAGCACTCCCTTCCATGCCAGGTTGTCACGGCCCACTCTGGCATTGAAATCGCCAAGGACAACAATTTTTTCCTTGGATGACGTTCACGGAGATCTATGTAGAACTTATCTTTATCAGCTGGGTTAGGCTTCAGGGTTTGGAGCATAAACACTGATGAGGGTTGCCTGCTGCTGGTCTTGGAGGGGCACGCGCAGAGACATGATGTGTTTGGAATGGCCGATTGGCAGGCTTGAAAGTTTAGTGGCGATAGTCTTCGTCACCATGAAGCTGACACCGAACAAACGTTGTTCACCTTGAGGTCTACCTGACCAATAGAGGGTATGGCCAGCGTTGTGTTCTGTTAGGCTGCCTCGCTCTGAGAAGCGGACCTCACTCAGGGCCACTACATTAATGTCTAATCTGGCTAGCTCATGGGCCACCAGGGCTGAGTGTCATTGGGGGCGGCTGTTGTCACCATAGTCGAGCATTGTTCTCATATTCCAGCAGGCGAGTTTCAGAATTTTTCTTCTTTTCGCACCTTTTGAAGCAAAGTTAAGAGCTCACGTTTCATTCTCTGTCATAGTTTGACCACATTAAGAGATGCCCGCTGATCACGGCAAGCCAACTGGGTAGTAGGGAGACGAGTATTTGTTTACAGCACCTTTTCTAGGCCCCTCTCCAATTTTGGAGCAAGCTGTGCTATCTTTCAAAAAAGCTGCTTGGTCACTCACGGTGCCACTGGGTGATGCTGTCGTCTCTAGGTCATCATCAAACGAACAATATCCTGAGCCGCCTGCATGCAGGATTGGAACTGCGGCTGCGAGCGCCATCTTGCACCTGCCGTTTTCGCCCCTTTCCTGTTGCTACCTGACTTTCTTGTTGAGTTATAGTTGGGGTGGATGCATTTCCTTCCTACCTGTGCAGTGGTGCTTTAAGGTGGAGTTCAGTTTGCACTGACTGACCCCAGCCTTTAAGCCTGGAGATCATCTGTCGTGACCCAGTGAACTGGAATGGCGGCAGTGAGGTCTCCAAGCCATAGGTTTTCCCTCTCCTAGGTGGGTTACTGACTAAGGCTTGAAGGGACCCTCCTTTCCTTGCTATTTTATCCATAGTTGGTATACCAACAATCGTAGTCCACGCAATATGGTGTGGTAACCTTTGGTCCAGAAGATGATGGTCACTTGAGCTGCTTGGAATCCTTCTGCCCTGGCCGTTACCTTTATCAAGAAAAATATCTGCCCAGGTGGTGTCACGTTCATCATTTCTCCCCTACTATGTTTCACCCATCAGCAGAGACGGTGTACCGGGGTGTGGCGCTTGGAGCCAGCAGTGAGAGCTGGGTGTCGATGAGGATAAGTGATTCCAGTTCATCTTCCAAATTGAATGCAACTGACTGAAAATACAAGGGTACTACCTCTATCTGAACTCCCCATACTTATAACTATGTAAGCATAAAATTAAAGGACGTCAAATCCTGCACACAAGGTACCAGAACTTACTGTCGACAATAAGAGCAAGTGAACATTTTTGCATAGCATGCATTCATATGTTATTTGAAGTGCTGACAGAGGGATGTCATAAGCTTCACTAAGTGTAAATTCCATATTATCAGTAATGGTCTGGCAGCATCTGTAAAGAGAGAAACAGAGTTAATGTTTCAGGTTAAAGACCATTAGTCCTGACGAAACATTAATTTTGTTTCTCTTTCCACAGACACTGCCAGACCTGCTGAGTAATTCCAGCATCTGCAGTATTTTTGCTTTTGTTAAGAGTCATACTTTTTTCCAGTTTGAAATGTTTTTAAACAAACTTTAAAGCAACCACTTTTTGGTAATAATTTATCCACTGTGATACTTCAAATACAGGTAACATCTTTTAAATAGACACAGTCTTCAGGAAAAGTGTTTTGGGGGAGAATGGATAGAAAAGGCTGCATTATTGATCCTGTGATACCGTCATGAGCAAGCAAGCTGATGATGCAATTCAATACTTTTTACATCACTGCATAGCATGCATAGCAATTTATAGTTCTATACAGAGCACCTTTTATTAGGCATGTTCAGATAGCATTTGATGTCTGGTTGTATTCTCCATGGCACCAGGAGCTTGACTTTCATCATTCTTAACAGTCTAATGCAAAAGATTTGCCGAGGCAGACAGTCCCACCTAAAACTGTGTGTCACCAGGAAAGTTGAGAGCGACTTATTGTGATTGTTAGCTTTATCTACGTTCTGCCATTGAATTGTGACCTTCAGCTGCTGGATACATTTACACCAGTGTTCAACTTACTTTGTTTTGATGGGACCATTTTTAAGTTGTTTCAGCTATGATTGGCAAGTGTAATCTAGCCTGCAACCAAACAAGTACAGACTTACAACTTAAAATGAGTTAGGCAACCAATTTGCAGATAATCACAGAAAATACTGGAAGTACTCAACAGATCAAGAAATATCTGTGGGGAGAGAAACAAAGTGAATGTTTCAGGTCGATGTCCTTTTGTCAGAACTTTAAAAAGTTAGAGGTGTAGGTAGGGAAACAGGGGAGAAAGGAGGAAAGTGCTAAAGGAAAGGTTTGTGATAGGGTGGAAGGTAGGAGAGATTAAATGACCAAAGGGATAAAGATGCAAGGCAAAGAGAGATGGTAATGGAACAAAAGGCAATAAATGAGTCTAGAAGAGGTGTAAATGGGAATAGCAGAATTATTACCAACAGTTGTTGTCTGAAAAAATGAGGACAGAGGTTAGGATCTCAAAGTTGAGTCTGGAAGGCTGTAATTAAAAGATGAAGTGTTGTTCCACCAGCTTAAGTTAAGCATCACTGGAACAGCATAGAAGCTGAGGACAGAGAAGCCCAAGTGGGAGATGGGAGGAGAATTAAAATGACAGGCAACTGGATGCTAGGGATGACACTTGCAGACTGAACAGAGGGGTTCTGCAAAGTGGTCACCCAATCTGTGTTTGGTCTCTCCAGTTCAGAGGACAACGCATCATGAGCAATGAATACAGTGCATTAAATTGAGGGGAGAGGGTGATGTTGGAGTAATGTCACTGGACTAGTAAGACAGAGATCTAGGTTAATGCTGTGGGGCATGGATTCAAATGGCACCTGGTGGAACTGAAATACAATTAATTAATTATTTTAATTTTAAAAAACTAGAATTGAAAGCTAGTCTTAGTCATGGTGACCAGGAAACTATCATCAATTGTCATAAAAAAAACATCTGGTTCACTAATGTCCTTAAGGGAAGGAAATCTGTCGCCTTTACCTGGTTTGGCTTACACATGACTCCAGACCCACAGCAATGTGGGTGACTCTTAACTGCCCTCTGAAATGGCCTAGCAAGCCACTCAGTTGTACAGAAACTGCGACACAAAAGTTGAAAAGGAATAAAATTGGACAGAATACCCGGCATTGACCTAGGCACCGGAATTGACAACGGCAAACCCAGCTCTGTCGACCCTGAAAAGTCCTCTTTACTAACATCTGGGGGCTTGTGCCAAAATTGGGAAAGCTGTCCCACAGACCAGTGAAGGAACAGCTTGACATATACCTTACATCCAATGTCCCAGATACCACCATCACCACTAAAGATGGCAGCACAGTGGTATACAGTCAGGAGGGAGTTGTTCTTGGAGTCCTCAACATTGAGTCCAGACCCCATGAAGTCTCATGGCATCAGGTCAAACATGAGCAAGGAAAATTCCTGCTGATTATCACACACTGCACTCGCTCAGCTGATGAATCAGTACTCCTCCATGTTGAACACCACTTGGAAGAAGCACTGATGGTGGCAAGGGCACAGAATGTACTCAATGTCCATCACCAAGAGTGACTCAATAGCACCACTACTGGCCGAGTTCTGAAGGACGTACCTGCCAGACTGGGCCTGCAGCAGGTGGTGAGGGAACCAACAAGAGGGGAAAATTCTACTAGACCTTGTTCTCACCAATCTACCTTGTGAAAACCGAGTCCCATCTTCACACTGAGGATACTGTCCATCTTGTTGTGCTAAATGGCATAGATTCAGAACAGATCTGGCAGCCCAAAACTTGGCATCCATGAGGCGCTGTGGACCATCAGCAGCAGAATTAACTTCATACACAATCTGTAGCCTCATGACCTGGCATATCCCCACTCCAACATTACCATCAAGCCACAGGATCAACCTTGATTCAATAAAGAGTGCAGGAGAGCATGCCAGGAGAAGCACCAGGCATACCTCAAAATGAGGTGTCAATCTGGTGAAGCTACAACACAGGACAACTTGCATGCCAAATTGTGGAAACAGAATGCATTATACAGAGCTTAGCAATCCCACAGCCCATGAATCAGATCAAAGATCTGCAATCCTGCCACATCCGGTCATGAATGGTGATGTACAATTAAACAACGAATCAGAGGAGGAGGCTCTGCAAATAACACCATCCACAATGTTGGAGGAGCAAAGTACATCAGTGCAAAAGAAAAGGCTCAAGCATTTAAGGTCATTTTCAGCCAGAAGTGCCGAGTGGTTGATCCATCTCGGCCTCCTCCTGAGCTCCCCAGCATCACAGATTCCAGTCTTCAGCCAATTTGATTCACTTCACATGATATTAAGAAACTACAGAAGGCACTGGATACTGCAAAACCTATGGGTCCTAGATGTATTAATGAAGACTTGTGCTGCAGAATTATCTGCACCCTGAGCCAAGCTGTTACAGTACAGCTACAACACTGGCATCTACCCGCCAGTGTGGAAAATTGCCCAGGTATGTCCTGTACACAAAAAGCAGGACAAATCCAAATCACCCCATCAGTCTACTCTTGCTCATCAGTAAAGTGATGGAAGGTGTCATCGACAATGCTATCAAGCAGCACTTGAGCAGCAACAAACTGCTCACTGAAGCACAGTTTGCGTTCCATCAGGGCCACTCAGCTCCTGACCTCATTACAGCCTTGGTTCAAACGTGGACAAAAGAGCTGAATTCAGGAGGTGAGGTGAGAGTGACTGGCCTTGACATCAAGGCAGCATTTGACCGAGTATGGCATCAAGGAGCCCTAGTCAAATTGAGGTCTATGGGAATCAGGGGGAAAAGCCCTCTACTGGTTGGAGTCATACCTAGCACAAAAGAAGATGGTTGTGATTGTTGGAGGCCAATCATCTAAGCCCCAGGATATTGCTGTAGAAGTTCTTCAGGGGAGTGCCCTAGGCCATACCATCTTAAGCTGCTTCATCAAAGACCTTCCCTCCATCATAATGTCAGAAGTGGGGATGTTATTGATGATTGTACAATGTTCAATATCATTCGCAATTCCTCAGATACTGAAGCAGGCCATGTTCATTTGCAGCAAGAGCTGGACAACATTCAGGCTTAGGCTGATAAGGAACAAGTAATATTTGTGCCACACAAGTGTCAGGCAACGATCATCTCAAACAAGAGAAAATCCAACCATCTACCCATGACATTCAAAGGCATTACAATTGCTGAATCCCCCACTATCAACATCCTGGGGGTTACCATTGACAAGAAACTGAAATGGAGCAGCCACATAAATACTGTGGCTACAAGAGCAGTTAAGAGGCTGGGAATTCTGCAACGAGTAATTCACCTCCTGTCTCCACAAAGCCAGTCCACCATTTACAAGGCATAAGTCAGGAGTGTCATGGAATACTCTTCACTTGCCTGGATGAGTGAGGTTCCAAAAGTACTCAGGATGCTGGATGCCATCCAGGACAAAACAGCCCGCTTGATTGGCACCCCATCCACCACCTTCGACATTCACTCCCTCCACCACCAATGCACAGTGGCAGCAGTATGTACCATCTACAAGGTGCACTGCAGCAACTCACCACACTTCCGGCAGCACCTTCCAAACCCATGACCTCTATCACCTAGAAGGACAAGGGCAGCAGACGCGTAGGAACACCACCACCAGCAAGTTCCCCTCCAAGCCACAGAGCATCCTGACTTGGAACAATGTCACCATTCCTTCACTGGCGTTGGATCAAAATCCTGGAACTCCCTCCCTAACAGCACTGTGGGTATACCCGCACCAGATGGACTGCAATGGTTTAAGAAGGCTGCTCACCATTGCTTTCACAAGGGCAAATAGGGATAGGCAACCAATGCTGGCCTTGCCCACATCCCATAAAATGAATAGAGAAAAGTAAACTGCTGTTTCAACTGGAAGGAATGTCTGGAGCTCTGGATATTAGGAAGGGAGGAGATAAAAGTGCAAATGTTGGGCTGGATTTTGTGCTGCATGCGGGGCTCGTAGCACCGGGCTGTAAAGGCAGGGGTATCCCCGCCTCTGCCTTTTCATGCCCGTCCCGGAGCGATCCTCTGATCTTTTTGATTCAAAGCTTTAGGAGGCCGGATCCCCATCCCTTTAAAGTCACTGTCGCTGAGTCAAAATCCTGGAACTCCCTTCCGAACAGCACTGTGGATGTACCTACACCACATGGACTGCAGCTGATCAAGAGGTCCTGCCATGGGGGTAACCATCATTGCTGGGGGTGGGCCTCTGTGGACCATGGATTGCCCCCAGAGGAGAGAACTGCCCTCCACCCCTGTAGCTGCCAGACCTTATCTGGTGATGATGGCGGGCCCCTCCAACTTCAGTAAAATTGAAACGAAGGTGGGAAGCTACCCTTAAGAGACCATTAATTGTCCTCGGCCTTCCCCATCCTGACAAAATGGCATGGGGCCAGGGCAATGTCAGGCATGCTGCCTGACGCCAACCCATGCCATTTTGTGCACTCCCACCGCCTCAATTCCCATCACCACGGGAGGATAAAATTTGCAGTGAAGGCTGACAGCAGAGAAGTGCAGATCAAGGTGAGTGAAGTGCAAGACAGGTGAACTGACTCCCAAGAAGTTAGCAATCACCTGTCAAGCAGTGAGAGCGCACTCTCAGTACAAGTGTTGTGAACACCAGCCTCTACCTCGGCATTCAGTTTCACTCTTTGAAGGTTTCCGTGCCTGGCAGTTTCATGGAAGAAGCACTCCCCACTATGCTCTCACCTGGTTGACCCTGGCGAGTTCTACACAGCTTGGGAAACTAATGTGGTGACTGTTAAACCCAGAATGCTGGGTTAAATCCTCACTTAATAGTCTCTTTGAATATTTTAATTACTTACCCCACGCTCCAGAGGGGTTCCCGGCTGCCTGCAAACCCACCCGGGTTAAACCCGGAAGTGGGCAGAACATAATGGGTTCCTGATCCAATGCCATTATTCAGGGCTTCTGCCCTCCGCCCACATCCAAACCTGCCTCCTGCTAGCAGTTAAAATTCCTCCCAGTAACTCTGTTTCTCCCTGCAAAAATGCTTCCTGACCTGCTGAATATTTCAAGAATTCTGAAATAAGTTGACATTGTGTGACAGAAATGTTGCTCTCTCAACTGCTCTGAAGAGTTTCACTGTTTCTGTTGCTAGCCTGGATATTTTATTCTTAAAGTAATAACTAATGAATCTTTGAAAGAAAATAGTTCATGGTTTAACTTTATCGTATATACTATCAATTTTTAACTGGTTAAATGAGATATATAAGAGTAAAGTTAGCACCTATTTATGTTATTAAATAAATGCATGTGTTGTTTTCTAATAAATTAATTATTTTGGAGTCAAAAAATTTCAACTGTTGATAACTATTTGTCATGTAGACCCCCACCTGCCAAGAATGAGGCATATTAATTTTGTCAGATGAACATTGCTTTTAAACTGTTGCTGGAGTGAAGAAATGACTTGCTTGAAGATCACCAGACACTGGGCT
Source organism: Heterodontus francisci (assembly GCF_036365525.1). Taxonomy (NCBI): domain Eukaryota; kingdom Metazoa; phylum Chordata; class Chondrichthyes; order Heterodontiformes; family Heterodontidae; genus Heterodontus; species Heterodontus francisci. The sequence continues at coordinate 45,309,927 of NC_090386.1, read as the reverse complement.
GGAAGGACATTTGCATACTAAAAGACGCTGCTTGTGGAGACAAAGGACTATTCCCAGCTCCAATTAACCCAAATGGATTTTGATCACCAGACATTGAAGGTGTAAGGAAGCGCGTTCCAGGGCCTGCTAAAACAATACAATCCACCATCGCGGAAGTGGTTAAGCCAGTTAGTCTCATGACTGACCTGCTGGCCAACTTGGTTTTTTATTTTATGCCACACAGAAAAGAATCCAGAAGGCAGTTTTGCAACTGAAGTTGGAACAAGCAAGTTTCTCGCCTGGCTGTCGCTCTCTCTCTCACTTTCTCCCAAGCCTCCGGACCCACGGAAGACACGTAAACCTCATGAGAGAAAAGACTCCAATGTCGAAACAAGTTGAAACATGAACTGGGCCTAAACAAACAGCGGGATTTACCGGCAATCAAAGACTCCACATTAAAGGACTGTAAATACCTAACAGATATTGCCTCAAACTATTCCCCTTTGCTCTTTCTACTTCTTCTGTCTCTGTCTGCATGTGTGTTTATCACATATGTATGCTAGCATGGTTGTATCGCATATTTGTAGTTGTTAACCGAATTAGAGTTTATGATTAATAAACTTCTATCTTTCTTGTTTAAATCTAAGAAAACCTGTCTGATTTCTTTGCCTTACAATTGGAGCAGTGAACAAGGATTCACTGAGGGGAAGCTAAAAACAGAGTTTTAAAATTAAACCATGTTACGGTTAAACCAGGCAAAGGCTGAGAGGGAACCCCTAGACCCCATCTCATGGAGTCGTATCAGAAATTTGGGGGCTAGCATCCTGGATTTGACCCACAGACAAACAAGGAAATTGGAAGTGGGAAGTCAAATTGTTCCCAATCATAAAGGAGAAGAGATTTCAATACAGATTTTCTTGTGGTTGTGTGTGGTAAAATACTAACATGTCTGTGACTGGAGCTAGTAGCTCCCCAAGCCAGGGTGAAGTAACTTGGGATAAGTTAAAAGCACTGTCGATGGAGGAGTTGAGGAAAATGGCTGAGCAGTGTGGGATCATTGTATGTGGCAAGGCTAGGAAGTCAGAACTCCTAAGACTAGTGGGCAACCATTTTTCCCTTGAATCTCAAGAAGCAAAAGCAGTGTTAGAAGCAGACCCAGACAGGGTATTGCTAGCAAAGCTACAATTGGAACAGAGGAAACTTGAATTAGAGGAGAAAGAAAGAGAGGGACAGGAGAGAAAGAAAGAGCCTTCCAGAAGGAATATGAAGACACAGAGAGTGAGGAGAGAGAAAGAGAAAGAACCTTCCAGAAAGAATGTGAAGAAAGAGAGATGAGATGACTTGAGTTAACTAGGGGGAGATAGAGTAACCCTAGTAAAAGCATGGCCAATATGGAGATGCATAATTCAGGGCTGGGTACAGAATTGTTAAAACTCTCCCAACTGATCCCAAAATTCAATGAGGGAGACGTGGAAGCATTTTTTTAATGTCTTTTGAAAAATTGGCAAGGCAGCTAAAATTGACAAGGCCAGCTGAAGCTTGGACACTGCTGTTACAGAGCAAGTTAACCGAAAAAGCCCATAAGATTTATTCCATGTTGCCAGATGAGAGTTCATCAAATTATGAACTGACAAAAAATGCTATCCTCGGGGCATATGAGCTAGTACCAAAAGCCATCGCCAAAAGTTTAGAACCCTCAAGAAGCAAGCTAATCAAACTTTACCTGGCGTTTGAGAGAAATAAGCAGCTGGCTTTTGACCAGTGGCTGAGGGCTCTTAAAGTACAGCTCAGCTATCAGAATCTCAGAGAAGTAATTTTGCTAGAAGAATTTAAAAACTCTCTCCCACTCTCCATAAAGACACATGTGGAGAAACAAAAGGCTCATAGAGCCCAGCAGGGAACAGTTCTGGCTGATGAGTTTGCTCTTATTTATATGTCAGTTTCCCAGGGGAAAACCTTGCCTAATCACCCCCACAAATCCGAAGGTGGTAGCTTCCCCAGTAGTGAAAGAGAGACCGCAGAAGATCAGAGAAACAGGGCAGGAGACAGTCCCCTGCAGTTTCCCTGAATGTGTAATGAGTGAGGGCATGATCAAACCAGCTCCCCCAGAGGAGACTGAATTGGCACTGCAGGCAGATGACCATGAAGTCTGTCTGTCCGAGATTTCCTTTGGAAAGTTAAAAGACCCAGTGAATGAGTTAAATGGATCTTCCCTAGCTGAGCCTCAGCGAGCTGACTGAGTATTGAGAGAGTTAGCACCGGCTGCGCAGTCTGAAATTGAAGCAAAGGGAGTCCCTGATTGCTACTTTTTAAAGAATGAGGTACTGATGAGGAAATGGAGTTATCCTCATGGACCTGAGAACATGGAGTGGACAGTAGTGCAACAGTGAGTGGTGCCGCAGAGTTACTGGAGAGAAATAGTAAGAATGGCCCATACAATTGCAGTGGCTGTACATGTCGGTATACAAAAAACCAAAGCCCGCATGAGACAGCAGTTTAACTGGCCAAAACTCCACAAAGATGTGGTAGAGTACTGTAGGAGTTGCCACATGTGCCAGGTTGAGGGGAAACCCCAACCTACAGTGAAATCTGCACCCCTAAGTCCTGTACCAGTGATAGGAGGACCCTCCAGTAAAGGGCTGGTGAACTGTAAGGGAATCCTGCCTATAACAAAAGAGGATAGGCAGGCACCAAAGCTGGCAACAGGTTATAAAAGAATGTGGAAAAAGGGACCAAGAGGGCAGGTTAAATAAGGCCGGGAAGAATCCCGGATGAAAACCCCACTATCTGATTAGCCAACCCCAAAATATTTGAAAAGTTAGACCCCACATCCTCCTGTGTGAATGCAGACAGTAGAAGCATCCCACCAGAGTTGCTAACAACATTTATAGGGCCCTTCAGGGACAAAGAAAGTCCTCCAGGGGGCAGAGAAAACGTGAGGGTGATGCCTTCCCTAGTTGAAGTGCCACAGGGAAGTGCAGCAGAATCTGGACAAATATCTGCAAGCAGGAGTGTCCCAGAGGACAAAGGGAAGATTAGAAAAGAATCCTCACCCACAGTCAGGAGAAAAGAGAACCAGCCCTCCCCTGAGGTGAAAAGCCCCTGCATGACTCATCAAAGCACTGAAAGAGAGTTCACACAGAAAAGAATCCAGAAGGCAGTTTTGCAACTGAAGCTGGAACAAGCAAGTCTCTCGCCTGGCTGTCTCTTTCTCCCAAGCCACCGGACCCACGGAAGACACGTAAACCTCAAGAGAGAAAAGACTCCAACATCGAAACAAGTTGAAGCGTGAACTGGGCCACAACGAGCAGCAGGATTTACTGGCAATCAAAGACTCCACATTGAACTTAAAGGACAGTAAATACCTAACAGATATTGCCTCAAACTGTTCCCCTTTGTTCTTTATACTTTTTCTGTCTCTATCTGCCTGTGTGTTTATCACGTATGCATGCTAGTGTGGTCACATTGCATATTCATATTTGTTAACCGGGTTAAAGTTTAAGATTAATAAATTTCTACCTTTCTTGTTTAAATTTAAGGAAACCTATCTGATTTCTTTGCCTTACAAAGAGAACCGTCCATTGCCACCGCCCCTGAGCAGAACTCCAATCTAGGGCTAATTAAGCCTAACCCTCCCCCCTGCAGACTTCAACAAGAACAAAGACATCTTAGGCAGTCATAGAAATGTGCAAACTGGAAAAACTTCCTAAAAACCACATCTTTATTGGGATGCCTAAAAGGGCCGTTTAAAGCAGCACTGCTAACCAGAAAAGACAGGCTGTAACAATTGTTAGGGTTCTCAATGAATGAGAGAGCTGCTGGTGTGTCTTCCTGTCCTTATCTTCTCTCTAATCCCATTTAATAAAATCCCCTTTTTAAAAAAAATCACATTTCATTCCGCTGGGTGTGGAAGTGTCATGCAGACCCCTACCTGCCAAGAATGAGGCATATTAATTTTGTCATATGAACATTGCTTTTAAACTGTTGCTGGAGTGAAGAAATGACTTGTTTGAAGATCACCAGACACTGGGCTGGAAGGACATTTGTATACTAAAAGACGCTGCTTGTGGAGACAAAGGACTATTCCCAGCTCCAATTAACCCAAATGGATTTTGATCACCAGACATTGAAGGTGTAAGGAAGCACATTCCAGGGACTGCTAAAACAATACAATCTACCATCACAGAAGTGGTTAAGCCAGTTAGTCTTATGACTGACCTGCTGGCCAACTTGGTTTTTTATTTTGTGCCACACAAAAAAGAATCCAGAAGGCAGTTTTGCAACTGAAGCTGGAATAAACAAGTCTCTTGCCTGGCTGTCTCTCTCTCTTGCTTTCCCCCAAGCCTCCGGACCCACGGAAGATACGTAAACCTCAAGAGAGAAAAGACTCCGACATCGAAACAAGTTGTAGCGTGAACTGGGCCCCAACGAACAGCGGGATTTATCAGCAACCAAAGACTTCACATTGAACCTAAAGGACAGTGAATACCTAACAAATATTGCCTCAAACTGTTCCCCTTTGTTCTTTCTATTTTTTCTGTATATGCATATGTGTTTATCGCGTGTGCATGCTAGTGTGGTCACGTTGCATATTCGTAGTTGTTAACCGGATTAGAATTTAAGATTAATAAACTTCTACCTTTCTTGTTGAAATCTAAGGAAACCTGTCTGATTTCTTTGCGTTACAGCTGGAGCAGTGAACAAGGATTCACTGAGGGGAAGCTAAAAACACGGTGTTTTATTAAAATTAAACCCTGTTACGGTTAAACCAGGCAAAGGCTGAGAGTCAACCTCTGGACCTCACCGGGTCGTAACATATTGCCTAACTCCTGGATATCTGCAGATGTTAAAATTAAAAACATAAAATTACAAGAATTGAGGCCAGGGAATCGTTTCCATGTTATAATTAACTTGCAAGTCTGCTACTAATGATGAAGACACATTAAGATGTTCAGTTGTGCACTTGGCTGTGACTTAATTAATACTACAACTCCTTATCATTTTGCACTTTTACACCTGGCAGTACATTTAGAAGCACAGATTAAAGTTTGTATTGAGTACAGAAGTTTTCCCTGTGATCTTTTTTGCCAAGAAGATTTGTTAGCTAGACGAACTTAAATAATACCTTTATTAAGTTTGCAAAAATCAATGAAAAGCTTAATAGCCTGCTCCTGCACAAGTTATCCATTTATTTTGCCAAATTGCCCAGCCTCGCCAATTTTCGATATTATGAAAGGATTTCAATGGTGTGTAGCTCCCTCCCTCGGTTTTCCTTTCCTCCTTGGGGTGATACAGGCCTGTAGCCTACAGGCTTTTATAATCTAAATTTAGCCTCTCATGGCTTGGCAAGCTTATGCAGTGAGTCGCTGAGCCACAGAGACCAGGAAGGTTCCAGGTTTGATCTTTGCTGAGTTAATTAATCAGTAAGGGCACTGCAATTGATCTTCTTTAACACAGGAGCAAAAACTTTGCCAAGATTTGTGTCTGATTGATTTATGATAACCCTGGAAATATGCAGGGGTGCAAGTTGGGTGAGGCCAAGAACAGACTTGGTTGTAATGCTCCCACGTCATCCTCATCATCCCACCCCCCGTACCAAATAGCCTGCCAAACAGTCACTGCTCAGACTCACGTAAATAATGGTCATTTGGATAAGACGTCAGAGGGTGGCTGCTGTTATTGCAACTATAACCCAGCAAGGTGGCAACACTTTCAGGAGAGAAGGGAAGGAAAGAAAATTGATGAGAAGCAAGAAGACCCCAAGAATGGCATAAATGAATCACTTCTCTCCTAATCTTTTGAAACACAATGATATCCTGCATTATAGGCCTTCGCCCTTTGACTAGCCCTCCCATTTTAGAAAAAAATATTATTGTAAAGTCCACAGACATAGCTCCTATATTTATGAAACTTCTAAAAATGTTAACCACAGCCACACCTATTTCCTCTCACTTGTCTGAGGATTCTAGGATATTTATCATATGACTCAAGTATTCTTTGAGTTTATTTTTCCATGATGCTTGCTTCAATGATGTCCACTCGTGTGATAGATTCTTATGGAAAATACCTGCATTGAAAACGTAAGAGTTCATTTAGGGTGCATTTATAATGCAACTTTAGTGTCACTGCCATATAACCGCTGTTCAGAGCCAGCCCAGCAAAAGATGAATGGTAACAGACTCCAGGAAAAGCCAACATTTATTGACAGCATTCTTCCAAAAATAGTAATTTTCATCCTCTCATGTTGTGTATGTACTTTGATAGAGTATATGGGCTGAACTTTAACTGAAAAAAAGCGGGTTTAGGTCAGTGGGAAGTTAAAGTGCCAGAAATTTGTTTCCCAACCCAGGCCTGCCTCCAAACCCCCATTTATGGCTTGAAACCGGAAGGTGGGAAGTATCCAACTCGACCCAAGCAGGCGGGTTACAGCTTTAAATATGATAATGAGGCTGCGAGACTTACTGTCATTCATCCTTTGCCGACCAGATTTCCTGAGCTGTGGGGAACCCGGCGGCTTCCTCAAGGCAAGGATTTGGGGGATTTAGGAGGTAATTGCCTTTCCACCTACCGCCTGGATCCAGGGGCCTACCTAAGGAGTCTCCATGATAGGGGCCTTCCCCTCCAGGCCTTGGCCCCTCCACCACCACCACCAGGCGCCGATCTCCATCCCCCAGCCCAAGGCTTCCATTTCCTCCATCATGAGGCCTCCGACCTGCCCCAACTTCAGGACCTGACCTTTCCCTTGGATCACCCCCTCCCATCGCCTGACTCCCTCTGACACTGTCCCCACTCCATTTGGCACCCTTTCTGGTTGGCTCCCTCTCACGATTAAAACTCCACAGCTTGGGGAGGAATCCAAAATGGTGGACTCCCCCTGACTTTCTGACCAATCCTGTGGGTCAGGTCTGTGAAAATTCTGCCCAATTAATCATTTTATAATCTCAATCATGAATCACTGGCCTCTCTAAATTAATATTTTGGATTTGCATTGTAAACTTTGTCAGATGCTCCTGAAGAATGACTGAAAGTCATTAGTTTCCTTAGAATCTGTTTCATTACTGTTTGATCCCAATCACTCATTTGTTATTGGATTCAATTCTCCTTTGTGTTCCATTGCCTGTCCATATCTTTCCAAAATTGCCATTATTCTGAAGCTTCAAATTTCCTCAGAAGAGCAATTTTTGTAATTTACTTAGTAGAAACTTTGATAATACTGTCTCAATTTAACCCTTTCAACTAAAAGAGAGACACGGACACAGGAACATAGGTAGATTGGAACAGGAGTAGTTCATTCAGCCCCTAGATCCTGTACCACCATTCAATGAGATCATGGCTGAACTGTACCCTAACTCCATCCATCTGTCTTGGTTCTATTTCCTTTAATGCTCATGTTTAGCTAAAATCTATCGATTTAAGATTTTTAAATTATTAATTGAGCTAGAATCCATAACTTTTTGTGGGAGACAGCCCACACTTCTACGACCCTTTGTATGAAGAAGTGTTTCCTAACTTCTCTCTTGAATGGCCTGGATCGAATTTTAATGTTATGTTCCCTTGTCCTAGACTTTGCTACCAGTGGAAAATGTTTCTCTGTATCCATCCTATCAATTCCTTTCAAAATCCTAAAAATCTCAATCAAATCACCCTTTTACCGTCTAGATTGTTTTATCTATAGAAACAGCATGCGAGGGTTTAAAACACTGGATCACACAAAATTAAGAGCAGTCATGGCTAGCTATTTCTGAAAGATGGAGGGAATTTACTTTAAAATCTGCGATGCAAAGGGTCCCTTCATGATGCATTCTGGTTGTGGATGTTCGGAGTAAAGCTTCTCTGTTGTGATTCCTAAGTCTTTTATCATTCACCCAGATACTGATCAGAAAGGGTACACTCCATAATGAGTTAAAACCCAAAACTGTGACAAGTACCTTCATCATAACCTGGCTGGATTTCAACTAAGACATTGACGTCATTCTGGCATTCCACTTCAACATTTCTCAACAGAGCAATTCTGTTTCCTAACACTCAATAAGACCGGAACAAGTACTGCCACAACTCATATTGCTCTGATCCTAGCAGCTGGAAGAGAGGGATCTTCATATCATCTGGCTGGATTTGAACCAATGTGCCAATAATAAAATCATAATGTTCTAACCCATTGCATTACCCAATCTTTTTACAAAACTGTGTTCCAGGATTTTATTATGAAATCTAAAAAATAAAAGAAATAACTTGCATTTATATTGTGCCTTTTACAACCTCAGGACTTGCCAAAGCACTTTACATCCAATGAAGTACATTCAAAGTGCAGTCACTTGTAATGTGTAAAGCTGGAATTGAGTTCAATGTATGATAATTAGTTAAATCGAATGAGTTCCCCACTGTTATTCCTCCAATAGTTTTCAACTCAAATCGAGCATTGCATATTTTGAAAATTCGGAGCAAGTTGAAAATCTTTGCTTCATGTCTAAATAATAATTGGCCATTGAGGTGATCATTCTTTAAAGAAGAAGGCAATAGTGGGAAGCAATTTCATGCTCAGTTTGAAAAACACATTTTTGAAATGAGGTTAATGTTGACTGTCATTTCCAGTATCCAGTAATCAACCAGCACAAAAATAATAAACACTCCTTTATCATTGAACATTAATATGCTGTTAATCTTTCTAATTTGCTTTTGTGTCAAAACTATTAATATAGTCATAATAGATCTGCGCAAATATATCTGAGTGCTTATCTTCTCTAATCAGTATCAGAGAGTTTAGTCAATTGCTTTTTCCCATTTTACATCGCAAGGAACCCCAATCCAAGAAAGTAGTTGCACAGTCACTAGTGTTGTGCATTATTCCAGACTGAATATTGATGTCACTGTGTGACAGTAATCAATCACAATCAAGCATTAATGATATGAAAGTTACTGGGGTGCAGCTGTGTAACCAATAAATGTTGTCTTAATTTGTAATCCTTCACTCATTGTTATAAACAGAAATTGTCTTAATTTATTGTGTGATATTTCTTGGTGAACTGAAGCAGGCAATTAATAAGGTCCACACTTGTCTCTTTCATGTTGACTCGCTTTACAACCTTGGGATCCAAATCCATAACCAAACAATCTTCTAAATGTACAAGTCAAAGTTTGATTGGGGGAAGGGAATAGAAAAGTAAACCTGTGAACGTGCATAGGGTCTGGTCTCTAAAATAACTAAATAAGTCTTTCATTAGCTCTATTTTTGTTATCCCATATTTTTCATTGCTTTATTTTACATACTATTCCCTAACTGGAAGGCTGTGTAATTTTCCTCAAGCCATCTCTTGAACTGCTTCCTAGATATATAAAAGCGTGATATATCTCATTTTAACTTTCTGCCTGCCAGGAAACACCAAGCCCTCACTTAATCCTGTGATAGCACACTTGAGATTGGAAATTCAACTTCTGGGGAAATTACAGATGCAAGTTGGCATCTTTGGTATGATAATATAGTAGCTATGGTACTGGATTAGTAATCCAGAGTATCTGGCCTAGAAATTCAGCCACATAATGCCAGTGTTTTAGGATCTAACTAGGCTTCTAAGCCTCCAATGTGGCGAGCAGGAAACCTAAGTACACATTTATTACGAGTTGAAAGTGTACTGTTCACCATACCGATAATGGTCAAAAGATCGTCACACAGTACCTATGTTTGAAACAGAAGCAGTCCCTTTGCATTTGCAAATATGGCACCTAATGCTTCTTTGTGATGCCCACTTGTAAGGACCATAGAGGTCTTAAGTCTTCAGACCATTACTCTAGGCGACAATGATTCAGGCAAGACAAAATATTCCAGTGAAACCCTTTTATTGATCACCAAGTATATTAGCGATACAACAATGTTCTCACCCAAGACTTTTGAGTTTGCCTTTGCATGGGTGTGGACTCCATCGATTAGTCACTCCACGTTGTCCTGTCTCTCCACATTTTCTGATGGTTGACTTGACCACCTGTTCCCGACTGCAGTGCTGATTTCCGGGGTATCCTCCCCTTATGTCGATATTCCCAACTTTCACAGGCTCCTTCTGGCACCTGCTTGTCTGATGAGGTAATTGTTCTTTTCTCACTTTATTAGGTTATCCGATTGTCCTCACTGAGCACTGATGGTCAGATTCATGGGATAACTCCTTTTCCTTTGTTCCTTTAGGTGCATTTCATTGGAACAATCAGTTCTGAAATGGCTGCATGTCTAGCAGAGCACTCTTTATCTTGGTCTCCATTGTCCTGGCTTGTGATAGACTGCTCCTGGCTCAGGCTGGCCTATTAGGTTGGGTTTGTGGTTGTATTATAAAAGCAAAATACTGCGGATGCAGGAAATCTGAAATCAAAACAAGAAATGCTGGAACCACTCAGCAGGTCTAGCAGCATCTGTAGAAAGAGGAGCAGAGTTAACGTTTCGGGTCAGTGACCCTTCTTCGGAACCCGGGTCACTGACCCAAAACGTTAACTCTGCTTCTCTTTCCACAGATGCTGCCAGACTTGCTGAGTGGTTCCAGCATTTCTTGTTTTTATTTGTGGTTGTATTGTTGTAAATAAACAAGACAAGGTTTCTATGACCACATTATTCTGGTTACTCATTAACAACTGACAGATCTGATCAATTTAACATTCAACCCCTCTTGATTAGCCCATCAACACCTGTAAAAATGCAGTCATTCTAAAATCCGATCAATTACAATTAGGCCTTTAACTTATGCCATGAACAATTGTAAAATAGTAATGTCTTGACAATTGCTAAATTATGAAAAAAAAATGGTAACATTCTAGGCTCTGGCCTATAGCTTCCCCCTTCAACCACGTGTATGTTACATGATCTACATATAGATCTTATCAAGCTTTCCGTAATGGTCTCAATTCTTGCTCATCTATCCTCGCGAGGAGTTCTCAGTACCTTATATTAACCCATTGCTGAATATAACAATTAACACCCAGATACAATATTATAAGCAATTGAACAGCGACCGATACTTGAGAGAGAATCCTGATCCATGGGGAGATGTCTATATTCAGGCCCCAATCCCATATGTGCTCCCACCATGATGTTACTGATATGTTCCCGAATTTGCTCGTTGTCTTGCTGCAGGTGAAAATACACTTTCTGAGATTTGTCTATGTTTTCTCTGAACTTCATCAGCTGCTTTGGGAACTGCGATACATCATAACCAAACCAATCCACATTGATTATGTATCTCCCAGTGTTGCCCCATAGAGCCAGCCCACTCCCCGAGTATCAGGTGGAGATTATAGGTCTGCTAAGGGGAAATAGTCATATGCAATATGTACCCATATGCAGACATATTGGAGATTATATGGTGGATACTCGGCGGGAAGGATGTAATGCTCGAACGGACACGATTGTGTCCCACTATGATTTGGGACAACACCCCAAGCCCACATGTAGGTTCAATCTGACATGAGTGAGTTGCACGATAGAGGTGATAGTGGCGAGTTTAAAGCCAATGCAAGCTGCATATGTAGGGGAGGGGGAGTATTGCGTTATCACACCGGAAAGGGGCACCGATTTGGGAAGCACGGGCGGTGTCCCATTCTTGACCCAACCTTTTGTCTCACCCCAGAAATACCCATGAGGATAGGTAACAGGGAAATGGTGAATATCTATCTTCATAATTCCACCGAGCTTACAACAATTGGGGAACCCTACCTCGGTCAAATTCAGTATCACTGATATCAACTCACAGTGTACATCAGGAAACAGTACTTCCCCTGTGGGGATCAGGACCAGGCCATTTTTGGGGCCAGAGGTGTGTCTGGGCACTTCACATCACTTTGTGTGCAATTAGGGGGTGGGAGCTTCCCAGGCAATGACATCGGCAACCCTTTTACCCTATATATGATGTTGGCTGAACACGCAAGTTCCTGATGGCTGTCTTTGCATATGTAAATACCTACCCCGTTGCTTCGAAACCAGGCCCAGCAATATGCTTTGTCGTGTCCTTCCAGAACTGTTAAACATTCCCACAGCTCCATAATTCAATGACTACCACATCATTGATCTATCACCCTGGCCTTCTATGCTCCTCAACCTAGGGGATGCCTTCCCTCCGAAGAATGTTGCCTTGGGCTCAAATCCATACAGTAAAAATGGAGAGCATCATACACAAAATGGTTTTTCCTACTCCACCTCAATATCAGTCAGTTCTATGACTGCATTCTCGCGGCAGAGATTGAGCCATTTGCCTTCAGCATGGATGGCCAAGATCATTGCCTGAGAGACTCCCTTCTCCACCCTCCCCTGTCTGGGAGATGTAGCTCGTGCCTAACAGGTTGCGAGTTTGGGTTTTATCCCTTCTGGCCTGGTTCCCTCTTTTGTTCGTGGTGGTAGTAGCCACATCCCTTGTGGACCAGCCCCTCCTTTGGCTTATCCCCTCAAGCCACCCTTTTGCTACCTTACGCCCAGAAAGGACTCATCCACGTGTGACTCAGTGCATTAACACAGGTTACCCTACCTTAGGAGCTAACGATTCTTAGATTAACTGGCTCGGGGTTCTGACATGTGCAACAGGGTAGTAATTGTACTTGTGTGACCACCCACTAAGGGCAGTTGTATTGGTCTTTCTGGATCACAACAATCGTATGCCACCAAGGCTCGACGCCTTTTCTCCTCCTCCTCCTCCGAGCACAACCACTGTTGAAAATAGTTTCCATCACATCTTCTTGCTAAACAAAAACACTACCAACATTTGTTTCTCTGAGCACATACTGGTCACAGGCCCATTGATTAATCGGTACATTCTTTTAGTTCCATGTGACACATTTTCTGGGAATCTTTGATTTTCAGGTGCTTCTCCTTTGCCCTTGTAGTCCTAGTCACTGTGGTAGGCACCTGATAGATGGTTCCTCTGCGTCCCACACTAATGGGCTCGTCCAGTTAAAACAGGCCACTTTCCGCTTCGGGAGACTCCCCCCCTCCTCCATACAGTTTTATTTAGTTGATGTGAAACCATTTCACTCACTTGGACTGCATATACCTTGGGGCTAGCTTTGTCCACAATCTTATATGGTCCCTTGTACGGGGGCTCAAACATTCCCACCTGAGCATAATTCCGCACCATGATCTGCTGGCCAAGGTCCCATTCATGGGGTTTGGTAGGTTCCAGGAGCCATTTGTTAGCTTCATGAGCCTTCCCGAGATGGTTTGTAGCGTCGCGATGAAGGCCTTGCAGGGTCCAGAGAAGGTTAGCCACAAACTGTTCCTTAGTGACCTCCTTTACCTGTTTAATAGGGTGGGTATCAATAGATGCACAGGGGTCCTCACTGGTCTCCCTGTCAACAGCTCATGTGGGGAATACCCTGTTCCCTTCAACTTCCCAGCCCGTACATTCACCAGTACCAGGAGGAGAACCTTGTCTCACTTTCTCCCTTGGCGGCCAGGTCGTTCCTGAGAGTTGGCTTGATGGTACAATTTATTCGTTCCACTATCCCTGAGGATTGGGAGTTCTATAGTACGTGCCATATCTGCTCAATGCCCAATGCCTTCAGGGTGTGCTGCATAACCTGCAGGACAGTTAGATCGTGTGGTAAAGAAGGCATATGGAATGCTTTCCTTTATTGGCTGAGGTATAGAATACAAATCAGGAATGTAATGCTGGAACTGTATAAAATGCTGGTTAGGCCACAGCTGGAGTATTGCGTATGGTTCTGGTCACCACATTACAGGAAGAACATAATTGCTCTGGAGAGAGTACAGAGGAGATTTACAAGAACGTTGCCAGGGCTTGAAAGTCGCAGCTATGAGGAAAGATTGGATAGGCTAGGGTTTTTTTTCCTTAGAACAGAGGAAGCTGAGGGGTGGCTTAATTGATGTATACAAAATTATGAGGGGCCTAGATAGAGTAGACAGGAAGGACCTGCTTCCCCTGGCAGAGATGTCAATTACCAGGAGGCACAGATTTAAGGTGATTGGTAGAAGGATTAGAGGGGACATGAGGAAAAACATTTTCACCCAGCGGGTGGTGGTTGTCAGGAAGTCACTGCCCAGATCGATGGTGGAGGCAGAGACCCTCAACTCATTTAAAAGGTACCTGGACCTGCACCTGAAGTGCTGTAACCGACAAAGCTACAGACCAGGTGCTGGAAGGTGGGATTAGATTGGGTGACTAATTTTTTCCACCGGTGCAGACACGATGGGCTGAATTGCCTCCTTCTATGCTGTAAGTTTTCTATGTTTCTCTGGTTCTATGGTTCTAAAGCTTCCTCACAATGGGTTGTCCAAACCTGTCATTCCCCTTTCTTTAGCAGGGTTAGGAGTGAGGCTACCCTCCCTCTGCAGTGCTCTCTGAACTCTTGACGATAACCGGTCAGCCCCGGAAATGACCAAAATGTGGTCACTGAACTAGTGTGATCCAATTTTGCTCCTGTTTCCCTCTTGGACCGTTCGATACTCCTCTCCTCAGGACTTATAGTCATACCCAAAACCAAGACCTTCTCCCCACCTATATGTGCCTTCCTAGGGTTGACTTTTAATCCTGCCCTTCCTAACAGACCAATAACTCATTCAGGAGCATGACATATTCCTGCTCGGTTGTTATGAACAGCAGCAGCAGCATGTATTGGATCACACACTCGGGTCGGCTAAAAACCTTCAGCTCGTCTGCCATACATTGATGGAAAATGGAGGAACTATTGTGGAAGCCTTGAGGAAGGCATGTCCATGTGCACTGCTGACCACTGAAAGTAAAGGTGAACTTATATTGGTCCTCCCTGCTCACTGGTATTGATCAAAAACCATTTGAAATGTCGAGGACCGAAAATACTGTGATGGTCGGGGGTATAGCTGATATTAGGTCAGCCATGGCCTCCACTGTGGGGGCGCATGCAGGAACATTTTAATTCAGCACCCGATAGTCTACTGGCAGCCTCCATGATCTGTCCAGCTTGTGCACAGGCCAAATGGGGGAATTGGCATGTGTTGCTATGGGCCTTAATATTCCCTGCTTGGTCAACGAGTCGACCATGATGATTAGGTCAGCCTCCGCCTCATGTGGGAAGTTATACTATCTTTAGGGTCATGATATAGGATCCCCATCGATTTTTACTTCTACTCCTCTCACCTGACAGCAACAGTTTTTGTGCCGTGCAAAAGCTCCGGCATTCTGATACCTGTGAGGAACCCCTTTTTCCAACTCAGCCCAAGCAGAGGATCTCGCACTTGCTATCTGACCCATCTGCTTGCGCTGCCCTTGAGATATCACTAAAATCACTTCCTCACCCACTGCACCTTGCCACAGGCAATGATTACACAGATCAACAACAATACAGTGTGCTATCATCCAATCCAATCCCAGGACCCCCAGACTGGTATCTGACCATTGGATTAGGATGCACACCCACTGGGTTTTTAATGGTCCTACCTCGATCCTCAAGGGGTCTGACACCGACCCCACTGAGATGTCGCTGGTGAACCCTTCCAAGGTGAAGGATTCCCCAGTTGATCATTGACTTCTGAGGGGAGCCTTGCTATAGATCACTGTATGAGATGTTCTCATGTCCACTAAATAAACTCTGCCCTGTCTCTCTACCCTGACCTTTAAACGGGTCACCTGCATGCATCGTACATCAGTGGACATAGGTATTCAGGCCAGGCGTGGCCCTGTCATTGTGATGGGTGTTCAGACAGTAGGGGTTTTCTGGCCATGGCTAAGACCTGCCCCCTTTTTCCATAGCAGCTACCCGCTCTTTGAGCGACCAGCCCTTGTTTTGCTCATTCTGTCCAATCCTCCCTGTCCTTTGTGGAGGCCGGTGCTTCCCTTCCTCGGTGTCTTTCTACAGCCCCTTTTTAGATGGCCTCGGCCCCCGGAGTTAAAACATACGGGAACATTATTAAACTGACGGGGCCCTTCCTGACTCCACTGTCTCTTTATTCTGGTTCCTCTCCCTTCCTCTTATTCACCTCCCCTTTTGCAAACGTGCCCTTGGTGGCCTTTACCCCCATCAGCTCTCGAAACAAAGAGTCATCTTCCACAATACCCAGGTTTTGATGGTGGCCTGGATATCTGGATCAGAATCCTCAAATGCTGCCTGCAGATACGGCTTACCGGGACCCCCAGACTGGTATCTGACCATTGGATTAGGATGCACATCCACTGTGTTTTTAATGGTCCTACCTAGATCCTCAAGGGGGCTGATACCGACCCACTGAGATGGAGCCATCTGTTGGAGGTGGGGGCGGTCCCCCATGTGTCCAACCTTGGACCGAACACAATCTATCAGCACAAATGTTGGGGGTCTCATCAAGACGCTGTTGAGCTTCTGCTAACATCTTAGAAGAGTTACCCCAAGTGAGACCAATGGCCATGGTTAACCGAATTTTCATCGTCTCCTACATCCCCTGGGCCATCTTTGCTTTGGGCAGCAGCAATGTATACACTCCAGGGGACACAGTAAAGAGCAAATATTTACACTTTTCCCCGTCAAGTCCGTGGAGTCCGGCTTTTTGGTCGATTTCTAAAAAGTGGCCATAGGTTTCCTCCCCTTGGGCCAACCTTTTTATCTTAGTGGCCATATTTTCCAATTCCTCGGAAGTATAGGGAACTACAAACTCCCTATCTAAAGCCCCCAAGCCTGATTGTCCCTGGCCTGTGGCATGATACCCCTTCTGGTACACTGAAGACATTTTTCCGGGTCTCCCTGTCAGCTGACCTGTCAGCTGCCCGTCATCATCCTCACTTCCTACTTCCCCTCCTTCCTCCTTGGACATATCCATCTCCTTCTCATGAACTCCTCTGAGGGCACAGACCATACGCCTCTGCTGCTGTAGCTGGGCCCTGAATGCTTCCGGTTCCACCGACACACAGAATTGTCGGCCTGTTCCTCCTTTCCTACTGTAGAATTCAAAATGTCGCCCCTACATCATCTCTCTCTCTCTTTCTAGTTTCTGACAATTCTGTTTGAGGGACTGTAGCTCTATGCCCTCTTCTTCTCCTCTTCTAGATACACTGGGCTTCTAGAAATTCTACCTTCCACGCCCAGCGCTTGACCTCTTTACTGTGGTCCTCCTTATCTTCACCTCGCCCCCTGCATCTCTTCCTGTAGTTGATCCATAGTCTGATCAACAACCAAACATCTTTCTTCCTTCCCATTTCGAAATGTTATTGGTTCATCTTTCTGATCTTTACATTTCTTTTGTAATGCTATAACCACACTTTCTTTAACAAGGCAGCCTTACACGTGGATCCCTTCATCCGCTGTTCCACATCATAGACTGGGTTGTCCGAGCCCGAGATCAACCGGACCCACCCTTTCTTCATGGGCAATTTACTGCGAACATATTTCATTATTGCCTCATCCATTAGCGGCCTTCAGGGTCCTGCCGCCGTCACTAAGAACCTGTATAGACCTGAGAGGCCTTAAGTCTGGATTCGGACCCTTACTCTAGGTGACAATAAATCAGGCAAGAATGAAATATTCCAGTGAAACACAGTAACCCTTTTATTGATCACCAAGTATATTAGTGATATAACAATGTTCTCACCCTTTTGAGTTTACCTTTGTGTGGGAGTAGACTCCGTCGGTTAGTCTCTCAACGTCATCCCATCTCGTCGTGTCATCCAGTGGTTGACTAGCCCATCCATTCCCAATTGCAGGCTCGATCTCCAGGGTATCCCCCTCTTATGTCAATATTCCCATCTTTCGCAGGACCCTTCTGACACTTGCTTGTCTGATGAGACAATTGCTCTTTTCTCACTTGATTAGGTTATCCGACTGTTGTCACTGAGCACTGATGGTCAGATTTGCAGAATAACCCCTTTTCCTTTGTTCCTGTAGGTGCCTATTTGTTGGAAATGCCTGCATGCTAATAGAGCACATTTGGGGCTGGATTTTGTGCAGGAGGTGGGGCTCCCGGCACCGGGCCAAAACTTCAGGGGAACCCTGCCTCTGCATTTTTCAGACCCCCGGAGCAATCCTCTAGTCTTTTAGGGTCAAAGTTTAAGGAGGCCGGATCCCCGTTCCTTTAAAGACTTTCTCGGGATGGGGATCCCGCCTCCAAGATCTGCCGGCAAATCACCGGGAGTGGTGGCCACTGCCAGTACTGCAGAGGCCTCAGACCCAGGCCCAGCGCTGGAACACCCCGGAGAAGAGTTAGGTTAGGTGGGTTCTCTAGGGCCAGTCGGGAAGGCCTGGATAGGGGGGGTTTGGGGGTGCGTGTTCAGTTCATGGGGAGGGGAGTCCTGGGGAATACAGTTGTTCCCAGTGGGGGTCCTCTTTGGGTCACAAATTGCCCACGAAGGAGGGGCTCCCTGCAAGCCCGCAGGGATTACGCCTTGTTTTCCAAGGCGCCCTCCCAGAGTTGCGAAGGCCCCCCTCGCTGCAGGTAAGGTCCGAGCAGCGACAGGAAGAGCCCTTATTTGACCTCTAGGCAGGAAGGTCGGCGGCGGCTTATCCCGTCCCTGGGAGAATCAGAATCGGGAATCCCGGATTTGGGTTCTGTGGTGGGCGATTCTGCCCCAATTCTCCGGCTTCCCCCACCCCCCACGATGAATCCCACTGTCGGGATGAGAACAAAATCCGGCCCTTTATCTTGGACTCCATAACCCTGGTCTATGGCTTGTGATAGACCGCTCCCGGTTCAGGCTGGCCCATTAGGCTGGGTTTGTGTTTGTATTGTTGTAAATAAACAAGACAGGATTTCTGTGACCACATTATTCTGGTTACTCATTAACAAATGAAAAATCTAATCAATTCAACATTCAACCCCTCCCTATTAGCCCATCAACACTTCATTCGAAAAGCCAATCAATCACAACCAGGCCATTAATTTATGTACACAAAAAGCAGGACAAATCCAACCCGGCCAACTACCGCCCCATTAGCCTACTCTCAATCATCAGTAAAGTGATGGACGGTGTCATCAACAGTGCCATCAAGCGGCACTTGCTTAGCAACAACCTGCTCAGTGATGCTTAGTTTGGGTTCCGCCAGGGCCACTCAGCTCCTGACCTCATTACAGCCTTGGTTCAAACATGGACAAAAGAGCTGAACTCAAGAGGTGAGGTGAGAGTGACTGCCCTTGACATCAAGGCAGCATTTGACCGAGTATGGCATCAAGGAGCCCTAGCAAAACTGAGGTCAATGGGAATCGGGGGAAAACTCTCCGCTGGCTGGAGTCATACCTAGTGCAAAGGAGGATGGTTGTGGTTGTTGGAGATCAATCATCTGAGCTCCAGGACATCACTGCAGGAGTACCTCAGGGTAGTGTCCTAGGCCCACCCATCTTCAGCTGCTTCATCAATGACCTTCCTTCAATCATAAGGTCAGAAGTGGGGATGTTCGCTGATGATTGCTCGATGTTCAGCACCATTCGCAACTCCTCAGATACTGAAGCAGTCTGTATAGAAATGCAGCAAGACCTGGACAATATCCAGGCTTGGGCTGATAAGTGGCAAGTAACATTCGCGCCACACAAGTGCCAGGCAATGACCATCTCCAACAAAAGAGAATCTAACCATCTCCCCTTGACATTCAATGGCATTACCATCGCTGAATCCCCCACTATCAACATCCTAGGGGCTACCCTTGACCGAAAACTGAACTGGAGTAGCCATATAAATACCGTGGCTACAAGAGCAAGTCAGAGGCTAGGAATCCTGAGGCGAGTAACTCATCTCCTGACTCCCCAAATCCTGTCCATAATCTACAAGGCACAAGTCAGGAGTGTGATGGAATACTCTCCACTTCCCTGGATGGGTGCAGCTCCAACAACACTCAAGAAGTTCGACACCATCCAGGACAAAGCGGCCCGCTTGATTGGCACCCCATCTACAAACATTCACTCCCTCCAACACCGATGCACAGTGGCAGCAGAGTGTACCATCTACAAAAGAGCTGAACTCAAGAGGTGAGGTGAGAGTGACTGCCCTTGACATCAAGGCAGCATTTGACCGGGTATGGCATCAAGGAGCCCTAGCAAAACTGAGGTCAATAGGAATCGGGGGAAAACTCTCCGCTGGCTGGAGTCATACCCAGCAAGGCTCCTTAGACAGCACCTTCCAAACCCGCGACCTCTACCAACTAGAAGGACAAGGGCAGCAAATACATGGGAACACCACCACCTGCAAGTTCCCCTCCAAGTCACACACCACCCTGACTTGGAACTATATCACCGTTCCTTCACTGTCGCTGGGTCAAAATCCTGGAACTCCCTTCCTAACAGCACTGTGGGTGTCCCTACCCCACATGGACTGCAGCGGTTCAAGAAGGCAGCTCACCACCACCTTCTCAAGGGCAATTAGGGATGGGCAATAAATGCTGGCCTGGCCAGCGACGTCCACATCCCGTGAATGAATTTTAAAAAATGTCATGAACAACTGAAAAATAGTAACGTTCTGACAATTGTAAAATTTGAAAAAATATGGTAATATCCTCGGCTCTGGCCTACATACTGCAAAACGTGTTTTTCCTGAGACAGCTGACACTAGCTGCACACAATAAAGCCAGGTCTACATGCAGCATAACAGATGGTCCTAAAGGGACCACTGAAAGGGACCACGACCAACAAAGTCAGCGATTAAAGTATATTTGCCTGAATGTGGAGCCAGGAGGAACTCGATTACTCCTAATGTCCGCACATTGAAAGAATTCAGGTCCTTGTTAGACACCGTTCCCTGCCACACTTGCTATTGCTCTCCCCACCCCCATCTGATTCCTCTCTCTTGCCAATTCAATTGCCCCTCGCTTCCCGATCTCCCACCTTCCTCACCTTCCAGTGTGCCGCTGCAAAGACAGCAATGGCTAGATCTTCAATTCTGCTTCAGCAATGTGCTGCCTCTTGTTGTCCGCAACTTGCCAGTTTGATGGAAATAAGGCGCGAGGACCAATATCGGATGGGCCTCACGGTAGATTAAGAATCTGAATTAAGTTTTAAAAGTTTGGCAATAAATAGTTGGCATAAAAGTGACCATAAAGCTGTTGGTTCATTCTGGGCCAACAATATCTTTCAGGGAAGGAAACTTGCCAGCCTTACCCAGTCTGGCCCTTGTATGTCTCCAACCTTACACCAATATTGTTAACTCTTTACTACCTTCAGAAGTGGCCTAGCAATGTTTCAAGAAGAAGGCCCACTATCACTTTTTCAGGGCAACGAGGGAAAGGTATCAAATGCCAGCCTTTCCAGCATCATTCACATCCCAAGAACATTTTTTTACACTGTTACAATGCAATCGTGCAACTTAAATATTTTCAAATGTCAATGTCAATATTTTGGTGTTGAGCTGGTGTGCAATATAATTCTTTTTGAACTGAACTGCTAGATTTAAGCCATTACTTAAGAAGCTAATAAAAGTCCTCTTACATTGGAAGAGTGTTGTCACAAATTCATGCCCAGTCTCTCCCATCGTCAGCTGTATATGTAATTATATTTGACTCAACCTTCATTGTTCTGGCAATATCCGAGATCCACTTTTCATGGTGGTTGCTATGGGATCAGTTCCACTGCTGGTCCACCAAACATGTTGAACTGGCCTATTGCATTTGATGTCAGACATTAATAATGTCAGAAGCTGCTCAATTAGAAATCTCTAATTGAAACAAAAGGGTGCTCTGAAATTATTATATTCTATTGGTTGGATTTTACCAGACCCACAACGTCGGGATTTGTGGCGGGGAGGCCCGGAAAATACCTCTGAAACAGGCCTGCCACGGGTCTCGACGCTGGGAAGGGCCCACCTCATATTACCGGCAGCAGTGAGGCCGCATGGCAGTCCCCCACCGCTCAGAGACGGGGACCTAATTACAATGTGTTAATTAATGTAAATTAGATGAAGAAACACTTATCTTTTCATGACAGCTGTGCCACGCCAATATTGTGGGTTGACGGAAGTCCTGTGCCTTCGGATCTCCATTTGAAGATCCGAGGCAGAATACTGCTGGAAAGGGGGAGGAGTGAAGTTTTCAGGACAGCGGGGGCGGGGTGAGCAAGGCAAACTCTTCCTATTGGTTGCGGGGATGGTGGGAAGGGGTTGAAGGTCAAAGTATATAAAGTTCGGGGGGGAAGCTCGGGATCTGAATAAAAGTTTTTTTTGGAGGGAAAGGGCAATTTGTATCTCGATTACTTATTGGAGTGGGTGGTGGT